>NC_137052.1:19407757-19420257 GCF_032717465.1 Coenobita brevimanus | reverse complement strand
AGGAAAAAAATACTGAATCTAGAGTAACCTTAAGAATGCCTGAGTGTGTGTGTGTGTGTGTGTGTGTGTGTGTGTGTCCCCAGGTTCATATGAAACGTGAACCCCGTGGACTGCAGGCTTAAGTTGCCCTTGTGTAGTAGATGGGTAGATAGATAGGTACAGATAGATAGGTGGATATAGATAGTCAGAGGAATAGATTGTAGATAGACAGATAGGCGGATATAGATAGACAGATAGATAGATATAGATAGATAGATAGATATAGATAGATAGGTGGATAGATAGATAGATAGATAGGTTGCGTGGATGGGAGGGGAAGGGTTAACCTCGGGTACCACCCCCTTTGGTCCGAAATTAACTCACTAGAATAAACAACACACACACACACACACACACACACACACACACACACACACACACACACACACACACGTTGCGCAGTATTATCGATCCCACTGTGTATGTATCTGTGTGTGTGTCTTTGCATCTATGTCTATCTATGTATGTATCTGTGTCTGTCAATATGTCTGTCTGTATCAACGCGTATTTATCTATCTATCTATCTGTCTATATACTTATCTATCTATCTATCCACAGAAAATGAATGCCAGTGTGAGAGAGGTGAGAAAAATGAAATAGTGTGTGGTGGTGGAGGGATGGCAGAACATGTGTGGGAGAGGGTGTGGGAAGGGTGAGGGACGGTGTGGGTGTGGAGGGATGGCAGAACATGTGTGAGAGAGGGTGTATAATGGGTGAGGGAGGGTGTCGGTGTTGAAGGGGTGGCAGCACATGTGGGAGAGAGGGTGTGGGAAGGGTGAGGGAGGGTGTGGGTGTTGAAGGGGTGGCAGCACATGTGGGAGAGAGGGTGTGGGAAGGGTGGGGGATGGTGTGGGTGTGGCGGGGTGGCAGAACATGTGTGAGAGATGATGTGGGAAGGGTGAGGGAGGGTGTGGGTGGTGGAGGGGTGGCAGCACATGTGTGAGAGAGGGTGTGTAGGGTGTGGGTGGTAGGTAAAGAGCAGCACATATAGTAGTAGTAGTAGTAGTTGTAGTAGTAATAGTAGTAGTAGTATTGATAGCACTAAGTATATGTACATTTTTTTACAATTTCTATATTTTATTTTTTCAGGTAAGGCGCTTCTTCCTTTGCTGTACTACACAAATTGTAAGTACAGAAACACACGTAATTTTAAGTACAAAAGCACACTTAATATTTGTGCAGTGATGTACTCTCTCTCTCCAAGGTGATATAAGAAGTGTACAGATAAGTTAGACAGGAGTAATACCAATGAGAATTATGATGATGATGACGATTTATTGTTATTGTTATTATTATTATTATTATTATTAAATGGAGGGATGGGATGAAGAGGTATGTAAGTGGGAGGGGGTGAGTTGGAGAGATGGCAGTCAGATGTTGAAGGGCAGAGGAATATGGAGGTGATTTATTTGTGGCCACCCCTTCCAGAATCAAGCTGTCAGACTGTAGATAGATAGATGGATAGATAGATAGATAGACGTGTGAACCGATTGGAAAGGTTACAATAGATACCGGTACGTCATAAAAAACTAAAAATAATATAAAGAAAAACGAATATGAGTTTATAGTAGTAAACAGAGTGAGTCAAGGTTGCATGTGCTTGAGTTTTGTGGTCACTTGAAGGACTGTGTGTGTGTGTGTGTGTGTGTGTGTGTGTGTGTGTGTGTGTGTGTGTGTGTTCCTGGTAGTGCTGGCTACTGCTTAGCTTGGCATAAATACCATATGGTGTCTGTTTTACTTGGAGATTTACCCTTTTAAGTCTTTTTATTTATTGCGTTTTGTTATTTATGTACAGTATTTATTTATTTATTTATTTGGGGGGAGGGCAGTCAAATGATGGGTGACAGAGCGACTTGGAGGCGTTTTGTCTGCGGCCACCCTTTGCAGGATTAGGGCGTCGGGCTATAGATAGATAGATAGGTAGATTTATTTATTTCTGTGATGTTGAAGAATTAAGATGTGGAGGGTTGATGGTAAGGGGCTAGGTGATTGAGAAGAGGTCAGTTTGTTAGAGATGTGGTGGTAGTAGTAGTAATGGTAGTAATAGTAGTAGTAGTAGTAGTAGTAGTAGTAGTGGAGGGGTGGTGATGGTGGTGGTGGTAGTCTAGTAGTGGAGGGGTGGTAGTGATGGTGGATTTTATTGATGGTGGTGGACAGTGGTAGTGGGTGGTGCTGGAGGGATGGTGTTGGTGAAGGAGTAGGGGTGATGATGGGAGTGATGGTGGTAGCGATATTGGTAGCGGTGAAATATTGATGAAGGTGGGGTAGTGGCGATGTTGGTGGTGGAGGGGAAGTGGTAATGGTAGTGTTGGTGTAGTGGTGGTGGAGTGATAGTGATGATGGTGATGGTGTGTGTAGTGTACAGTGTTATGTGCTCACCTTGGGGGTAGGAATAGAACACACCCAGCTCCTTAACATCTTTTCCTAAGCGACTTACTTTGCTTATTACACCTAACAGCCTATTCTGTATTATGTAAATCATTCAAATGTCGCCATACTCTGCATAAATAACGTACACAAGGATATTAACCAACCATATCCAAAAATAAATCGCTAAGGAAAAGGTGTAAGGGCACTCACCCTCTGCTGTAAATCTCCCTCACACAGTATAAGGGTATTTTTGCCGCCCCAGCCTAACTACTGCTTACTATGTGGGGCAGCACGGCATAGGTGGTGATGGCAGGAGTAACCACCTTTATCCACTTTATAATGTTACTGTGTTGTGCCAGGGGATTGAGGTATTGAAAAAAGACGACTTAATATATGCGAGTCTAATATAATCTCTTGTACGGTCTCCTTCCATTGAAATTTCCTGTTCAGAGAGAGAGAAAACTATACTCATTTTACTCTAACTTGGCCTAAAATTGCCATCTCTCCCTCATGAATGCTGATAACAAGAGATTAACACTAGGATATTGCACTAGACATGAAGAAGTGCTATGGAGAGGATGAAGAGACGTAGCATTGTCTTTCTTTGCCACTGAGCTATGTGAAGTGAAGATCTGGACCAAGTTAGTGTAAAAGAGGTATAGATCGTGAGACACAAAAGAGGGAGAAAAGAAAGACATTCATTCTTGGCAGTTTGGTATGGTAGTAGTATAGGTCTTAACCAGTATTAGCAGAGAGAGAGAGAAAGAGAGAGAGAGAGAGAGTCATGGGTTACGGGTGTTGCTGTAGTTCTTTCCCCTTCACTTGGCTTAGATTTTCTTCCTTTTGTAGCTTATGGCATGTAGCTCAGGGGCGGAAAAAAATACTACAGCCCTACATCCTCTCCCTGTAACTTCTTCGTGACTAGCATCATGTTCCAGTGTTAAGATGGTGTTATCCAGCGTTAATATGATGATACAAGTCAGCGTTGAAGGTGTGGAAATCGTGTTGTTATTATTATTATTATTATTATTATTATTATTATTATTATTATTTGTCAAGTAAAAATGGGTGGAGTATAGAAGGTGCGATGTGGTGATAGTTGGAGGAGGGTGTGTGTGTAGGTTGGGCTAGAGTGTGTGGAGATTGGGGTAGGGTGTGAGTGGAGGTTGGGGTAGGGTGTGTGGAGGCTGGACTAGAGTGTGTGGAGGTTGGGGTAGGGTGCATGGAGGTGTGCTAGGGTGTGAGTGGAGGTGTGCCAGGGTGTGTTGTGAGCTGTGCTAGGGTGTGTGGAGGTGTACTAGGGTGTGTTATGTTGCTCCAGCGTCACATCCCCTCCCCCCATCTGGGAGCTTTGCCAACAAGGGTAGGGGAAGAGGGATGCTGTTTATCTATTTGGGACTTATCTATCTGGGTTTTATCTATTTGGGGCTTATCTATCTGGGTTTTATCTATTTGGGGCTTATCTATCTGGGTTTTATCTATTTGGGACTTATCTATCGGGTTTATCGATTTGGGGCTTATCTATCAGGGTTTTATCTATTTAGGGCTTATCTATGTGGGGTTTATCTATTGGGGACTTATCTCTCTGGGTTTTTATCTATTTGAGACATGTCTGGGTTTTATCTATTTAGGGCTTATCTATCTGGGTTTTTATCTATTTGAGACATTTCAGGGTTTTATTTATTTGAGTCTTATCTATCTGGGTTTTATCTATCTGAGACTGATCTATCAGGGTTTTATCTCTTTGGAACATCTATCTGGGGTATATCTATTTGGGAGCCTCACAGACGGTATACATAAAAAATCTTAACTCAGTGTGACGACTTGCATTATATTTTCATTCTTATTCACAGACGGTTTCCCTCAGCCATGGAGATATATTTAGACTGAGTGTTAAATATAGACTCCATTCATACGGTTTTCTTCAGCCATGGGTATATTATTTAGACTGAGTGTTTAATATAGGCTTCATTCAGACGATTTCTTTCAGCTGTAGGAATATAGAGAGTAAAAGTGTTAAATATAGGCTTCATTCAGACGATTTCTTTCAGCTGTGATGTTATATAGACTGAATGTTAAGTTTGGGATTCATTCAGACGATTTTCCTCAGCCATGGAGATATTTTTTTAGACTGTTAAATATATGTTTTATTCAGACGATTTCATTCAGCCATGGAGGTATTATTTAGACTGTGTTTAATATAGACTTCATTCAGACGGTTTCTCTCAGCTGTGGAGATGTTATGAAGACAAAGTGTTAAATATTGGCTTCATTCAGACGATTTAATTCAGCTGTGATTATTATTATTTTTACTTGAAATGTTATATAATATTATGATTGTATTCGCCTCCTCCCCACCAGGATGCATGCAGAGAGAGAGAGAGGGGGGGGGTCATGGGACAGAAGGGGTTGACCATTTGGAATTGGATTGTAATAAAAGAATATTGAGGTGTAATGTTCTGCATAAATCGCTAAGGAAGGGGTGTCAAGAAATCCTCAACTCCTCAGTAACACGTAACAGTGACGGAACATAACTGCATCAGTGACGTAACATGAGAATAGTAGTTGTAATGTTCAAAATAAATCGCTAAGGAAGAGTTGTTAGATAAGGGGGGAGCTAGTGTAATAAGCAGGAAAAATCGCTAAGGAAGAGGTGTTACGCAAGGGAGGGGGGTAGGAGACGTAACGTGAGAAGAGGAGTTATAATGTTCAAAATAAGTCGCTAAGGAAAAATTGTAACGTAAGAGGGGAGCTAGTGTAATACGCAGGATAAATCGCTAAGGAAGAGGTGTTACGCAAAGGGGGCTTAGGTAAGAAGGCTGCCCTCCCCCTTAAAGCAGCATTCCCAGCAGACATGGACGAGTAGTTGAATGACGCAGAGTAGTTGAGGTGGTTAGTGTTGATGGAGGGTAAAGTGAAGCAGAGAGGGTGGTTAGTGGACGAGATGGAAGCGGTACCTTGCAGATTGTGGTGGTGTGGTGGTGGTAGAGGAGGTGAAGTACTTGTGGTAGTAATGGTGGTGGTGGTGGTTGTGGTGGTAGGAGTTAGAGAAGGTGAAGTAGATGTGGTGATGGTGGTGGTGGTGGTGGTAGGAGGAGGAATAGTAGTAGTAGTGGTGGTGATGGTAGGAGGGGTAGTAGTAGTGGTGGTGATGGTAGGAGGGGTAGTAATAGTTGTAATAGTGGTGGTGGGGGTAGTGATAGTTGGAGTTTCAGTTCCTCGTTCTTCCCCCCAAAAGGAGATGGTAGACTGTAGGAAAGGGGAAATCTAAGTCTGCAGTCCACCGGGTTGACGTCCGCATAAGCCTAAAGTAACAGCAGCATCAGCGGCAGTAACTATAAGCAGATGCGGGTACTTGGTGTCGTGGGGGTGTGGTGTGATGGAGCTGGCCAGAAGAGATGATGTTGGCCAGGAGGATGATGTGTTGGCCAGAAGGATGATGTGTTGGCCAGAAGGGTGGTATGTTGGCCAGATGGATGATATGTTGGCCAGATGGATGATATGTTGGCCAGATGGATGATATGTTGGCCAGATGGATGATATGTTGGCCAGAAGGTTGATATGTTGGCCAGATGGATGATATGTTGGCCAGATGGATGTTATGTTGGCCAGAAGGATGATACCAGAAGGATTATACGTTGGCCAGAAAGATGATACGTTGGCCAGATGGATGATATGTTGGCCAGATGGATGATATGTGTTTGGATCTTAACTTGACTCAGATGTGTGTGTTATTGTGCCATGTTTTAAGTCAATCGATGGCAGATAAAGGCAGTACTATGGCTCTTACCTCCTCTCCATAGCACTTCCTCGTGATTAGCACCACATTTTGACTACCTCCTTTCCATAGCACTTCCTTGTGATTAGCACCGCATTTGAACTTTACCTCCTTTCCGTAGCACTGCCTCGTGATTAGCACTATGAGAAATAAGCCGGTCAGGGAAAGGTGATAATAAGCTTCCTAACCGCTCGAGAATACCGCCCATTGTACACACGCACACACACACACACACACACACATCAACCCAAACTTTGATCGAAAACATAGCGGAAAAATCGAAGCATCTGAAACACACACAAGTATCCCTTCAGTGTTTTCAATGTATTTCGCCTCTTGTTTATTTGCTTTGGACAGAACTGAAGATGGTTTGTTTCTGTGACCAACGAAGAGCGTGTATGTGAGTGAGGTGGAGGGAGGAGCGGGAAGGGGAGACCGAGGATGAGATGGAGGGATGGCATGGAGAGGTATACGACGAGAGAGGGAGGTGTGAGCTGGGGGAAAGAGGAATGAAGTAGCTGGGAACAGGGCGACATGGAGGGTATTTGTTTTTGGCCACCCAGTACGAGATTAAGACGTCTGGCCATAGATAGATTGATTGATTCTCTGACGTCACCAAACACATAGTAAGGCCTTTCTTTATTGCCTAACCTGAGTGGAAGAAAGACCAGTGTTACTCCTTTATTGGTCTTTTGTTGGGAGGTGAGGGTTGCAACGGTCACAGACGTAAGATACCCATGTAGTTTGCTTTACTGTTGTGTCTGTCCATCTATTTATCAGTCTATCTATTTCTGTGTCTGTCTGTCTGTCTGTCAATCTGTCTATCCATCCATCCATCCATCCATCCGCGTATCTGTCTGTGTGTCTATCTATCTATCTATGTTTTTTACGCTCCTGTCCGGGAATCGAACCCGAGACTATATTTATATGTATATCCATCCATCCATTCCTCTGTCTATCTATCCTCTCTCCATCTGTCTATCCATCCATTCATCATTCATTCTATCTCTCCTTTCTTTTTACCACACAGATAACTCTCTATCAGCAGCATTCGCGTCCATAGATGACAGCCATTTGATATTCCCACGTAGAATGTGTTGAATAATTACTTCAGTTCACCCTATCATAAAATATATCAAAAGAAAACGGGAGAGGCTTACTATGGTGATTTTCCAGACGATTTTATAAACGTGGGTGTATTGTAGAAGTGTATTTGGGTTTATTTCGAAATGGGGGGGGGGGAATTTTGGTGGGGTGACTGCCTGAGTGCACTTAATTTAGTTTTGTATTTATTTATTTATTCGTAGATATTTATCATTTCTAGGTCATTTATTTTTTTTTTAATTTATGCAAGGAAGAAGGAACCAAAGGCCAGTAGCGCACAAGATTTTTCCGAACTAGAGATCGATTTTCTTTCATCCTAAGGCATCTTGAAGGAAGTCAGTCTCTCTCTCTCTCTCTCTCTCTCTCTCTCTCTCTCTCTCTCTCTCTCTCTCTCTCTCTCTCTCTCTCTCTCATAATTTCTTAGCTCGTGATTTTTATAATTAGGAGTAATTGATAGACATAATCATTCTCGTGGTTAAGGAAGCCCCCTAACACCTTTTCCTAAGCGAATTATTTTGTTTATTACACCTTACGTCCTCATCTGTGCTACATAAGTCCTTTTCCTGAGCGAATAATTTTGCCTCTTAAGCCCTCCTGTCCTTCTCTGTGTTACATAAATCCTTTTCCTAAGCGAATTATTTTGATTAGTACACTTTTCTGTCCTCCTCTGTGTTATATAAATCCTTCAGACATCGTCATAACTTGCATAAATAACGTCTGTCTATCTATCTATTGCCAGACACCTCATTCCGTAAGGGGTGGCCACAGACAAATCGCCTCCATGTCGCCATGTCCAATGCCACTTCACTGCCCCGCACCCAGCTCAAACCCCCGTCTCTCATATACCTCTCCACTCCATCCCTCCATCTCGAAGAATCTTCGGCCTTCCCCTCCCTCTCCCTCCCTCCACCTCACTCGCATACAGTCTCCTCGTGCAGAAGGACATTAACCGGCCATATCCAAAAATAAATTGCTAAGGAAGAGGTGCTACGGATCTTTCATACCTGACGACCATAGGGCCAGTGTATGTTTTACGTCGTTGAACAGAACTGTACTCTGTTCACCTTAACCTGGCGTAAGATTGCAGTCCCTCCACCTTGCATGCTGAGCTGTAACAAGATACTGACGCATAAATATGGTACTAATCACGAAGAAGTGCTACGGAAGAGATGCAGAGCCGTAGCATTGTCTTCTGCCTTAACAATGACACGTGGATGTAGTGCTAGTCACGAGGAAGTGCTATGGAAAAAATGCAGAGCCGTAACAATGTATTATTCTTCTGTAACAGTAACACATAGATATAGTGCTAGTCACGAAGAAGTGCTATGGAAAAGATGCAGAGCCGTAGCATTATCCTATTCTGCTGTAACAATAACACATGGATAGAGTGCTGGTCACGAAAAAGTGCTATGGGAAGGATGTAGAGCCATTATCCTATTCTGCCACTGAATTGTAGGTTATGTGCTGCAGAAAGACGACTCTGGGCCAAGGTAAGGTGAATGAACTGTACAGGCGTGAGCAAAAGTACGGTGACAGCTGGTTGAGGCAATATAAGGTGATATGTGCAGTGTTATGTGAAGTGTTAAGGTGATATATGAAGTGTTATGGTCACTGGTGTTACGGAAGATGATATATGAAGTGTTATGAAGTGTTAAGGTGTTATGGAAGATGATATATGAAGTGTTAAGGTGTTATGGAAGATGATATATGAAGTGTTATGAAGTGTTAAGGTGTTGAGGAAGATGATATATGAAGTGTTGTATGAAGTGTTAAGGTGTTATGGAAGATGATATATGGAGTGTTATTTGAAGTGTTAAGGTGTTATTTGAATTCTTTTTATGTGATAGGTATTGTAAAGAACATAAGAAAAGTATGTGATAAGGAAGAGTAGCTATCTTGTGGGAAGGAAGGAGGATAAGTAGGGATAGTGTGTCGTGTGGGAAGGAAGGAGGATAAGGAAGGATACTCGTGTGGGAAGGAATGAGGATAAGGAAGGATACTTTTGTGTGGGAAGGAAGGAGGATAAGGAAGGGTACTCTTGTGTGGGAAGGAAGGAGGATAAGGAAGGTTAGTCTTGTGTGGGAAGGAAGGAGGATAAGGAAGGATAGTCTTGTGTGGGAAGGAAGGAGGATAAGGAAGGATAGTCTTGTGTGGGAAGGAAGGAGGATAAGGAAGGATACTCTTGTGTGGGAAGGAATGAGGATAAGGAAGGATACTCTTGTGTGGAAAGGAATGAGGATAAGGAAGGATAGTCTTGTGTGGGAAGGAAGGAGGATAAGGAAGGGTACTCTTGTGTGGGAAGGAATGAGGATAAGGAAGGATACTCTTGTGTGGAAAGGAATGAGGATAAGGAAGGATACTCTTGTGTGGGAAGGAAGGAGGTTAAGGAAGAAAGTCTTGTGTGGGAGGGAAGGAAGATAAGGAAGGATAGAGTGTCATCTGGGAAGGAATGACAAATATGGAAAGCAGGATTGGAAGGGGGGGATGGTGGGCAAACTCTTCCTCATGGCTTTACGTATCACCGTTCAGCTGGGTATTGAGTGATAAGGGCCAGAACGATCACACAAAGCCTGGATCAATGGTAGAGTGGTAGTGATGATAGTGGTAGTGGTGATAGTGGTAGGGAGATTGGACTATGAGGGTGTTCTGAATTGTTATGGTTGGTACTTGTAAACCCCTTTTCACTCGGCCTAATATTGCCATGTCTCCACCTTCAATGCTGATAAGATTGACACTAGAATATGATGCTGGTCACGAGGAAGTGCTGTGGGAAGGATGTGGAATGCTAGTACCGTCTTTTTCTGCCACTGAGCTCCGTGAAATAAGCTGCAAGAAGACGAAACTCTGGACCAAGTGAGAGTAAAACAGTATAGCAATGATTATATGGAAATAAAATAGAAGGATAATTCAGCATTCAGTATTATGTATTAGATTGATACGTAGTTGTGCGATGGTGGACTAGGATTATTTATTTATTTTTATTATTATTATTATTTTTTTACTAGGGATGCTGAGATTATCTTTGTGTTGGTAGTACGTGATTGAGATGAAGATAGGGTGCGGTCAGGTAGGGTAGGTTTGGTTTGTTTAGGTGAGGTTAGGTTAGGTTAGATTGGGTTGGGTTGGGTTAGGTTAGGTTAGGTTAAAATAGGTTGGATTGGGGTAGGGTAGGTTAGGTCAGGTCACAAAATTACCGGAGAATGTAGTAAGGACAACCACCCCAAGTACAGAAATTTAAGAGATGGATTTTGAAATAGATTATAGAATAGCTAAAAACTACACAGTCCAGGTAGGTAGTGTTTAGGACTTTAGGATAATGGAGGTAGTAAATGTACAGTAGGGATCACTTGTCTTCCTTTACAACCCACTGGAAACCTGCTAAACCTAATTACACCTCGCTACACTAATTGGTACGACGACACTGACCTCTCTTCTTTCCCTGCCCTGCTCTTTCTAATGTAGTAAAATGTAATCGGTGGTAATCTCTCTCCACCCATTAAGACCCGGGATTTATATATTTTTTTATTATAGGCGAGAGCGTGTCTAGTATTGGCTTCGTCAGTCAGTCGCACACTAAGGATTATCACACACCAGGTTCTTCACACTAGCCAAGCCCCATATTCATTCAGCTTTGTGGAGATGTCGTGTAAGGAGTAATGGAGATTCTTTTTAACCACTTACCTGTCTTTTTCTTCTCTTAACTTGAGTATAATCTCCAGGTAGTGGTAAGAGGTAAATGGTAATGACAGGAAAGTGATAGGTGTGGTGTGTGGGAAAGTAGATCGTGTTTGGATTGAGGAGGGTATGTGTAAGGTTGCGTGGATGGTGGTGGTGTGTGTGTGTGTGTGTGTGTGTGTGTGTGTGTGTGTGTGTGTGTGTGTGTGTGTGTGTGTGTGTGCAAGAAAGAAGGAACCAAAGTCTAGAAGCCCGCCATGTTGTTCCCGTAAATAAAGGTGTTTGTGATTGTGAGTCTGTGTGTGTGTGTGTGTGTGTGTGTGTGTGTGTGTGTGTGTGTGTGTGTGTGTGTGTGTGTGTGTGATGAGAGTTGCGGTAAGCGTAGTGCTATTTGATGTTTAAGGAGAAATAAAGTCGCAAAGGAACAATATATCGATGGTGGTGGTGTGAGTAATGGGAGTCGGTGAGGGTGTGTGTGTGTGTGTGAGCGAGGTGATGTGCTTGTAGTAGTGGTAGGTGATGGTGGTTGTAGTAGGAGTGGTAGGTGGTGGTGGTGGTAGTAGTAGTAGTTGTGGTAGGTGGTGATGGGAAAGTAAGAATGTATGTTGATGCACCAAAGGAAGATGTAATTTTAAAAGAGAGATGTGTTAGTGGTGCAGCTCGTGATGGGGTAGTGAGGGTGGGTGTGAGCGAGAGGGTGGGAAAGGAGTGAAGTCATAGGGGAGGAGGGTAGGGTAGATACGAGACACAGACGATGAAAGTGAAGAGAGTGCTAGATGACTGTGTGTGTGTGTGTGTGTGTGTGTGTGTGTGTGTGTGTGTGATGTTGACAGAGTTGTGGTATGAATATTTTTTACTAGATATTGATGGTGATGATGATGTGTATGGTGATGTGAGGAAGATACGAAATTGATGTGATGGATGTTGATGGCGTTAGAGTACAGTAAGTGATGTGGGAGTGTAGTGTGTTGGTGGTGGTAGTAATACGGTATGGTGGTGGTGGTGGCAGTGGTGGGGAGTGACTGGGTGCTGGGTGACTGCTGCTGCGGGTCATTACAGTCACCAGTCAGAGTTGCCAGCCACCACCACCCATCCACCCTCTTGTGTAACGCACCGTAATACAACACTCACAACTACGCAACACATCACAACACACCCCTATCCCTGTAGCTGCGAATAATCTACATCACAACACATTCTTGTCCTCATATTTACATCATAACACACACACACACACACACACACACACACACACACACACACACACACACACACACACACACACACACACACACACACACACACACACACACACACGATTAAGCAACCCGATTAACCAGGCTACCTATTAACCAGATAAAGATACCGATTAAACAGATGGGCTACCGATTAACCAGCAGGGCCTATCCTGTTCCACTCAGGAGGTTGGGTTGATCTCTGGTCCTGACGATTCCCAGCTTTTTCTTTCAACCAATACGTCCACTTCTGCTAATACCATACGTTATTTTATTTATTCGTTTATTTATTTATTTAT
>NC_137052.1:19400257-19405257 GCF_032717465.1 Coenobita brevimanus | reverse complement strand
CAGAGGAGAGAGAGAGAGAGAGAGAGAGTCCTACCACAAATACACACAGAGAGAGTCCTACACACAAACAGAGAGAGAGAGTCCTCTACACACACACACACACACACACACACACACACACACACAGTAGAGAGAGAGAGAGAGAGAGAGAGTCCTACACACACACACACACACACACACACACACGGAGAGAGAGTGAGAGTCCTACACACAAGCACACACAGACACACAAAGAAAGAGAGAGAGAGAGTCCTACCGAGAGAGAGAGAGAGAGAGAGAGAGGGATTCCATATATAGTAATTAGTCATCGCAGGAAAGATAAATATTTAGGTGAGCGTTCATGAGGTAGTTAGACCAGTTCAGACCAGCTCAGACCAGTTCCATGGCTGTTGGGCCGAGAGTGTTAGACCGAGCTAGAATGATATAAGGCATGAGTGGTCTGTCTATATATGTTAACCTCTCTGTTTATATATGTCAGTTTATCTATCTGTCTCTGTCTGTCTATCTATCTATCAGTCTATTTATCTATCTATCTCTGAATCAAATCGTCAGGCAGTAGGAGTAGCAGGAGTCAGTAACATCCCGTTCTTGAGATTAAACAGCTGATACCGCAAAGATGGCGGATGGAATTTCAAAACCGCGCATTTTTCAAACTCGATTTTCGCACAGCGGAGAGCCAGCAGTGACCCGGGAAGGTGATATGTTGTAGATGCCATGTGAAATTAATTGTTTTTGAGATCTGAACTTAAAAATCCACTCCTGTATCCATAAATTAGAGGGAAAAGTAGTGTCAGGAGGGGAGTGCTATGTTTGTGGAGCTAGTTAAGTATTGTAAGGTAAAGAGGACAATTACAGGTATCGCTCAGTAATAATTGTTTTCCCCTCTTGTAATTACCTTTTTTTTCATTAATCAGAGTACTTTGGAAATTTAATCGTAGAGGGAAATTAAAGATATGAGTAAGAAAAAGAGGATATTGATGGGTAGTCGAGAAAATAAATCGCTAAGGGAATGATGCTGAGGTATTAAAGAGAAATAAGAAGCAAAAATAAAAGAGAGAGAGAATATTAATGGGTAGTTTGGAAATTAAATTGTTATGTAAAAGATATAAAAAGCCAAATAAGAAGATATTGCTGGGTAGTTTGGTAAATGAATCGCGAAGGGAAAGGTGCTAGGGAGCCTGCTAACCCCACGAGAGTACGAGCCTGCCCCTTTCTCTCTCTCTCTCTCTCTCCACGGCCACAAGCAGCACCATTCAGGATATTACCAGTTTTTTTATTTATTTATTTTTATTTTCTAGAGCATCAGCATTTCCGGAAAGCTTTGACTGGTGTGAACTGGTCTGGAAATCTTGTGAAAATGTGTGTGTGTGTGTGTGTGTGTGTGTGTGTGTGTGTGTGTGTGTGTGTAGAAGGTATTAAATGTGTGTACAAGTGTTTCTGCGGAAGTGTGTGTGTGTGTGTGTGTGTCAGAGAGCGAGAGGAAATACACTCACACTGTTAATTATTAAGTTTGTGAACGGATGCATAAGATAAAGAGCCGTGAACGAAAAGACAAGCTGAGCGAGCGAGCGAGCGAGCGAGCGAGAGAGAGAGAGAGAGAGAGAGAGAGAGTAAATATATGGTTGTATTGTAGCTTTCTCACGTCAGGTATTGGTTAGCGGGAAGGGAGGTAGGAAAGTATTGGGTTGCGTTAGATTAGGTTAGATTGGGTATAGGTTAGGTTGTTCTAGGGTTTGTAGCTTATTTATATTAGGTGTTAGTTAGAGAATTAGGCTAGATAAGTAAGTATTGGGTGGTGCTGGTGTGGATTAGTTAGGCTAGGTTAGGCTGGATTGGGTATAGGTCTAGGCTGTGTTAGGATGGGATTGGATAGGCTGGGATAGGGTAGGTTAGGTCAGATTAGATTTGGTTTGGTTAGATTAGAGTAGGTTTGATTAAGTTAGGTTCAGGTTAGATTGGATTAGGTGTAGTATTGGTATGGATAGTGACAGTAGGGTGATGGGTAAATACATAACTTTTGAATAACTTGAGTGGCTGACTTGAAGAATTGATAGATAACATTAAGAACATATTGATAACAAGGTGTGATATTGCAATGGAAAGGTTAGGCAATAAGGTGATGGATAGACACATAACATTTGAATAACCTAAGGTGGAAGACATGAAGAACGGATAGGTAACGTAAAGAACAGTACAGAACATGAAAAGCAGATATATAACTGTGCTAAGTAGTGGTTAGGTAGGATTGGGAGGAGGCAGGAGGACTGGAGATTCGTGAGATGAGTCAAGGCTTAGAGTAACTGGTGGAGTGAGTTTTTCTGATGCGGGTATGTTAGTGAAAAGCTGGGGTGGGGAGGAGAGAGGGAGGCAGGGGTGATGGGGTGTAAGATAGGGAGGAGTTGAATGGTTAACTTCCTTTAGTCATGGTTAAACCCTTTGTCATTGGAGTGAAGCGTGTGTGTGTGTGTGTGTGTGTGTGTGTGTGTGTGTGTGTGTGTGTGTGTGTGTGTGTGTGTGTGAGGGGAAGGGAGCAGTAAATGAATAAATAAATAAATAAATATAAAGGCTGGAACAAGAAGCAATACAGACAGGTTTTCTTAAAGCACTGGAGCAGGATCCAGTTATGCACACACACACACACACACACACACACACACACACACACACACACACACACACACACACACACACACACACACACACACACACACACACACACACACACACACACGTAAAGGATCGAAGAATTTTGCCGCAGGTGGGAAAATAAAGAAACATTTCCTCATTATAATTACCTCTGTGTAACGTGTATGTTTTTGGTTCTTCGTGTGTGTGTGTGTGTGTGTGTGTGTGTGTGTGTGTGTGTGTGTGTGTGTGTGTGTGTGATGGAAAAAAATGCTTATAACTGCACCAGCTCTGAAATATTGAAAGAAGACGATCAGAGGAACAATTGGTCAAAAGGATGATGATGTTGCCTTGGCGACGGAGATATGCGCTTCCTGAGTTGTTCTTCCCTTTGAACAGTTGGGCCCGTATGCTCATCAGTTAAGGAAGTTCCCTAACACCTCTTCTTAAGTGATTTGTTTTTTACACCTTACCGTCCTCTTGCGTGTCACATAAATCCTTCCAATATCACCATACTCAACGTGAATAACTTACGATAGGATAGTAACCTACCATATCCAAAAATAAACCGCTAGGGAAAAAGTGTTAGGGAGGTCACGGTGAAGCAGAATAAAGACCACCTATGCTCTTTTCACTTTTCACACTGGAATAGGATGCTAGTCACGAAGAGTGCTGTGGAAAAATGTAGAGTCATACTATTGTCTTATTCTGCCACTGAATTACATGAAATAAGCTGCAAAAGACGAAAATCTGGGCCAAGTATGAGAGAGAGAGAGAGAGAGAGAGAGAGATTTTATCCCAACAAAACAAACGTAAGTGTAAATTTGCCCTTCATCTGAACATGAAAGTGAGGTGTGGCAGGTAGGTAGGTTGGTAGGTAAGGTAGGTAGGTAGGGGGGTGGATAATTAGGTTAGTAGGCAGGTAGGTAGGAAAGGTGAGGTGTACGGGGTTGGAGGGAAGGATTTGAGGGCGGTGAGTGGTGATGAAAGTGTGGTTGGTAGGCAGGTAGGTAAGTAGGTAGGTAGGTAGAATGAGGTGTAGAGGTTGGAGGGCTGGATTTGGGAGTGGTGAGTGGTGTTGTAAGTATGGGTGTGGCAGGATAGGTGTGTGTAGCTAGGGCAGAGGATAATAAACTTGTAAATGAGATAGTGAGTGTTGGTAGAGGCAGTGTGTGTTGGTAGTCTGTAGTGTGTAAGGAGGGAGAAAAGATATGGGTATGTTGGATGGTGATGAAGTGTGTGTGTGTGTGTGTGTGTGTGTGTGTGTGTGTGCAGGAAGGATCTGGTTATGTGGGATAGTGATGAAGAATGAATGTGTTGAGAATGGTGTGTGCAGTAGAGGTAAACGATAATAAACCACTTGAATGAGATATAGTGTGTGTGTTGGTAGTGTTGGTAGGGGCTGTGTGTGTTGGTAGAGCAGCCAGGTGTTGGTGTGGGTGTGGCATGCCTCCCTGCCCCGCCACCTCTCTCATTCCCACTCTCTCTCTTGCTCAACCTCACTCACTCTCTCAACACTCTAATTCCTCCCCTTTCCTATTTTATGAAGCAGTTGTTCCTCGTTTCCTTCACACTTGTTTCTCCTTCCCTGCTTTCCTCCTCTCTCCTCCTCTTCCTTGCTTTCCTCCTCTCTCCTCCTCTTCCTTGCTTTCCTCCTCTCTCCTCCTCTTCCTTGCTTTCCTCCTCTCTCCTCCTCTTCCTTGCTTTCCTCCTCTCTCCTCCTCTTCCTTGCTTTCCTCCTCTCTCCTCCTCTTCCTTGCTTTCCTCCTCTTCCCTGCTATTTGATATCTTCTCTTTCTCCTCCACGTCTTTCCTCCTTCCCTTCTGTCTTCCTCTCACCCCTCCTTCCTTCTTTCTTTTCTCCTTACCTTCCCCCCTTCTTCCTCCTGCTTACCTCGGCTCCTTTTGACTTGCATCCTCTGTCCTTGTCTTCTTTTCATCTGTGTTTGTTTGTGTGGTTGCGGACATAAATATCAATATACTGATGTTGGAGAGGGTCGCCTTCACGTGGTGGCACAGATATGGCCGGACGGTGAGGCTGCCCGGGTATACAAGTGTCCCCTCAGGCCCCTCCCTATCCCCCGAAAGGAAGATGGTTGCCTGCATAGGATTATACATTTACCCTTCAGTCCACCGAGGCACTAGGAGAGTTTGGAGTGTCATTCCTTTGCCCGGCACGTTTACTTCTTTAGTCTTATTATTTTTAGTTTTAAAAAATATATCTATCTATTGCCAGACGCCTTAACTCCTTAAAAAAAAAAAAACTAAGATTATTAAAAGATACTGTAAGATATATGGTCAGGCATAGTCTTGAATAAAAGAAACTAAGATTAAGGGTGCTGTAAGATGGGCCTGTAAGATACGTACGTAGCGAT
>NC_137052.1:19392757-19397757 GCF_032717465.1 Coenobita brevimanus | reverse complement strand
AGCCGCTTTCCTTCCGTATTTCTCTCTCTCTCTCTCTCTCTCTCTCTCTCTCTCTCTCTCTCTCTCTCTCTCTCTCTCAATATTGGTACAGTTAGCTAATGATCGTAATTACATTTTCTGATAGTTACTGATTATTATTATTATTATTATTATTATTTATTTATATTATTATTATTCTTCCAGGTAAGGCGTGTCCCTCTTCCCATACCTTACTGCAAAATTTGTAAGTATAAGAGCACACTTAGGCCCATCTTCTGGTCGGGTAAGGAAGCTCCCTAACACCTCTCCCATAGCGATTTATTCTTGGATATGACTGGTGTATCATTTTGTACTGTACATTATTTGTGCAGAGTGTGACATCAGAAAGATTTAAACAACAGAATAGGACAGTAATGTGTAATGAAGAAAATAAATCGCTTAGGAAAAGGTGTTAGGGAGGATGTGCAAAATCTCCAGAACTTATGATACGAGCTATTATTCGATTTTTTTTTTTCCACAACTGTACAGGCATGTGCAAAAGTTCGATGCCAGTACTTAGCCAGCATTGTGTTCTGTCTTCCATATATGTCTCAGTCTTCCTTGAGCGACAGAGAATATCTTTGCTCCTCATACTCTTTGTGCTTTCATACGGTCTTACATAAATAGCGTACATGCAGAAGAGAAGGGGAAATGAGAGAGAAGGGGTATAGAAGAGAAGAAGGAAGGGAATGTAGAGGAGAGAAGGGAAGGAATAGAGAAGAGAGGGGGATAGAGAAGAGAAGAAAGGATGGGAAAGAGATGGGGGATAGAAAAGAGAAGTGAGGATAGAGAAGAGAAGGAGGGATAGAGAAGAGAAAGGTGATAGAGAAGAGAAGGGGGAATAGAGAAGAGAAAGGGGGTAGAGAAGAGAAAGGGGGTTAGAGATGAGATGGGGGGATAGAGAAGAGAAGGGAGGATAGAGAAGAGAAGAAGGAAGTAAAGGGAGGATAGAGATGTGGAGGAGGAATAAGAACATAAGAAGAGAGGATAACTGCAGTAGGCCGGTTGGCCCATGCTAGGCAGCTCCTAGAAGAGTAACTGAACTGCTAGAATGAGATAAGGATAGCAAAGAAGAAGGCTCTCCCCCGCCCACCAAACCCTCCAGCCGAAGCCGGCAGGAAAAAGTCAGAAAGAACACGCCTCTGGAACTTCTCCTGAACTTAAAGAGTCATTAAATAACGTTAAAAGTGGCTGACATAATTCTTCTTTGGTTTCTTTTATAATTTTTGCATATATATCGTCCGGACCTGGCGATTTTTGAGGTTTTAACTTATTAATTTCTTTCAATACGTCCTCCTTACTAATGGTTATTTTACTAAGAATATTTTCCGTATTCTCATGGTAAATAATTGCTGCTTGAGGGACCAGGCTTAGATTTTCCTTGGTGAATACTGATATGAAATAATTATTTAGGATGGAGCACATTTCTTTATCTTCACTGGTAATGTCACCTGATTCTGTTCTGAGTGGTCCTATCCTATCTTTATTTTTCGTTCGGTACATTTGATAAAAACCCTTGGGGTTTTCTTTTGATTCACTGGCAACCTTAATTTCATAACTTCTCTTTGCTTTTCTTATCTCCCTCTTTACTTCTCTATTTTGATAGAGTCCCACACGAAAGGTTAGTTAGAAAGGTTCGAGCACACGGTATAGACGGCGATATCTTAAAATGGATAGAATCCTGGCTGAAAGGACGAAAGCAGAGAGTATTAATAAATGGAACAAAGTCGGACTGGGGATTAGTAACTAGCGGTGTACCACAGGGTTCAGTACTCGGTCCCTTATTATTTATCATATATATAAATGATTTAGACTTAGGAGTCAATAGCAGCATCAGCAAATTTGCCGACGATACAAAAATAGGGCGTATCATTAACTCGACTGACGATTGCCATAACTTACCAAAAGACCTCGATACATTGTCCAGATGGTCTAAAACTTGGCAAATGGAATTTAACGTTGAAAAATGTAAAGTACTTAACGTAGGCAAGACCATTGGAGATACTAAATACAGCTTAGATAACAAAGAAATTAGCAAATCGGAATGCGAGAGAGATCTAGGAGTTATAAGAACATAAGAAGAGAGGATAACTGCAGTAGGCCGGTTGTCCCATGCTAGGCAGCTCCTTGAAGAGTAACTGAACTACTAGAATGAGATAAGGATAGCAAAGAAGAAGGCTCTCCCCCGCCCTCCAAACCCTCCAGCCGAAGCCGGCAGGAAAAAGTCAGAAAGAACACCACGCCGTATAGAAAAACTGGCGTGGACATTTTACAGGAAAGTGTGAAAGGAGAATAGAGACTATCATAGTGTAACCTGAAAAGAAAAAAATTTTGAATTAGTATTGGTTATAAGATTTTCTTTATTCTATATCCACCCCTTATTTGTCATATGCTTATCTAGCCTATGCTTGAAACTCTCAGTGGAAGAGGCAGCAACAACTTTACTAGGTAGCTTATTCCATTCGTCTACTACTCTATTACCAAACCAGTTTCTACCGATTTCCTTACTGAAACGGAATTTTTCTAGTTTGAAACCATTATTTCTAGTTCTATCCTGTATGCTCACTTTAAGTACCTGGTACCTTGCTAATATCTCCCTTATTTATACCATTCATCCACTTAAACACCTCAATTAAGTCTCCCCTTACTCTACGCCTCTCTAGCGAATGCAGACAGTCTTTTCAGTCTGTCTTCATATGACAGGTTCCGGACGTCATGTATCATTTTAGTCATTCTTCTCTGTACATTTTCTAACGAATTAATATCCATTCTATAGTAAGGACACCAAAATTGTACTGCGTAGTCTAAATGTGGCCTTACTAATGCTAGATAAAGTTTTAGTATTACTTTAGATGATCTATTGCTCACGCTTCTCGAAATAAATCCTAGGACCCTATTTGCTTTATTTCTCGCATTAATGCACTGTTGCCTTGGTTTAAGGTCGTTACTAATCATAACTCCTAGATCTCTCTCGCATTCCGATTTGCTAATTTCTTTGTTATGTACGACCTTAAACCAAGGCAACAGTGCATTAATGCGAGAAATATAGCAAATAGGGTCCTAGGATTTATTTCGAAATGCGTGAGCAATAGATCATCTAAAGTAATACTAAAACTTTATCTAGCATTAGTAAGGCCACATTTAGACTACGCAGTACAATTTTGGTGTCCTTACTATAGAATGGATATTAATTCGTTAGAAAATGTACAGAGAAGAATGACTAAAATGATACATGACGTCCGGAACCTGTCATATGAAGACAGACTGAAAAGACTAAGTCTGCATTCGCTAGAGAGGCGTAGAGTAAGGGGAGACTTAATTGAGGTGTTTAAGTGGATGAAGGGTATAAATAAGGGAGATATTAGCAAGGTACTTAAAGTGAGCATACAGGATAGAACTAGAAATAATGGTTTCAAACTAGAAAAATTCCGTTTCAGAAAGGAAATCGGTAGAAATTGGTTTGGTAATAGAGTAGTAGACGAATGGAATAAGCTACCCAGTAAAGTAGTTGCTGCCTCTTCCATTGAGAGTTTCAAGCATAGGCTAGATAAGCATATGACAAATAAGGGGTGGATATAGAATAAAGAAAATCTTATAACCAATACTAATTCAAAAAAAATTTCTTTTCAGGTTACACTATGATAGTCTCTATTCTCCTTTCACACTTTCCTGTAAAATGTCCACGCCAGTTTTTCTATACGGCGTGGTGTTCTTTCTGACTTTTTCCTGCCGGCTTCGGCTGGAGGGTTTGGAGGGCGGGAGAGAGCCTTCTTCTTTGCTATCCTTATCTCATTCTAGTAGTTCAGTTACTCTTCTAGGAGCTGCCTAGCATGGGCCAACCGGCCTACTGCAGTTGTCCTCTCCTTATGTTCTTATGTTCTTATCGGTTACGTAAGTGTTCCTCTCCACGTTTTATTCTTCTATATATTCCTTTCCTTTGGCCTATGAGAGATTTTAATCTGTTGTTTAACCATCTTGGTTGTGAATTATTCGTTCTAAACGGTTTTGAAGGAATATATCTATCTTGACCTCCGTGTATTATATTTATTAACTCGTTATACTTCTCACTGGTCGAACGTCTGTTTGGTACTGGAGCTGAGTTAATTTCCGTCACCTGGACTACATTCCCATCTACCACCTCCCCCCTCACAGACATCTGACCACGTGTTTCCTGCCCCACACATATGACCTGGGATTCCCCACTGACCTGGCATTCCCTCAAGTAGCTAATCTCCCTGTGGAATACCGTTCGAAAATAAGCTCTTAAGCCATCGAAATCTCCTAGACGAAAATCAGGAACGGTGGAGGTATTTTCAGTGGAACAGACATCCCAAATAAATTTGAACTTAATTTCTTCATGATAGCTATTACCAAGTCGTCCACCAACCTCTATATCACTAATAATATTTTCTTTATTAGCTAAAACCAAATCTAGAAGGGCAATGTATGAGATGTAGAAAGTGAAGGGGTGCGTGGGGAAGGGAAGTGAAGAGTGAAGATTGGTTTTTTTGGGGGATGAATGACGAAAGAGGTGGAAGGAGGGGAGAGGGAAGGAGAGTGAAAGGGAGGTAAATGTATGAAGAGTGAATGAAGAAGGGAAAGGTTAGGTTTGGGGTGGGGAGAGTTGAATGAAGAAGAGAGAGAGAGAGAGAGAGATGGAAGATGGATTGTGAAGTGGAAGGAAAGATATGAGTGGTGATAAAATAGAGGAGAGGATGAAGGAATGGAGAGTGTAGAGGAGTGAATAGAGAGGGCATGAACAGGAGGAAGGGGAAAAAGAGGAGATGAGGAAGTGAAAAGGGAAGGGAATATGATGTGTGTAGAGAGAATGAAAAAGGAAGTAGGAAATGCGGAAGATGGAGAAGAAAGGGGAGGTTGAAAGACGGGATATGGGTTTGGGGAAGGATGAATGGAGAAAGTGGAGGAGGAAGGGAGGGAGTGGGGTCAGACTGAATAATGAAGAGAAAGCAGAATGATGATTG
>NC_137052.1:19247757-19390257 GCF_032717465.1 Coenobita brevimanus | reverse complement strand
GGGGGGAGAGAGGTAAGGGATAGGAGAGGTAGGGAGAGAGAGGTAAGGGGAGGGAAGGAGAGAGAGAGAGAGAGGTTGATGATAAATGGGTATAGGGGTGAGGGATTGTGGGGAGGGGGGGGTGGCAGGGAGAGAGAGAGAGGGGGGGGAGGTCTTAGGATTTATGGCTACACTAACCTACAGAAGGAAATTGGGGTTAAAGAAAGTGAAAAAAGAGATAAAGAGGCGATGAAAAACAAATCAAGAAAAGAGAGAGATGAAGGGAAAAAGAGGTGAAAGAAAGAGAGGTGAAGAAAATGGAAAGAGGTGAAGAAAGAAGAGATATATGAAGAAAAGAGGGGTGAAGAAAGAGGAAAGAGGTGAAGAAAAGAGATATATGAAGAAAAGAGGGGCGAAGAAAGAGGAAAGAGGTGAAGAAAAAAGAGGGTGTGAAGAAAAGAGATATATGAAGAAAGGAGAGGTGAAGAAAGAGGAAAGAGGTGAAGAGGAAAGAGATAAGTGAGGAAAAAAAGAGAAAATTTACTGTTGAAGAAGGAGAGTTAACTGGCATCTGGTATTTCTTTGACACTATCCTCATTTCTTTGACACTGTCCTCATTTCTTTGACACTATCCTCATTTCCTTGACACTATCCTCATTTCTTTGACACTATCCTCATTTCCTTGACACTATCCTCATTTCTTTGACACTATCCTCATTTCCTTGACACTATCCTCATTTCTTTGACACTATCCTCATTTCTTTGACACTATCCTCATTTCCTTGACACTATCCTCATTTCTTTGACACTATCCTCATTTCCTTGACACTATCCTCATTTCTTTGACACTGTCCTCATTTCTTTGACACTGTCCTCATTTCTTTGACACTGTCCTCATTTTTACACTATCCTCATTTCATTGACACTGTCCTCATTTCTTTGACACTATCCTCATTTTTACACTATCCTCATTTCTTTGACACTATCCTCATTTCTTTGACACTATCCTCATTTCTTTGACACTATCCTCATTTCTTTGACACTATCCTCATTTCTTTGACACTATCCTCATTTCTTTGACACTATCCTCATTTCTTTGACACTATCCTCATTTCTTTGATACTGTCCTCAAGGATTTCGTACAGGTGAGACAGATTTTAGTGGTCACAGGCTTAGAAAATAAACTAGAGTCAAGCTGTTTTCTGGTGGACCCTCGGGACACACGATTAAAAAGTGAAGAAATACGGCAACGCTTGACAATTACCGACTTATGCGAGAAAATTAAGTCCCTTGGTACAGTCGGCATCAAAACTTCTGTCCTTCAACTTATCTCTCTCTGTGGATTTCGAAAAAAAAAAGGTAATGAGCAAAAGGCGATGCTGATGACTATTTTTGGCTTCGGATTTTTTTTCCCATCAGTATCGTTTGCATTGATTCATAACACTAATTTTCAGAGTTTGGGACAAGGGATAGGACTTCTGAATCCGACTGTAGGCAGAGGGTTACATGAAGAGAGGAGGAGGAGCAGCAAGGAAGAGGAAAGAAACCTGGATGAGAATGCATGGAGAGAGAGAGAGAGAGAGAGAGAGAGAGATAATTGAGGGAGACCTGAATGACAGTGGAAAAACAGGAGGAAGAGTTATTGAGCGAGGAGGAAGTAGAAGAAGAAGAGGAAGGGGAGGGGAGGAGGAGGGGGGATGGAAGTAAATAAGAAGTAGAAGAAAGGAGACAGGCAGATGGAGAGAGAGAGAGAGAGAGAGAGAATTTAACCTTTAATACTGTCCAACAAGCAGGGAATTCTTAGGACTGGGCTTAAGGAAGGTAATGAGAGAGAGAGAGAGAGAGACTGGCATGCGTGGAAATTGGAAGAAAGGAGAGGGGAGAGAAGATAAAGAAAGAGAATAATAGGAGGAAGAGGGGTGTGGATGGGAGGGGAGGACCGTGGAGAAAGGGAGGGAAGAGAGGGGGTGGAGACAGGGAGAGATAATAGGACAAAAAGGAGTAGAGGGAGGGAGGAAGATACGGAGGGAGGGAGGGTGGGTGGAGAGGGGGATGGATGGGTGAAGAGAGAAAGGGAGGAGAGGGGGGTGGATGGAGGGAAAGAGGAGGAGGGGGGGAGACAAAAAATATAATGAAAGATATATTAGGCTGGGGGAAGGGAGGGTCGGGGAGGGGGGAGGGGACAGAGGCAAGGGGAGAAGAAAACAGAAAAAAAAACAGAAGAATGAATGGCGGAATGAAGGAAGCCAAGTTAGAGTGAATGTGGAAGTGAATAATATGCCAGAATATGAGTAATTTTGGTGGGAGTTACCTATTCAGTCCGATGACGTGGTTGTAGTTATAATATCCATATCTGCTGACGATTTAATTCCCTTCTGGACACTTCGTACTGGATGGGTTAGTAGAAATATGGTGGTGGTGGTGGTGGTGGTGGTGGTGGTGATGGGAGTAGAAATATGGTGGTGGTGGTGGTGGTGATGGTGGTGGTAGGAGTACGAATATGGTGGTGGTGGTGGCAGTGATGGTGGTAGTAGTAGTCGTAGTAGTAGTAGTAGTAGTTATGGTTGTTGCTGTTGTTGTAGGCCCAGGTTCTTGCGAAATGTGAACCCAGTGAGCTGCAGGCTGAAGTTACCCTCCCGCACAGTCCACCATCCTCCTTTCAAGGGATAGGGAGGGAGTTGAGGGACGTTTATATATCCAGGCAGAGGAGTGGCATGGTTATATCAGTGCCACCACATGAAGGCGTCTCTCTCTCTCTCTCTCTCTCTCTCTCTCTCTCTCTCTCTCTCTCTCATTAGCACCTTCACTACGAGGTAAACAAAAATGTGAAGAGAAATACTTTAAGATGCTCTGCCCATGTGGAGAGGATGGATGAGAGACTGACTAGGAGAGTGTATTTGAGTGATGTGGAGGTGGAGATCAGGATGAGATGGAAGGATGGAGTAGTGGAGAGATGCATGAGAGAGGAGGAAGGGGAGTTGGAGAGAGGGTAGTCAAATGGCAGGGGACAGGGCGACGTGGGAGCGATTTGTTTGTGGCCACCCAATAAAGGATTAAGGCGTCTGACGAGAGAGAGAGAGAGAGAGAGAGAGAGAGAGAGAGAGAGAGAGAGAGAGAGATAGGATGAATAGCACAGAGAGATAGTGAGTGAGAAGAAAGTGATGATAGAGAAGAAAGGAAATGAATGAGATGAGTGAATGAAGTGAAAATGAATAAATAAGAAGAAAGAAGATGAGAGAGAGAGAGAGAGAGAGAGGAAATGAAAGAATGGAAGCAAAAAAGAGAGAGAGAAAGAGGTGGAAGGAAATGGAGATGACGGAGCAGAAAGGAAATGAAGAGGATGGGAAGTGTCAATCACAGGGGTGGGGGAGAAAGATGGGGAGGGGGGAGAGGTAAAGGGGAGGAGGAGGAGGGGAGGGGGGAAGGAGGGGAGGGGAATGAAGGGGGCAGAAAGAAATGCAGAGAGTAATGAGAGAGGTGTTGTTTGTTTGTTTGTTTGTTTATTGTTTGGGGGAGATTAGGGTAATGGGAGAGGAATAAAAGGTGAAATAAATGGAGAGAGAGAGAGAGAGAGAAAGAGAGAGAGAGGGAGGTTGGTGCTGCTGTTGGTGGTGGTGGTGGTGGTGGTGTTGGAGAGAGAGAGAGAGAGAGAGAGAGAGGTTGGTGCTGCTGTTGGTGTTGGTGGTGTTGGAGAGAGAGAGAGAGAGAGGTTGTTGGTGCTGCTGTTGTTGGTGTTGGTGTTGGACAGAGAGAGAGAGAGAGAGATTGTTGTTGTTGTTGTTGTTGTTGTTGTTATCGTCCCAGGGCCATCTGAACGTGAACCCAGTGGACTGCAGGCTAGAGTTGTCCCTATCTTGCAGTCCACCATCATCTTTTCGGGGGATAGGGAGGGAGTCGTGGGACCTGTGTATAACCAGGCAGTGGGTCCGCCTGGTTATATGGGTGCCACCACGTGAAGGCGTCTCTCTTTTGCACCGGAAAGAGAGTAAAGGAAGAGAGGTAAATGGAGCGAGAAAGAGTGAAGAGAGTGGAGGAAAGAAATCGGAGAAAGGGGAAGGAAGAGAGGGGGAGCGAAAAAGAGGAGAGAGAGAGATGGGAGGGATCAGAGTGTAATAAGAAAAATGAAAGGTGAAAAGAGAGAAAGAGAGCGAAAAAGGGTAAAGAGAGTGGTGGAGAAAGGTGGGAGGGAGGTAAAGAGAGCGAAAAGAGTGAAGTGGAGGAGAAAGAAGGAGGGAGGTAAAGAGAGCGAAAAAGAGTGGAGAAAGTAGAGGAGAAAGGTGGGTGGGAGGGAGGTAAAGAGAGCAAAAAAGAGTAAAGAGAGTGGAGGAGAGAGATGGGAGGGATTAAAGTGTAATGAGAAGAATGAAAGGGAAAGAAAAATGATCCTGTTACAAAGAAGTGAGGGGTTGAGTGAAGGAGGGCCGGGAGGGAGGGAAATGTGAAGGAAGGGATGAAGGAAGAAGAAAGGGAAGGAATGAAGGAGGAAGAGAGGGAAGGAGGGCAATGTGAAGGAAGGGAAGGAATGAGAGAATGAAGGAAGAAGAGAGGAAAGAAGGAAAGAATGAAGGAAGAAGGAAGGGAAGAAATAAGGGAATGAAGGAGGAAGAGAGGGAAGAAGAAAAGTAGGAAGAGAGGGAAGCAGTGAAGGAAATGGAGAGGTGAGGGAAGGAGACAAAGAAGGGAGAGAGGGAAAGAGAAGGAAGTAGGAAGAGAAGGAAAGAGAGAGGGAAAGGAAAGAAGGAAGTTGGGAGAGAGGGAATGAGAGGAGGCAATAGGAAGCGAGGGAAGGAGAGAAGGAAGGAAAGAAAATGAATACAGATTGAAGGAGATGGAATAACGAAGGAAAGACTGTAATGGAAGGAAGGAGGGAGAATGTGATAGGATGACATGTGGAGGAAAGAGGAAGGAAGGAAGGAAAGGAGAAGGAAGTGGGAAGGGATAGAAGGAAAATTAAGGATACAAGGAGGGAGGGTAAAGGAAGGAAGGAAGATGGTTGGAGTGGACTGTGAAGGAAGGAGGATGAATGAAGGAATGAGGGAGATGTTAAAAGTGGTGAAAGTGAACAAAATAATGAAAGAACTGAGATAAAAGAAAGGGCATTAGAGAGAGAGAGAGAGAGAGAATTATGATGGGGGTATTGTGCAGGGTGGAAGGGTTTTTGTTATTCTGCTCATTACATCCCCCTCCCCCCCACTCTGTGTGTGTGTGTGTGTGTGTGTGTGTGTGTGTTTGCCCGTACAGAGAGAGAGAGAGAGGAGTATAGACATGAAGACAGCCTCTGATACTGCAATTATTATCGTGGCCCCGATCGTGGCTAATTTACTACTGGACAAATAAAGTACCCAGCCAATTTGACGTGATAATTAAGACTTTATTGTGTAGTGTTAGCGACGGGATTACGAGCAGGGCCAGGTTTTCAAAGTTAATTACGTGTGTGTGTGTGTGTGTGTGTGTGTGTGTGTGTGTGTGTGTGTGTGTGTGTGTGTGTGTGTGTATACGTTTCCCGCTTCTAATGTTTATGTAGGTACCGGATTTCCTACCTTCGTAATCAGGGCACCTTCCCGGGAGGTGATGATGTAATGTTGTGTAGGTGTAGCGGCCCTGTACACCCCCCTACCCATCCCCCCACACCCCCTACTCACCCCCACATCACCTACCCACCCCCACACCCCCTACCCACCCCGACATCCCCCTACCCATCCCCTCACACACTACCCACCCCTACACACACCCTATCCGTTCCCCTCACATCCCTTCATTATCGCTCTCCTTTATTCTCCATCACTCCTTCATTCTGTCCTACATTCTTTCCAGTCCTTCATGCTCCATCACTCTTACATTCTCCGCCGTTCCTTCATTCCATCTCTTCCTCCTATAACAGGTAAATGCTATGTAATTAATGATACCTGGAGCTCATTGACACTTGTGTATAGAAATAGTAGGACAGAATATAGTTTACCTCTTTTCAGTCGTTCCTATAAAATTTCCATGTCAGTTTTTCCGTGCTGCATGCTGGTCCTTCTTACTTTTTTCCTGCCAACTTCTACTGGAGGGTTTGGCGGGTGGGGGAGAGCCTTCTTGCTTTCCTAACCTTACCTTCAACTTGTGGAATTTGATATTACAGTGATAGTCTTCCCTGTAACAAGCAGCCTCGAAAGGACCATTAGGGCTGTTGCTGTTTGCTTTCCTTTGTACTCCTTTCATTCTTCCTCACTCCTTCACTTTCCTTGTCCCCTCTTCATTCTCATTATGTCCCTCCTTCATTCTCACTTTTTTTTATCCTATCCTTCAGCTTATAGATTCTCTCTCTCTCTCTCTCTCTCTCTCTCTCTCTCTCTCTCTCTCTCTCTCTCTCTCTCTCTCTCTCTCACTCACACACACACACACACACACACACACACACACACACACACACACACACACACACACACACACACACACACACACACTACAACCCGGTGAACTACATGCTGGAGTTACCCTTCTCTGACAGTCATATTTTCCTTTCGGGGGATAGGGAGGGAGGTGAGGGGCGTTTGTATACCTGGGCAGTGGATCCGGCCAGGTGTATCGGTGCCACCACGTGAAGGCGTCCCTCTCTAGCACCCATCGCTAAATTAAAGCAATAGGGACATCGCTAAACTGAAGCACCTCACCTTTGAAAATCCTTAGGTCGTGATTGACTTACCTGGCCGCTCCATATGGTGTTCTGGCGTCCCAAAATACGTCCTCGTGTTGAAAGGGTTATTTTTTCTCTCCTGTCATTTTCTCTTCTACTTATTATGCTCTCTAGTGTTCTTTCTCCCTCTTCCTGTCAGTCTCTATCTTAATTGCATCTTGAAGGCCAGGTAGCATGCTATTGTTCTTTTTCTTCTTTTCCTCCTCCTCCTCCTCCTTTTCTTCTTCTTCTTCCTTATTGTTATTATTATTATTATTGTTACTAGTCGTGTTGCTATTATTGTCTTCGTTGTTGTTGTTATTGTTGTTGTTGACGTAAGCTATTAAGGTCGTGTCAGTTCAAGTCATCATTAGCTTGCCTCTTCACACACTTCCGCCCCATTTCTCTGTTTTCGATGAGGGTACAATCTTTTTTTTACTTCCTCATTTGCAATCGGTGTTTTATTATTATTATTATTATTAGTAGTAGTAGTAGTAGCAGTAGTAGTAGTAGTAGTAGTTGTTGTTGTTGTTGTTGTTGTTGTTGTTGTTATTGTTGTATTGAGGAAGGGGGAGGCCGAGGATGAGATGGAGGGATGAAATGGAGAGGTATATGAGACGGCGGTGTGTGAACTGGTGGGAGGGCAGTGAAATGGCAGGGGACAGGGCGACATGGAGGCGATTTGTTTGTGGCCACCCCTTACGGGCTTAAGGTGTCTGGCAGTCGATAGATAGATAGATAGATAGATAGATTATTATTCAGCGGACGTGTTAAATCTCTTTAACTTGCTTCGGGTTTTCTTCTTTTTGCCACATATTTCCCGGATGGTAGTCTCTCTCTCTCTCACCATAGCACTTCTTCGTGACTAGCATCATATTCTAGTGTCAGGCTATTGTTACAGCACAACAGTCAAGATGGATGGATGGTAATTTTAGGCCAAGTAAAAGTGAAGAGAGTATCATTTTTTTTTTCTTTATTTATGTGCCATTTTGTTTTCATCTGATGGGACTGGGCTATGGTTGTTTTAATTTTCTTGAGCCTCAGTTTATGGTGAGTCTCCTTGGTTACTAGTCAAATTTGCCCCCTCACCTGACTACACCTGGCCGATAACCTAGGTGATATTGGGTTTGAGATTTTGGGGGGGGGGCAGGTGAAGGTGAAGGGGGAACTTAAAAATATTCTCTCTCTCTCTCTCTCTCTCTCTCTCTCTCTCTCTCTCTCTCTCTCTCTCTCTCTCTCTCTGGTATCCCCCTTCTTCCCCTTACTTCCTCAATTCCATCCTCCTCCTCCCTTTCACATTCATCTCTCCTCTCCCCCTTCACATCCCCCTCTCCTTCACAGCCCCCTCTCCTTCACATCCCCCTCTCCTTCACATCCCCCTCCCCTTCACATCCCCTTCCCCTTCACATCCCCTTCCCCTTCACATCCCCCTCCCCTTCACTTCCCCATCACATCTCCCCTCCTTCACAAACCCCTCTCCTTCACTTCCTTCTCCCCCCCCCCTCCCCCGTCATAGTCGATGCGTTTAATATTCCCGACCATGTACCGCCACTCCCTCACCCCCTCCATTCTCTCTCTCTCTCTCTCTCTCTCTCTCTCTCTCTCTCTCTCTCCAACCATCCCCCTCTCCCCTCTGTTCCCCCTTCCTTTTGTCCTCCCTCTCCCCCTCTTTCTCTCCCCCAGGTACCCGTTTCCCTCCCCTTTCCCCTCTTCCTCCTTCCCCTCTTTGTCCGTCCCACCACCCTCTCTTTCTCTCCCCAAGCATCCCCTCTCCACCCCTTCTCCTCTCTTTTTCCTTCCCCTCTGCTCTCCTCTCTCCTTCCCCTCTCCTCCTCTTCTGTCTTCTTCCTTCCCCTCTCCTTCCCTTCTCTCTTTTTCCTTCTATTCTCATCCCCTTCTCTCTTTTTCCTTCCCCTCATCTCCCATTCTCCTCTCTTTTTCCTTCCCCTTTCCTCCTTTTTTCTCTTTTTCCTTCTATTCTCTTCCACTTCACCTCTCTTTTTCCTTCTCCTCTCTTTTTCCTTCCCCTCTCCTCCCCTTCTCTCCTTTTCCTTCCCATCTCATCCCCCTCTCGCCTCCCCCTTCCCCCTCCTTATAAATGTTGGCACAATCTTAATTTTCCCAGCTGTCCCTCCACTCCCCCGGCGGATCAGCTTGGCCCACACCACATTAGCGTTTAGGATTCACTTTGGATTCAGCCCACACCACAGTAGCGTTTTGGATTCACTTTGGATTCAGCCCACACCACAGTAGCGTTTAGGATTCACTTTGGATTCAGCCCACACCACAGTAGCGTTTAGGATTCACTTTGGATTCAGCCTACATCACATTTGCGTTTTGGATTCACTTTGGATTCAGCCCACACCACAGTAGCGTTTAGGATTCACTTTGGATTCAGCCTACATCACAGTAGCGTTTAGGATTCACTTTGGATTCAGCCCACACCACAGTAGCGTTTAGGATTCACTTTGGATTCAGCCTACATCACATTTGCGTTTAGGATTCACTTTGGATTCAGCCCACACCACAGTAGCGTGTTGGACTCACTTTGGATTCCTGGTTTTCCTGTCATTCATTGGTATTTTGAACTTTGTATTGACAGTGTAGGGTTGTGTGTGAAACATAGTAGTAGTAGTGGTAGTAGTAATAGTAGTACTGGTAGTAGTAATAGTAGTAGTAGTAGTAATAGTAGTAGCAGTAGTACTAGTATTTGTTGTAGTTGTAGTAGTAGTAGTAGTATTTGTTGTAGTTGTAGCAGTATTAGTAGTGGTAGTAGTAGTAGTATTTGCTGTTGTTGTTGTTGTTGTTGTTGTTTGGGAGTAGTAAAGGGACCTTTTTTATAACCGAGCAGTGGAGTCGCCTGGTTATATCGGTGCCACCACGTGAAGGCGGCCCTCCTGCTCAAAAGAGAGAAAGAGAGCCGGAATCAAGTGACAAAAAAATAAGTCATCGGTTGGAAAGGGTTAGGGATCTGTCAGCCTGTGAGATTGCCCCCCCTCTTTTTTTTTTTTTTTTTTAACAAGATGAGCAGAGGATGGAAAAAACAAATTGAATAAAACAGACCGACTATAGAACTAAATAATCCTGACTCACGATGACTCAAGAGGCGTAGAGTCAGCAAGAAAGTCGAGCACGTCTTGACCTCACAGCTGCCCATCTCAAGACACGCCTGTTACACTTGGTTGACCTTTGACCCTGTATGCCGTACTAGGTCACACTGGAGAAGCTGACCCAAGTTAATTTGCTTGTGTTTCTGACGTTGGGTGATGATGGTGGTGATGATGATGATGGTGGTGAGGATGATGATAATGATGGTGGTGGTGATGATGGTAATGATAATGATGGTGGTGGTGGTGATAATGATGGTGGTGGTGGTGATGGTGATAATGGTGGTGGTGGTGATGGTAATGATGATGATGGTGGTGGTGGTGATAATAATGATGGTGGTGGTGGTGGTGGTGATAATGATGGTGGTGGTGGTAATAGTGATGATGATGATGATGATGACGTTTGGAATAATGATGATAATGATGATGATGGGGAGATGGATGTTTTTCTTAACAACGTGTACTTAATATACATAAAATCTAAGCCTCTACACCATGCACAGTAGCGTCCTGTTATCTTGCTTATCATTATCTCTAAAAGTCTCTCTAAAGCTGAAGCAAATCGTCTTCTCTTAATAAAATCGTCTGGTGGTACTGGAGTTATCTGGCTTATCACAGTCGCCATATACCTCCCACAATATCGTCCTCTTATCTTCCTTATCAGTAGCGCTAATACTGTCCTAAGCTTAGTAAAATCGTCTTCTCGTCATAAAATCGTCTGATATTGGAGTTGTTACCTGACTTATCATTATCACCATACGCCTCCCGAAATACCGTCCTCTTATCTCGCTTACCAGTAGCTTTATTTAACCCTACCAGCGATAAAATCTCCTAAGCTGAATAAAATCGTCTACTGGAGTTGTTAGCTGGCGTATCAATATCGCCATACACCTCCCACAATAGCGTCCTCTTATCTCGCTTATCAGTTGGCCTTATCTGGATCCATGACTGTCACACATACCTCTCGCCACAATGAACATTTTTATCTCTGTTCTTCCCATTGTTAACATTTTTGACGTCCAATAACCTGCCTACCATTCATGATTTATTTAGTTACTGATATCTTGTCTTATCTGTCCTTATCTGTGTGTGTGTATATCGTTTAGTTTAAGAAGGCTCCAACATGCTTTTTCCACGCTGCTCGATCTTTGGCAGCCTCCCTGTTCAGTCCCTTATTCCTTAGGTCACACTCTATGATCTCGTCCCAGGTCTTTTTTGGTCTGCCTCTCGCAACCTTACCTCCGGTGTTTACACTTCTCACCTTCGGCACCCAATTGTCATCCTCCATCTTCTCACTATGCCCAAACCATCTCAGTCTACCCCTCTTCATCACAACACCAACACATTCAAGTCCCATCCTTTCCCTCAACACTTCAGTCGCAATCCTAGCCCCGTGCCCAGTCCTCGCATGCATTTGTATAGATTTTTCTGTTTATTTATCTCCGTATCTGTGTATTTCCGATTTGTGTGTGCTAATCTTCATCTGTATGTATCTTGCTGTATATTGTTTATCCTTTTATTTCTCTGTCTAGTTTTTATCTTTATCTATCTGTTGCCTGACCCAGCATCCTGTGAAGGGTGGCTGGAACAGAACAACCACCAGCCCTAATTCCAGTAACCCGCTAAGCAGCACGTACATACTTACATAAATACATTCATACATGCATACATACATAAACTGTCCTTATACAGTATTTCGTCTACTTAACAAAACTGTCTGGCTTGTGCCGTTTGGGGGAAATGATAATAATAATAATAATAATAATAATAAAAATGATGAGAGAGAGAGAGAGAGAGAGAGAGAGAGAGAGAGAGAGAGAGACTACTATGCTCAGATAGTTTGCCTTGCTATAACGTGATTACAGTTGAACGTTAGCCTGAACCAAGGACGACTGTGTGGAGTGAAGGCTGCGACTGTGGTGGAGAAAGTGTGGTGGGGTGGAGGGAAGGTGGAGGCTGAGAATGTGGTGGAGAAAGTGTGGAGGGAAGGTGGAGGGTTTTTCTGGCCTGGGAAATGCCGCCAGAGTGAGGTGAGATGAGGCTGGGTTTAGAGGTAGGGTGAGTTGAGGTGTGGATTGATGCAAGGTGAGGTGAGATGTGGAGTGAGGTGAGGTGAGGTAAGGTTGGGTGTAGAGCTAGGATGAGGTGAGGTAAGATTGGGTGTAGAGCTAGGATGAGTTGAGGTAAGGTTGGGTGTAGAGCTAGGATGAGGTGAGGTAAGGTTGGGTGTACAGCTAGGATGAGGTGAGGTGAGGTTGGGTGTAGAGCTAGGATGAGGTGAGGTAAGGTTGGGTGTAGAGCTAGGATGAGGTGAGGTAAGGTTGGGTGTAGAGCTAGGATGAGGTGAGGTAAGGTTGGGTGTAGAGCTAGGATGAGGTGAGGTGAGGTGGGGTGTAGAGCTAGGATGAGGTGAGGTAAGGTTGGGTGTAGAGCTAGGATGAGGTGAGGTAAGGTTGGGTGTAGAGCTAGGATGAGGTGAGGTAAGGTTGGGTGTAGAGCTAGGATGAGGTGAGGTGAGGTGGGGTTAGAGCAAGGATGAGGTGAGGTGTAGAGTGAGGTGAGGTGGAGGAGGCCAGAAATAGCGTGCTCACTTCCACAATCAATAATGCAACAAAGTGTAACATGTGGCGACCCGCACCCAAGTGACTGTTCGGCATCCCACCTCATCCCATCCCATCCCATCCCATCCCGTCCTGTCCTGTCCTGTCCCGTCGCGTCCCGTCCCGTCCCGTCCCGTCCCATCCCATCCCATCCCAACCAACCCAACCTAACGTAACCTAAACTAACCCATCCCAACCCAACCTAACCCAACCCAACCCAACCCAACCCACCACATCACCCCACCCCACCCAACCTCGCACACCTCATTTCTTACCACACCTGTCTTGTTACCTCTTGCGTCTTTGCTTCACGTCATTTCACTTCCTCCTCTTCTTCCTCTTCCTGCGACCCACCATTTCACAGCATGTCGCACTTCTTTCATTACACCTTACTCTCTGTTTAACATTATTTCACTTCATAAATTTGCTCCACATCACCTGTTACACTTAATCCTCATTCATATCACCTTCATTTCACTTCATATTCACTTCTTAACCTTCCTTCACATCACCTTTTAATGACTTCTGATCCTTTGCTCGTCCACGTCTATTGCACTGGATAGGACGCCTTCTCTTGGTGACGCAGCCGCACCCTGACGGAGGACCTGCTTGGACTGTCCCCTAACTCATCCTCCTTTCACGGGATAGGGAGGAAGTTGAGGGGGATTACCTGGCAGTGAATCCCCCTTGTCTTATTGGTGCCACCCCGCGAAGGCGTCCATTATTAATCCCTTGGGCCATATTCACGTCGGTTAAGGAAGCTCCATAACAAATTTTCCTAAGCGATTTATTCTGCTTATCATAGCCTGGCAGTGAATCCCCCTTATTGGTGCCACCCCAAGAAGGCGTCCATTATTAACCCTTGGGCCATATTCTCGTCTGTTAAGGAAGCTCCCTAACACCTCTTCCTAAGCGATTTATTCTGCTTACTACCCACTGCTGTCTGTGTGTTACTTAAATCATTGTAATACCACCATACTCTGCATAAATAGCGTTCAAAACGGTATTAGCCAGCCGTATCCAAAAAATAAATCGGTGAGGAAGAGGTGTTAGGGAGCTTCCTTATTGGGCGATAATATGAGCCCTTAAGTTCTTTGATGAAATTTTGAGTTTATTGTTTTGTTTTTTTTTGGGGGGGGGCGATTTTACTCAGCTTAATCCTTTCAGTCTCTCTCTCTCTCTCTCTCTCTCTCTGAAACTTGTGTGTCTGGTTTCATCTGGCTGAACTTGTTTACTTCCAGAAATTGAGTAATATTTCATGGGTGCATTATGTGTGTGTGTGTGTGTGTGTGTGTGTGTGTGTGTGTATTGCGGTACGTTGTTGTTTTATGTGATGCATATTGTGTTGCTTTTCATCCTGTTGTGTGTGAATGATGTGTATTGTGCTGCTTTACACTGTGTTATGCTGTGCTGTGTTGTGCTGTGCTGTTTTGGGATAGAAGGAAAATGCAGCTTCTTGACATGCTTGGCTGCAGAGACGGAGGGAGGGTTGAGTGGCGTGGCAGGGTAGGCAGAAGAAAAGGAAAATGAGTGAAGGTGACGGAAATAAATCGGGGCAGAGACAGTCATGAGGGGGAGGGGAAGACTGAGAGAGAGAGAGAGAGAGAGAGAGAGAGAGAGATGGGTGGGAGGGAGGACAGGCAGGAAAAAAGCACGGTGAGTGGTGACAGATAAGTAAATAGACCATAGGCTTGGAGGTGAGGGTGGGGGAGAGAGAGGCAGAGACAGACTTGGAGGTGAGGGTGAGGGAGAGAGAGAGGCAGAGACAGACTTGGAGGTGAGGGTGGGGGAGAGAGAGAGGCAGAGACGGGCATGGAGGTAAGGATGGCGGAGAGGGAGGCAGGGGGGACATAAGGAGAGGCAGGTGAGGTTAGAGTGAGGCAGGGTGAAGTGAAAGGCAGGCAAGAGAGTTAGCAGTAAGGAAGAGGGATAAGGAACGAGGAGGAGAGAAGGGGAAGGAAGGGGAAGATGGGTTGGTGGGGGAGCAGACAGACAGAAAAGGAAAATGAATGAAAGTGATAGGGAAGAAGTGACTCGATCTTCAAGACAGTATGGGGAGGAAGGGAGGGGAAGGAGAGGGAGTTAGGGAGGGGGAGGAGAGGGAGATAGGGAGGGGGAGGAGAGGGAGGCAGGGTGACGAAGAGGGAAGGAAGAGTAAGGTGGGTGGGCAGGAAGGCTGACCAAAAAAAATAAAAAGAAAATGAGTGAAGATGACTAAAGAAGAAATGAAGTAAGCATAAACAGGTTTGGTAGGCGGCAGAGACAGGCAGGGGACTGAGTGTGAGGCAGGGAGACCAGAAGTGAGACGGAGGGAGGCATGTGTGAGGCAGGGGATGAAGATTGAGGCAGGGATGACAGGAGTGAGGTAGGAAACTAGCAGGGAAAAAGGAGGTAGGAGGCAGAGCTGGAAAAATGAGGAAAATGAGTGAGGGCGCAACTCAAGGAAGTGTGAGGCAGGGGAGGCCAAGTGTAGGGCAAAGGAGCCAATAGTGAGGCAGGGAAGGTGGTGTAGGGTAAGTGGGGAAGGATGAATGGGGCATCGGTGAGGCAGAGAAGGTAAACAAGAGAGGAGCGTAATTGAGGCAGGGACAAGGCAGGATGTGAGGCAGGGAAGAAGCTGTTGGACAAATAGGGGTGGAACTGGGGAGGGGGGTGAGGTAGAAGGATGCAGGGGACGAAGAATGAGGCAAGGAAGGGAAGGCAGGGGAACCAATAGTGAGGCAGGGAAGGTGTAGGGGTAAGTATGGGATAGGGGAGAGGGGGGCGGTGAAAGGGGGTGAGGGGAGAGGAAGAGGGAGGCGGTGAAGGGGGTGAGAGGTGGTGATGGGGGTTAACTTGAGCGACATGGGAGTCACTTCAAAGGGCCAGGTAGGCAGCCCCCCGTCACCCTGCCTCGCATATTAAATAACTCCCTGCATTGTTTCACACCAGCCCTACACTCACACCACTTAACACCACCATGCCACTCACACCACTCAACACCACCATGCCACTCACACCACTCAACACCACCATGCCACTCACACCACTCAACACCACCATGCCACTCACACCACTCAACACCACCATGCCACTCACACCACTCAACACCACCATGCCACTCACACACTCAACACCACCATGCCACTCACACCACTCAACACCACCATGCCACTCACACCACTCAACACCACCATGCCACTCACACCACTCAACACCACCATGCCACTCACACCACTCAACACCACCATGCCACTCACACCACTCAACACCACCATGCCACTCACACCACTCAGCACCACCATGCCACTCACACCACTCAACACCACCATGCCACTCACACCACTCAACACCACCATGCCACTCACACCACTCAACACCACCATGCCACTCACACCACTCAACACCACCATGCCACTCACACCACTCAACACCACCATGCCACTCACACCACTCAACACCACCATGCCACTCACACCACTCAACACCACCATGCCACTCACACCACTTAACACCACCATGCCACTCACACCACTTAAAACCACCATGCCACTCACACCACACCACCATGCCACTCACACCACACAACACAATGCCACACACCACTTAACACCACCATGCCACTCATACCACTTAACACCACCATGCCACTCACACCACACACCACCATACCACTCATACCACTTAACACCACCATGCCACTCACACCACACACCACCATACCACTCACACCACTTAACACCACCATGCCACTCACACCACCTAACACCACCATGCCACTCACACCACTTAACACCACCATGCCACTCACACCACTTAACACCACCATGCCACTCACACCACTTAACACCACCCTACACTCACACCACTTAACACCACCCTACACTCACACCACTTAACACCACCCTGCACTCGCACCACTTAACACCTCCACGCTACACCCGCCAAACTACAACCCGGAATTAATGTACAGGTGTACTTTAATTTGTCCTCATTATCTATCTATCTATTGCCAGACGCCTCAATCCCGTTCGGGGTGGCCACAAACAAATCGCCTCCACGTCGCCCTGTCCCCCGCCATTTCACTGCCCCGCTCCCAACTTACACCCCCCTCTCTCAATATACTCATTATGCTGTGCTAAATTCTGCCCAGAGGTTCGTGACACCTCTTCTTCAGCGACTCATTTTGCACATCTTAATAATTCTCGTTTACTTGTATCTGGAAACAGTCGATATTACATAGATGTTCGTAAAATAAGTAGGTGTATATGGAGACTGAATCGCTAAGGAAGAGGCGTTACTACGTCTCAAGTGCCACCTACCATACGGACATAACCATTCTATACCATACCACTGGCTACTACCATTTTCATCTGTTTCACCGTCTTTGCCTTCTATTTGACCTACCATACCACCGTGTTTCACTGTTACTGTCTTCTGTTCCACCGTCTGTTTCACCACTATCTTCCATGTTACCGTCTGTTTCACCACTATCTTCCGTGTTACCGTCTGTTTCACCACTATCTTCCGTGTTACCGTCTGTTTCACCACTAACTTCCGTGTTACCGTCTGTTTCACCGTCTCTTTCACCACTATCTTCCGTGTTACCGTCTGTTTCACCACTAACTTCCGTGTTACCGTCTGTTTCACCGTCTCTTTCACCACTATCTTCCGTGTTACCGTCTGTTTCACCACTATCTTCCGTGTTACCGTCTGTTTCACCACTAACTTCCGTGTTACCGTCTGTTTCACCACTATCTTCCGTGTTACCGTCTGTTTCACCACTATCTTCCGTGTTACCGTCTGTTTCACCACTAACTTCCGTGTTACCGTCTGTTTCACCACTATCTTCCGTGTTTCCGTCTGTTTCACCACTATCTTCCGTGTCACCGTCTGTTTCACCACTATCTTCCGTGTCACCGTCTGTTTCACCACTAACTTCCGTGTTACCGTCTCTTTCACCACTATTTTCTGCGTCACAGTCTGTTTCACTATCTTCTGTCACCGTCTGTCCTTTTTAAATATCACCCTTACACATAAACGATTCATAGGCCATTCAGTTATCATTTTCTTTATCTGATATTATCTTTTTCTCCTGTTTCAGCTCCTCGGCAGACCATTAAAGGTAGGTCCAACTCGAGGCTCATCCTTGGGCGTGTTCCTTGGGCGTTGTGGATCGATCAGGCGCCTTTAGTTTCATTTACAAAAGTTATTCCTACGCCCCATAGTTGCGGTCATCATAGAAAATGGTGGTTGTACGGGCTGACTGAAGTATAGAAGGAAAATTCTTGCTCCATACTCTTTTCACGTTAACTTGGCCTAAATTTGACGTATCTCTATCTTGCATGCTGCGTACTAAGAAAGGATTAACAACTGAATGTGTTGCTAGTCACGAAGAAGTGCTGTGAAAAGATGGGGAGCCGTAGTGTCTGGTAAACTGAAGTATAGGTGCAAGACTCGTACACTCTTTTCACTTTAACTTGACTAAATTGACATCTCTCTATTTTAAATGCTGGATTGTAGCAAAAGATAAACAGGTGAATGTGTTGCTAGTCACGAAGAAGTGCTGTGGAAAGGATGGAGAGCCGTAGCATTGCCTCTCAGCCACTGTCAAGTAAAAATCAGTCAGAAATTTTGGAGTCTGCATCCCACTTTTCGATTTCAGGTTTAAATAGACGAGGTTTAAGCAGACGAGGTTTAAGTAGATGAGGTTTAAGCAGTCGAGGTTTAAGCAGACGAGGTTGAAGCAGACGAGGTTTAAGCAGATGAGGTTTAAGCAGTCGAGGTTTAAGCAGTCGAGGTTTAAGCAGTCGAGGTTTAAGCAGACGAGGTTTAAGCAGACGAGGTTTAAGCAGATGAGGTTTAAGCAGACGAGGTTTAAGCAGACGAGGTTTAAGCAGACGAGGTTTAAGCAGTCGAGGTTTAAGCAGTCGAAGTTTAAGCAGACGAGGTTTAAGCAGTCGAGGTTTAAGCAGACGAGGTTGAAGCAGACGACCGTAGGATTTAAAAACAAGGGTAGGAAATTACCTTCACCTAACCACATAGCTAAAAGACTTCAATAAACAGAATACGTTTACCAGGCAGCAGGAAAAATAAACAAATAAATAGATAAATAGAAATAAATAAATCCTACTTGTGAAGGGATTGGGCGTGGGGGGTGAGGAGGGGAAGGTAAGTTGATTTTGGAGTGGAGTGGGTAGCACAGGGGTCGAGATTTGTGTGGGAAGTGGACAAATGAGTAGTTTAGGCCTATTGGGGAGGGGAGAGGAAGGGGAGAAGAGAGAGGGGAGAGGAGAGGAGAGGGGATGGGCGGCGAGAGGAAGGGAGGAGAGAGGGGAAAGGAGAGGAGAGAAAGTGAGAGGGGATGGGGGAATGGAGAGGGGAGGGGAGGCGAGAGAGAGAGAGAGAGGATGGGGAGGAAGAGTTTCAAGAGGGGAGAGGGGAAGGGAGAAGAGGAGGAAAGAGGAAGGGCGAGGGGAAAGGGATGGCAGAGAAAGAGAGAGAGGAGAAGGGAGAGGGACGGGGAAAGGGAGAGGAAGAGATAGGGGAAGGGGGAGGGGAGAGGAAGAGAATGAGGAAGGGAGAGGGAATGCGGAGAGAAGAGGAAGGGAGAGGGGAAAGGGAGAGGAGATGATTCGAGAGAGAGGGAAGGGGAGAGAAAATAGGAATGGTGTAGAGGGGAGGCGTGGGGAGACGGAAGGGAGAGATTGAGTGGAGGGGGAGGGGGGAGGGACGAGGGTGTGGGGCTTGGGAAGGAAGGAAACGAATTAGGTGGCGAGTAGAAGGGAGAAGTATAAGAGGGAGAGTGAGAGGGAGGGAGGGAGAAGGAATGAGGGTGTGAGGGAGAGAGAATGAGGGAGGAAAGTGCTGGCGTATCGTATTCAGAATGAGGGAATGAAGGTGTGAGTGTGTGTGTGTGTGTGTGTGTGTGTGTGTGTGTGTGTGTGTGTGTGTGTGTGTGTGTGTGTGTGTACCTTATCTTTCACGAACCTAAATGACAGAATCATAATGCCACGTACGTCGTTTCCTTAGCACTTCTTCGTGACTAGCATCATATTCTGGTGTTCATCTCTTCCTGCAGTTCCGAGGTATAAGACATAGCGGTTTGACATCCTTTCCATAGCACTTCTTCGTGACTGTCATCTTATTCTTGTGTCAGTCTTGCAGTTCAGTGGCAGAAAAAAAACTATGACTCACACTTCTCACAGCACTTCTTCGTGACTAGCACCATATTCCAGTGTTAATCTCTTGTTTCAACTCAGCATTCGGGATGGGGTGATTGAAGTTTTAGGCCAGTTAGAAGTGAAAGGAGTATAGGTTGATGGAGCTTGGGTATGAGAGTGGGTGTGGTGAGGAGAGTATGTATATTATCATGGTGCTGATAAGATAAAAGTTAACCCTATCTCTCTCTCTCTCTCTCTCTCTCTCTCTCTCTCTCTCCAGACGATTTTATTCAGCTGATAGTGAGTCATAGGAGCCTTCATTGGTTATATACACGTCAAAATAGATCACTGCTGGCTAACATTATTATTATTATTATTATTATTATTGTTGTTGTTGTTATTATTATTATTAATTATTATTATTATTATGTGTTTTTTCTTTGACTAACCCTAATAACTATAATTCTTGTTACTGCCTCTATCACCGCCACACTGCCATCATCACCACCTCACCACCACCATCACCACCACACTACCATCACCACACCACACCACCGCCATGACCACCACACTACCACCACCACCACGCCACAGTCCACACGACCACCATCACCACCACACTACCATCGTCACCACCTCACTACCACCACCACACCACACAACCACCATCACCAGCACACTACCACCATCACCACCTCACTACCACGATCACCACCTCACTATCACTACCACAATCACCACCTCACTATCACTACCACAATCACCACCTCACTATCACCTCCACCATACTACTACCATCATCATCACCACCACCACCACACCACCACCACCACCACCACCACATCCATCACCACCAGCACACAACATCCATCACCACTGCCACTCTACCACGATCATCACCACCACACTAGCACCATCACCACCACCACACTACCGTCACCACCACCACATTACCACATCACTGCACCACCACCACCATCCCTGACTACCATTATCACCACACCACACCACCATCATCACTACCACACAACCATCATCACCACCACCATCACATTATCATCATCACCGCTACATTACCACCATCACCACCACCACAATACCACCACCTCACCACCACCACCACAATACCATCGTCACACCACAACCACCACAGTACCATCACCGCCACTACACTACCAGTCACCACTACACTGCCACCATCACACCACCATCACCACCATCACCACCACACTGCCACAATCACCACCACACTAACACCACACCAAACAATCACCACAACCACACTATCACCATCACCACCACCACACTACCGCACCACCACACTACCACCATCACCACCACACTATCACCATCACCACAACCACACTACCTCCATCACCACCACCACACTACAACGATCATCACCACCACACTACAGCAATCACCACCACCACACTACCGCACCACCACATTACCACCATCACCACCACACTACCACCACCACCACACCACCACAATCACCACCACTCTACCACCGCACCACACTACCACCATACCACCACCACCTCTTCTTATCTTAGTTCAGCTTTAATCTGTCCTTTCCTGCTTCCTTCTCCCTCCCACTCTCACTCCCTCCCTCCCTTTCTCTCCCTCTTTACCTCCCTTCCTCCCTGCCTTTCTCTCCCTCTTTACCTCCCTCCCTCCCTCCCTCTTTACCTCCCTCCCTTCCTCCCTCCCTCTTTACCTCCCTGCCTTTCCCTCCCCATTCCTCTCTACCCTGCTCCCTCCCTTCTCCTCTCCCCATTCTTTTCTGCCCATTCTCTCCCCATATCTCTCTACCCGCCTCATTTTCTCCCCATTCCTCTCAGTTACTCCCTCTTTCCCACTCTCCCTCCCCATTCCTCTCTTCCTTCCTCCTCCCTCCCTCCCTCCATTTCCTTCCTCATTCCTTCCTCTCTCCCTCCCTCATTCTCTCCCTCCTCCCCAGTCCTCTTCCTCTGTTTCCTCCCCCTTCCCTCCAATCTCCCCCCATTTCCCTCCCCGTGCTCCCTACCTTACTCTCTCATCCTGTGTCTCCATGTCGGGCCCCCCTCATGCCTCTCTCTTCATATTTGTCTGTCTGTCTGTCTGCCTGTCTCATCTTCTCTGTCCCCTTTGCGTTCAGTCTCTTACCCACCTTCCTGCCACTCATCTCTCTCTCTCTCTCTCTCTCTCTCTCTCTCATCTCAGTCTCATCTTATATCCCTCTTTTTGCCTCCCTCACAAGTTCATTTTCCTCCATTTTTCTCTCCAGTCACCCACTCATTCCCTCCTCTCATCTCTCCTCCTCCTCATCTCTCTCTCTCTCTCTCTCTCTCTCTCTCTCTCTCTCTCTCTGTATATCTGTCTGTCTATCCATCTATCTCTTTTTGTGTGTGTCTGTGTATCTATATATATGTATGCATGTATGTATAATGTTCCTATCTGATTGTCTGTCTGTCCCTTTCTTTCCATCCTTCCTCCTTCCTTCCTCCTTCCTTCCATCCCTCCTCCTTCCTTCCTTCCTTCCTTTCTTCTTTCCTTCCTTCCTTCCTTTCTTCTTTCCTTCCTTCCTTCCTTCCTTCACCTCACCTCACCTCACCTCCTTCCTTGCATCCCTGCCATAAGCTGCCATCTTTGCAATCACTCCCATCGTCTCCTTACGTTGCACCTCACTCTTAATCCCGCTTCCTTCCTTTGCCTCTCTGTTTACGTAGCCTTTTCCTGATTGCTATTCATTCCCCAGGTGCTTTAGAGAGAGGCCTTCACTTGGTGGCACTGATATCACCTTTTCCTCACTCTTTCCTCTTCCTCTTCTTTCTTTCCCATCCCCTCTTCCCCTACTTTCTTTCCCCTTCCTCTTCCCCCTTCCTTCTTCCCTCCTCCCTCTTCCCCCTTCCTTCTTCCCTCCTCCCTCTTCCCCTTCCTTACTTCATTTACTTGGCATATTCAAGTAATTTTCTTGTCATACTCATTTCGCATCTCTTAAATGCAGCGCCAGCACTTACACTCTCTCTCTCTCTCTCTCTCTCTCTCTCTCTCTCTCTCTCTCTCTCTCTCTCTCTCTTCTCTTCCCTTTATTTTCTAGTTTTTTCTTTTTTCTCTTTTCTCCCTGTAACACCTCTTTTTCTTTATATTCCTGTCCCCTTTTCTCTCTTCCCCCTTTGCTCTTTTTTAATCCCCTCTCTTTTTCATGCTGACTTTTTTCATCCTCTCTCTCTCTCTCTCTCTCTCTCTCTCTCTCTCTCTCTCTCTCTCTCTCTCTCTCTCACACACACACACACACACACACACACACACACACACACACACACACACACACACACACACACACACACACACACACACACACACACACACACACACACACACACACACACACACACACACACACACACACACACACACACACACACACACACACACACACTGTCTTCCCACCCCGTCACCCTGTAATTCCCCTGCCCATAGAACATAATATTGCACTTACCGTCCCGCAGTGCACCCATCCTGCCTCTCACCTTGCCTTCCCTCCTGCCTCACCCTAGTCATACCTCTCCTTTCCTTTGCCTTACCCTAGCCTTGCCTCTCCCTTCCCCTGCCTCACCCTAGCCTTGCCTCTCCCATCCCCTGCCTCACCCTAGCCTTGCCTCTCCCTTCCCCTGTCTCACCCTGGCCTAGCTTCTTCCCTGCCTAACCCTACACCCATCCCTCACCTAACCCAGCCTATCCCTTGCCTTACCATACACTCCTGTCTCACCCTCCCTTGCTTCCCTCTCCCTCCTTCATCCTAGCCTAGTCTCTCTCTGCGTCACCCTACACCCCTGCCTTACCCTACATTCCTGCTTCTCCCTACACTCCTGCCTTACCCTGCATCCTTGCCTCACCCTGCGCCAATGTCTCACGCAGTACCTCTGCCTCACCCTATCTAAGCCTTTTCCCACAACAAGAAAATTTTTGGACATGTCGATTTTTTCAGGGATGGCCGTAATTAGTCTTATACCTGCATTACTACTACCTCATTCTGTGTGTGTGTTTGCCTCTTAATGAAGGTAGTTATTTTTTTTGTTGCATTTTTTTCAGCTGCCAGACGGTTTTATTTATCGTAGTACAGACCTTTCATAGTGAATAAATATGTCAAGGTCATATCTAAACCCTCCAACGGGAAAAGTCTCTCCTAAGCTGAATAAAATCGTCTGTTATAAGGTTACAGCAGGAAAGGCGTCATTGGAGTGAAGGGTCAGTCCATTCAGAACGATGACCTCTTGCTGGCCACCCCGAAGGCATAATACTTGGGATCGAACCCGCTTGCCTTTGTGCATCTTTCTCTGTGTATCTTGTCTCTCTCTCTCTCTATATATATATATCTTTTTCTTTTATCCATCATTCTCTTAGGCATTTTTCTTTGTGTCCCTCTTCCTCTCTATCCATCTTTCTCTATATCTTTCTCTATGTCCATCTGTCTAAATGCATCTTTTTGTGTGGATTATTCTGTATATGTATATTTGTATTTTTCTCTGTGTGTATCTTTCTCTGTGTGCATCTTTCTCTGTGTGTATCTTTCTCTGTGTGTATCTCTCTCTGTGTGTATCTTTCTCTGTGTGTATCTTTCTCTGTGCATCTTTCTCTGTGTATGTCAGTGTGTCTGTGTAAACAAAATATCACATGACTGCCTGATTCGGAACAAAATTGTCGCATACATTGTGAGTGCGGTCTAACAAGAAGGGATTTTATTATTATTATTATTATTATTATTATTAGATCCCTTAAAGGTCAAAGTCACGAATCAAGGTCAGAGTTCATAGCCCTTATTCTCGTCGGTTGAGGAAGCTCCCTAGCACCTCTTCCTAAGCTATTTATTTCGCTTATTACAACCTTGCCGTCCTCTTCTGTCTTACTTAAATCATCCTAATTTCATCACCATACTCTGCACAAATAACGTACAAAAACGATATTAGCCAGTCGTATCCAAAAATAAATCGGTAAGGAAGAGGTGTTTGGGAGAATACCGACCCAGGATCAGACGATATATAAATTGTTTGTGGGGAACGGAGCGTAAGACCTTTTGAAGTACTACTTGGCCTTGGAACTCCCTATGAACCCCCCTCCTCTCTCTTTCTCTCTCTCTCTCTCTCTCTCTCTCTCTCTCTTGTGGGGAACGGAGTGTAAGACCTATTGAAGTACTACTTGTCCATGTAACTCCTTATAACTCTCTCTCTCTCTCTCTCTCTCTCTCTCTCTCGTCGGTTAAGGAAGTTCCCTAGCTCCTCTTCCTTGGCGATTTATTTTTGAATATGGGTAATTAATATCCCTTTTTACATTGCTTAATCAGAATAGTGGCGATATGGGAAGGATTTATGTAACAAGAGGGCAGTTAGGTGTAATAAAATAAATCGCTTAGGAAAAGATGTTAGGATGATGTTAGTTCATTTTTATTCAGGTCAGAGGTCAGGGTCACAAGGTCAGGGTCAGTGTACGGGAGCGATTTTATTGAACTATAGATTTTTTAAAAACTCTAACTGAGCCTTGAAATTCATCCTTTTGTAGCGTATTTCGTAGCACTTCTTCGTGACAAGCAATCTTATTCTCGTGCTTCACATTTTCCATAGCACTTCTTCGTGACTAGCATCATATTCCAACGTTATTCTAGTGCAGCACATACTTTCGAGACAACTTCTTTGTGACTAGCAGAGAGGCAGGAAGGAGGGTAGGGTAGGTAGCGAGTGAGGGAGACTGGGAGGCAGGTTAGGCAGGCAGTGAGGCAGATAAAGTAGGCAGGGAGGCGGTGAGGCAGGTAGGTAAGGTAGGCAGGTGAGGTAGGTAGGATGGCAGGAAGTGAGGTAGGCAGGGAGGCAGGTGAGGCAAGCAGAGAGGCAGGTGGGTTAGGCAGATGTAGAGAGAAGGAGGCAGGGAGGGAGGAATAGAGGAAGTGAGAGAGAGAGAGAGAGAGAGAGAGAGATGCGGAGTAGAGGGGGAGAGAAAAAATAGGAAGGTGCGAGTGAGGAAGGGAAGAAGAGAGAGGGAGGAAGGAAAAGAGGAAAGGAAGGAGGGAGGGAGGGAGCGAGGAATGGAAGGAGGGAGGGAGGATTAAAAGGATGGAAGGAGGGAGGGAGGATTAAAGGGATGGAAGGAGGGTGGGAGGCTGAGGAGGAGGGAAAGAGGAATGGAGGGAGAGAATAGAGGGATGGAAGGAGGGAGGGAGGCAGGATTAGAGGGAGGGAGGGAAACAGCGGGGGTTTGATGGATATTTCACCATTAAAGAGGACAGAGACCCTCCTCCTCCTCCTCCTCCTCCTCCTCCTCCTCATTTAACTACTACCTCATTAACTCCTTCCTCTTCCTTCTCTTGCTCTCTCTTATCTTGCTTTCCTCATATCTTCCTTCTCTTTCTCTTCCTCCTTCTTACCTGCGGCGGAGCTGACAGGTCTATAAGTGGTACACCTGGGGGATCCTTTTTTTTTTTTTTTTTTTCAGGGATAGTTGGAATATCTGGTCTTGGGGAGCGCTGAGCGAGTTTCTTATGAAATACAAAGTTGCTCAGCTTGAAAATTTGGGTTGATTTAACATGTCAGCCGTTGCGTCAGCTGGCTACAGTATTAGGCGATATTCAGTGTCGGCCAAAAGGAGGCATTTTAGCGGTTTTTTTTTTTTACGAAGTACAAAGACACTCATCTTGAAATTTTGAGTTGATATCACGTGTCAGCAGTTGCAGCAGCAGATGCATTAATAGTTTCACCGCGGGTCTGTGAAGATTGTCTCTTCAACTTTTCCTGCCTCCTCGACTTATTCATTACCTCCGCCAAGGGGGTTATGTTTTGGGCGGCGTTGGTTAGTTTGTCTGTGTCTGTCAGCAGGATTGCTCAAAAAGTAATGAACGGATTTTGCTGAAATATTTTTTGGGGGTAGGGCGTCACTCAAGGAACAGTCCATTAGATTTTGGTTGTGGTCCAGATCATGATCCGGATCCAGGAATTTTTTGTCTGTTTGTCCACACGATATCTCCAAAAGTTCGTAATGAATTTCGGTGAAATTTTGTGGAAAGGTGGGCCATGGGCCAAGGAAGAATTCATTAAATTTAGGGGTGGATCTGGATTCTCATCCGGATCCTGCAGTGGCTTTGGGGGAGGTATGCTTTCTGTGAGTGCTTTCTAGTTCTCTATTCATTCTTCCTTATGCCCCCACCTCTCTCTCTCTCTCTCTCTCTCTCTCTCTCTCTCTCTCTCTCTCTCTCTCTCTCTCTCTCTCTCTCTCTCTCTCTCATTCCACAGTCCCACCCTTCCTCTTTTTCTGTTGTTTTTTTTATACCCCTCTTCCAGCCCTCCTCTTTTTCCTTCAACCCCTTCACTACGAGAGATCTCCTTCATCTGAAAAAATCGTCTGAAGGAATTAAAGGGCAAATAAAGATAACGTAACGCACCTGATATTCTGAAACACCTTATTATCAGTCCTTTCTCGAGCCTCCTCTCCTCTCCTCCCTCTCCTCTCCTCTCTCCTCTCCTCTCCTCTCCTCCTTTATCATCATCTCTCCTCCCGTCTCCTCTCCTGCCATATTCTCCTCTCCTCCCCTCCAGCCCCTCTCAGTCCTATACTAAGTCTCTAAATATTGTTTCTATTTTGTGTACGCATTTGATTGCATTTTATATTGTGTCTTTGTTTTATCATTATATTCCACTTCCAGTAATTTTTTGCTTGCTGTTAGAGAGAGAGAGAGGGAGAGAATTTACATGCGTATGTGTGTGTGTAATTGTTTATGTATACAAATTATATATATCTCTATCTATCTAATATGCAAACCTTTGTGTGTGTGTCTGTAGCCTGTGTGTTATGGGAAGAGCTGTCTTTCTCTGCCACTGAGCCACGTGAATTATGCTGCAAAAGAACGAAAATCTGGGACAATTTAAGGTGAAAAGGACGAAAATCTGGGCCAAGTTAAAGTGAGAAAGTACGAAAATTTGGCCCAAATTAAGGTGATTAGGGCGAAAATTTGTACCAAGTTTAAGAGAAAAAGGACACACACACACACACACACACACACACACACACACACACACACACACACACACACACACACACACACACACACACACACACACACACACACACAAGGACGAAAATCTGGGCCCAGGCGAAAAGGGTAAAGAAAGACTCCGCATCTCACCCCCAAAAGTCCACAGGTTGTCTAGCACTTCTTCGTTACTAGTGGTTGCCGGAGAGGGCCGCCTTCACGTGGTGGCACTGATACAACAGGTCGGTTCAGGCGTTTCTCGGTTACTCCCCTACCCCCCACCCCCCAAAAGAGAAAGGTGGACTGCAGGTGACTATACTCCCTTCACCTGAACTTGGCCCAGATTTTCGTCCTTCAGTTTTACGTAGATTCGTGGCAGAAGAAAGGATGCTACGGCTCTATATCCTCTCTAAAACACTTCTTCGTGACTATCATAATTTTCTAGTGTTAATCTACTGGTACACCTCAGCAGTGGAGATGGAGAGATGGCAATTTTAGGCCAAGTTAGGGTAAAAAGGAGTGTAATACGAATAATGAGTAAAAGCAGAGTAATAAGCAGACGAGCATATTAATGAAGGCACCATCTAACCCCACTATATCTAAATCTACTCTGGAAATAGACAGAGAGTGTAGGAAAAGGGTCCCGGGAGTGAAGGGGAGAGTGTATTAGGCTCCCCCACGAGTGTATTAGGCTCCCCCACGAGTGTATTAGGCTCCCCACACCCCCTCTCAATGCCAAAACAATGCCCAGGAGTAAAGCAGTTTAAGATTACCCTCGCTAAACACATGCACTGCCCACCATGAAAACTGAAAGGGAAAAATCTCTGTCTGTCTGTCTCTCTCTCTCTCTCTCTCTCTCTCTCTCTCTCTCTCTCTCTCTCTCACACACACACACACACACACACACACACACACACACACGCACACATACACACACGCACACACACACACACACACACACACACACACACACACACACACACACACACACACACACACACACACACACACACACACACACACACACACACACACACACACACACACACGAGTCAATACGACGTTCACGCTAACTGGACAGATCCCTCCCCCCTTTCACCTCAATTGATGGCCAGGTGTTATGAGATGGGAGGGTTGATTGGACTAGTAACCAAGGAGATTCATTCCTACCTCTTGGCTCATCGGATTTCATGCCATCACGACCTGTTTCCGTATTTTCGTCGGTTAGGAAGCTCCGTAACACCTATTGCTTAGCGATTTATATTTGGATACGGCAGGTTAATATCAATCGCAAATTATTCATGTAATGTTGATATTTGATTGAGATGACTGACAGGGTAGACGACAGTAAGGCGTAATAAAAATAATTCACTAGGTAAGAAGTGTTAGGGAGCTTCCGTAAAGAGAACACGGGCCATAGTAGGCCAGTAGGACTAACCTTGTTCCGTTAGATGAAAACAAACCTACTACAGTGGCGACCTTAAAGAAATGAAATGAACGTAAAACGTAAGGGACGGGACGATGATAGGAAGGGTGGGGAGAGGAAAGGAGTAGAGAGGAGAGGAGAGAAGACAAGAGAAGTGAAGAGGAGAGGAGAGGAGCAGAAAAGAGAGGAGAGGAGAAGAAAGGAGTGGAGTGGAGGGGAGAGGAAAGGAGAGGAGCGGAGTGGAGGGGAGAGGAGAGGAGAAGAAGGGAGTGAAGTGGAGGGGAGAGGAAAGGAGAGGAGAGGAGAGGTAAGGGTCCGAAGGGGAGGAATATAGGACGCTAAAGGAGCCAAGGGATTTCTGGGATTACCATGAAGGGGATGTGGGATGCAGGCCACACACACACACACACACACACACACACACACACACACACACACACAACCAGTAATGCATCAGACAAGCTAACCAAAATTTTCCGATACGAGACAGCAAAAAATAAAATAATAATAATACTATGCTATGGTAGGCAAAATAAGGAAAAATTTCTGATACGAGAGCTGAAAAAAAGAAAAGAAAAAGAAAAACAGTGTATTAGACGAAGGAAGCAAAATTTTTCGATGTGAGAAACTTATAAAAAAAAAAAAATGTAAACTGATGTATTAGGAAAAGAAAAAACGGTATGGTGTAAAGGGCAGAACAGGAAAAATTTTTCTGAAATGAGACAGCAACAAAAAGCATACAGAGAGTGGTGAAACAGGGATAAATCGCCAAGGAAGAGGTGTTAGGGAGCGAGGTAATCTGACGAGGCGAGGGCGTATGGGCCATTGTGTGGTTGGGTGATGCGGCGACAATGGCTGGTGGCTCAGTCTTCACACCTGTGGCTCTCTGTTTACACCTGCATTTATCACGTACGTATCATCACTAACAAAATTACCACGGACGCTTGATATATTTGCCTGTAAATTGCCACGGACGCTTGATATATTTGCCTGTAAATTGCCACGGACACTTGATATATTTGCCTGTAAATTGCCACGGACACTTAAATCGGCAACTGTGAACTGCTACGGACACATGATAGATATGGCATCTCACCTGCTTGTAAGTTGCCAATGACACATGATAAATCGGCAGCTGTAAATTACCACGGACATTGATAACTATGGCAACTGTAAACTACTTGTAAATTGCCACGGACACTTAATATGGCAACTGTGGACGGTACTGGCACTGTAAAAAAATATATGGCAACTGTGAATCATATATATAAATCTACACTTTTTCCAAAATGAATAGACGCACACTTCGAGCGATAATTTTTGACATCACAGGCGAGAGTTCAAAATGTTTCACGAATTTTACCCCACATTAATCAACTTACTTTCATGATTGTGTGTGTGTGTGTGTGTGTGTGTGTGTGTGTGTGTGTGTGTGTGTGTATTTTTTTAGTTTTTAATGGAGGTGACAGTAGGTAAAGGGAAAATAAATGTTGGTTCCGGTCCAGTGTATGTTTATGCTAATTGAAAAGCCTCGATGCAATAGAACTAATGAAGGGCAGCGTTACAATAGGCAGCTGTTGTTTTTCTGTGCCTGTGTGTGTGTGTGTGTGTGTGTGTGTGTGTGGTGGTGATGTTGTAATGATGATGTGGTACGGACACGGTTGGTTTTTATATTGGTAGTGGTGATGGTGGTGTTATGGTGGTGTTGTGGTGGTGGTGGTGGTGTTGAGGTAATGGTGTTGTATTATATATTGCAGTGCCGGTGGTGGTGGTATTGCTTAATGTTGCAGATGTTGTATTGTGTTCTTGAAATGATGTTATAGAATTGATACTGCACACCATCCCACAACCACCCCTCACCCCGACCCCCCCCCCTCCACCCCTACTGACCTAATAAACCCTTCTTCTTTTCCTCCACTTCTCACCCCCTAACACCTTCCCCTCACCCCTCTTCCCTACATCCCTCTCACCCCTCCTCCTCTGCCCCTTTCCTTGCCCTTCACGTCTCTCCTACCCTCCATTCTTTGCCCATTTCATCCCCTGCCCTACACCTCCCTATCCATCACCACCATTACCTTCCCACACGATGCCTCCTTCCCTTCCACGTCTGTCTCTCTCCTTTGCTCCCTTCCTTCCCCTCCCCACCCATTTCTTCCCCCTGCCCTTCTCCCACCCTCATCATCTTTCTCACAACCTAGTAACATCCCTCTTACCTTTCCTCCTCTTTTTTTTTTTTCTTTTTTTTTCTTTATCACCACCCTACCGCCTAAATACCTACTCAGCCTCTTACCCATAGTTCTCTTGACCCCGTGGTAGTGGTGGTGATAGTGGTAGTGGTGATAATGGTGATAAGCGCTGGTGGTGATGGTGATGGTGATGGTGATGATAGTGGTAATGGTGATAATGGTGAGTGATGGTTGTAGTGATAATGGTGATAGAGGTGGTAGTGGTGGTGGTGGTGATAGTGGTGGTTGGTGGTGATGGTGGTGGTGATAGTGGTGGGGGTGATAGTGGTGGGGGTGGTGATGGGTGTGGTGATGATAGTGGTAGTGATGGTGGTGGTGATAGTGGTCGTGGTGGTAGTGTCTGTGAGTCTCCACGTATCCTCTTTAATGGTAACCTTTCGGGGTGTTCGCGCCGCACCCTCACATTTATGAACACTCTCTCTCTCTCTCTCTCTCTCTCTCTCGTTGACCTATTTCCATCCTCTTCCCTCCTCTCCTAGTCAGTCTTTCCATCATCTTTTTTCCCTCCTCCTCCCCCTCTCGCATATTCTCTCTAACTCGCTTTTTTCTTCTTTAATCTTTCCGTGTGTGTGTGTGTGTGTGTGTGTGTGTGTGTGTGTGTGTGTGTGTGTGTGTGTTAGGCAACCTCTCTCTCTCTCTCTCTCTCTCTCTCTCTCAACGTTTTATCTGTCTGGCTATCTATTGATCAATATGCCCTCACTGCCCCCTCCCCCCCCCTCTCTTTCTCTCTCTTTTTCTCTCTCTTATCGTTTCTGTCCGCTCGACCTGTGACATTAGGCAGTTTCCGTTTCTCTCTCTCTCTCTCTCTCATTTGTCCTACTCTTTATCTCATTTTTTTTTAATGTCAGTTTTAAAAGTATTTGCTTATGTCTTTCAATTAATTTATGCTGCGTAGAATTATAATGTATTTTGTGAGAGAGAGAGAGAGAGAGGGCACTGAGGTCTAATGGTCAAGGTGAAGGGAGAGACAGAGAGATAGGGATGGAGAGGGGATGAAAGGGGTGATGGGAGTGAGTGAGAGTGGGAGAGATGATGGAGGGAGGGGGTGAGGGGAAAGAGGGAAGGAGAAAGGGGACGTTGGGGGAAAGGAGAGGGGTGAGGGGGAAGAGAAAGGGAGAGGGGTGAGGAAGAACAGGGTGGGAGGGAGAGAGTGAGGGAGAGGGGTGAAGTGGAAGACAGAGGGAAGGAGAGGGTTGGGGTTCTTGAGAGGAGGGGGGGAGGGACGGGGAGGGGTGAGGAGGATGAGGGAAGAAGGGAGACGAAGGGGAAGAGTGAGGGAGAGAGGTGAGGGGGAGGAGAGAGGGAGGGAGAGGGGTGAGATGTATGGAATGTAGTTTGGGTAAAAGGATGGGAAGATAGTGGGGAAATCAGAGACCAGAAGAGGTGGGTGAGAGTGGGGGCAGTGACCGAGAGAGAGGGGGGGGCAATGAGACCGTGTGAGGGGGGGAAAATGTTGGGTGAGAAGGGGCAGAGAGAGAGAGAGAGAGAGCAATGAAGTATTGTGAGAAGGGTGGAGGAGGAATCTATGTAGGGAAGGAGGAAATAATAGTGTGTGTGTGTGTGTGTATTGGTGAATGTGAAGAACAGGAATATTAGTGTAAACATTTTGGTGTTGAATATTTTCCCCCCCCCCCCACCAAAAAAAAAAAAAAAACAGTATGACGAAGGAGGTTCCCAATGATATCCAAAATTATTAATATTGCTCGTATAATATCATCTGAATATTATTTTTTTTTAACAGCAATATAATCTAGAATACCATCACAGCCAAGCGATTCAGTACACCCTCACGAAAGCAGGGTAATATTCAGACATTTAGTGGACGTGTAGTAATATTCGTGGCCTGTGCGTATGATTCTTTCGTGTGTACTGATACTTTCTGGAGCAAGTGTACATATGGTGCTAAGTCGAGGTACACAGATCACACCCCTTGCTTACATGTGTACGTATTGTATAGTAAGGACACCTGGGACATCCTCCACACACACACACACACACACACACACACACACACACACACACCAGCTCCATATGTACAGGCACAGGAGAAATCTGTGTCAAAGATCCACCGTCGGTCGGGAGAAATAGGTCAAGAAATTAAGAAATAGGAAACGTGGACAGTATGCAGTGAGAGAGAGAGAGAGAGAGAGAGAGAGAGAGAGAGAGAGAGAGGTGACACAAGGGAAGCAGAGGCGGGTATCAAAAGAGGGAAGGCAAAAGAACACTGGTAGAAACAATGGGCTAAGAGGAGGTAGGGCAGGACAAGACAGATACCAGGAATGAAAGAGGGAGAGGGCAAGAGGAAAGAGGTAGAGGAGGAGAGAGAAGTGGGAGAGTGCAAGAGAAAAGATGTAGAGGAGGAGAGGTGTCGTAGAGAGGGAGAGAGAAGTGAGAGAGTGCAAGAGGAAAGAGGTAGAGGAGTAAAGGTGTGGTAGAGAAGGAGAGAGAGGTGGAAGAGAGCAAGAGGAAAGAGGTAGAGGAGGAGAGGAGAGGTGGAGGAGAGAATGGAACCCTTAAGGAAGAAGTAAAAGAAAGATAAAGGAGAGAGAGAGAGGGGGGGGGAGACGGGGGCGAGTAAGGGACATAAGGGTGAAATGAGAGTGACAGGGAGAGAGAGATGGGATGTGTTGAGTAATATTGGGAAGAAAGTGGGGGGGAGAGGGGGAAGGAGGGAGGAAATGGAAGGGTGTGGAAAGGCAAGGAATGGAGGGGAAAGGAAGACGGAGAGAAGACAAAAGGGATGTGGAGGGAAAGGTAAGAGGAAAAGGAAGGGAGGGGAATGTAGAAGAAGAGAGAGAGAGAGATAGGAAAGAGAAATGTAAGGATAGGGGCATGAAAAGAGTTTGGGAGAGAGACATATTGTTGGTTTAGAGAGAGAGAGAGAGAGATTGGATAGGGAAAGAGTGGGTAAAGAGACATGAGACTTGGGTTTGGTGGGGGTGAGAAGGTGAAGGAGAGAGATGAGGTAGAAGGAAGAAGCGGAGGGAGAGGAAGGTTGGGGAGGGAAAAGAAGGGAGTGGGGAGGAATGGGGAGGGAAAGTTTGGGGTAAGTTGGTGGTGTTGGCACGAGAACTAGAGTGCTGGAGATGTGCCAGAGTCTTTTATTCCCCCTCTCACTTCTCCCCTCTCCCCTACACATCCCCCCTCCCCCATCCTACCCTCTCATCTCTCCCCTCCCCACCCCCTATCACTGCCCTCCTCCCCAGCACACCCCTCTCTTCCCCAACCCATCTCCATCACCCTCCCCACCACCGTAATCAGGCGGACCCTCCCTCTTCCACTTAAGGCAAGGTATTAAGTCAAATCCATTTCCTTGCATCTGTGGAGGGCGTATCAGACCTCTTCACCACGAACACCTTTTTATTATTTTTATTTTTATTTTTACCAGGGCACCACCGGACGATTTTATTCAGTAAATGGAGATAAAGTGATGGTTTTATATGTAGAGAGAGATAGTGATGATTTTATTAGTAATGGAACACACACACACACACACACACACACACACACACACACACACACACAGCATATTGTTTTGGTCACCATTGTCTTCAAATTTTACTCTCACAGATAAAAAAAAAACACTCGATACAATTCTACAAACACAATCACACAGCCGGAGGAAAAACACCACATCATTTATTTATTTATATATTTATTTTAACTGTGTATAATATCGACACAAAATATCACATCAGTATTGTCCTTTGCCTCACTCAGGGAACTATTGAATGCTTTAGTGCTCTGTTGTTATTATTATTATTATGTTGTTGTTGTTGTTGTTGTTCTTCTTCTTCTTACATTTATTACTATTATTATTATTATTATTATTATTATTATTATTATTATTATTATGTTAGTATCTGACGTCAGGAGCCTGTCACTCCCCACCAACTCCTTTTCTTAGTATTTCACTTCATTTGAACTCCCCATTTCGTCCCAACTCTCCACATCCTCTCAACTCTCCACATCCTCCCAACACTTCACTTCCTTCCAACTCTCCACATCCTCTCAACTCTCCACATCCTCTCAACACTTCACTTCCTCCCAACTCTCCACATCCTCTCAACTCTCCACATCCTTCCAACTCTCCACATCCTCCCAACACTTCACTTCCTTCCAACTCTCCACATCCTCCCAACTCCCCACATCCTTCCAACTCTCCACATCCTCCCAACTCTCCACATCCTCCCAACCCTCCATATCCTCCCAACTCTCCACATCCTCCCAACTCACCACTTCCTTCCAACTCCCCCACTTCCTCCCAACACTTCACTTCCTCCCAACACTTCACTTCCTCCCAACACTTCACTTCCTTCCAACTCTCCACATCCTCCCAACTCACCACTTCCTTCCAACTCCCCCACTTCCTCCCAACACTTCACTTCCTCCCAACACTTCACTTCCTTCCAACTCTCCACATCCTCCCAACTCTCCACATCCTCCCAACCCTCCATATCCTCCCAACTCTCCACTTCCTCCCAACTCTCCACATCCTCCCAACTCTCCACTTCTAGTACTCCCCCCCCCCCAGTAAGTCACTTCCACACCATCTGTCACTTCCAGCCGACTTAACCCTCCGGCACCCACGCCCCCCCCCCCCAAGTGGCCGTAGGGGGCTTTGAAACAGGAAACAAACAAAAAAAGCCTGGCATGGGACTAGCAGAGAGACAGAGAGAGAGAGAGAGAGAGAGAGAGAGAGAGATGGAAGAAGGAGTAGAGAGAGAAAGGAATGAGAGAAATGGAGGGAAACAGAGAGAAAGTAGGGAGGGAGAGGAGAGGGAAAGAAGGGGGTATAGGGAAAACAGAGGTCTGGCACAAGGGAAGAGAGAAAGAGAGAGAGAGAGAGAGAGACGGGGGAGGGGTGAAACAATAGCAGAAGGGGAGGTAGAAGGGAGGGGGTGATGGGTGAGTGGGGACGTACTAGGTATTAAAGGAAAGGCTGGGGAAAAAAGGGATGCAGTTGTTAAAGCAGTGTTGTGAAGGAGAGGAGGAGGAGGAGGGAAGGAGGAAAGGAAGGAGGGAAGAGAGGAATGATGGAGGGAAAGGAGGAAAGGAAGGAGGGAGAGAGGAATGATGGAGAGAAAGGAAGGAGGGAAGAGAGGAATGATGGAGGGAAAGGAGGAAAGGAAGGAGGGAGAGAGGAATGATGGAGGGAAAGGAGGAAAGGAAGGAGGGAAGAGAGGAATGATGGAGGGGAAGGAGGAGAGGAAAGAGATATTATGCTCAACTTCAGTATGGTATATATATATTTCTTATAAGGTGAAAAAGCATCACAATTAGCGCCCCCCCCCCTCTCTCTCTCTCTCTCTCTCTCTCTCTCTCTCTCTCTCTCTCTCTCTCTCTCTCTCCCTCCTTTCTGAAATGAGGTGCTTCAATACCGTAGACTATAATGACGTCAGCGAAGCCTCACAACACCACACCCCACACCCTTTCCACCCTGTCACACCACATCACAAAATTACCCGCTCCACACGACACCACATCACACCCATACCACCCTGTCACACCACATCACACAAAATCACCCCCATACCACCCACTCACACCACACCACACCATACCACCCTCTCACATCACACCACACCATACCACCCTCTCACACCATACCACCCACTCACACCACACCACCCTCTCACACCACACCACACCATACCACCCTCTCACACCACACCACACCATACCACCCTCTCACACCACACCACACCATACCACCCTCTCACACCACACCACACCATACCACCCTCTCACACCATACCACCCACTCACACCATACCACCCACTCACACCATACCACCCTCTCACACCACACCACACCATACCACCCACTCACACCATACCACCCACTCACACCACACCACACCACACCATACCACCCTCTCACACCACACCACACCATACCACCCACTCACACCACACCACACCATACCACCCTCTCACACCACACCACACCATACCACCCTCTCACACCACACCACACCATACCACCCACTCACACCACACCACACCATACCACCCTCTCACACCACACCACACCATGCCACCCTCTCACACCATACCACCCACTCACACCATACCACCCTCTCACACCATACCACCCTCTCACATCACACCACACCGTACCACCCTCTCACACACCACACCACACCGTACCACCCTCTCACACCACACCACACCGTACCACCCTCTCACACCACACCACACCACACCGTACCACCCTCTCACACCACACCACACCACACCGTACCACCCTCTCACACCACACCACACCACACCGTACCACCCTCTCACACCACACCACACGAAGAACATTTGAGCGAGGAGGCCCTGAAGCTCCCGCATTTAATCCTGTTTTATTTCTTATTGCTTATATTTCCCGCTGCCAGACGATTTTATTCATCCTGAGAAAATCCTCTCGTAGTGAAGGGGTTAATAAAAATATAAAAAGCTGAATATAATAGAGAGAGAGAGAGAGAGAGAGAGAGAGAGAGAGGAGGAGAGGGGAATCATGGCAAGGCATTAGAAGCTTAGGAATATGAATGGGGAGAATGAAGGAGGGATGAGAAGGGCGGAAGAGGAAGGGAGAAGGGAATGGAAAACAACAAGAGAGGAGAGAGAGAGAGAGAGAGAGAGAGAGCAGTGGAAGGAGAGAGTGGAAGAAAGCAAAAGAGGAAGAGAGTGAGCGATGGAAGGAGAGGGAGGCAGAGCAAGAAAAAAGAGGAAGAGGGCGTCGAAAAAAGAGAGTCGGAGAGGTAGAAAACAAAAGAGGAAGAGAGCAAGGAAAGGAGAGAGAGGGAGAGGAAGAAAATTAAAGAGGAGGAGAACGAAGGAAGGAGAGAGCGGGAGGAAAAGGAAGAGTGCGAGGAAAGGAGAGAGAGAGGGAGAGGAAGAATCTAGAGAGAAAGAGAGCGAGGAAAAGGGAAAGAAATGGGGAAAGATGAGAATTAGAGGGGAGAAAGACTACAGGAAGACAAAATGAGGATAAACATGAGAGCAGGTGAGGGAAAGCGAAAAGAAAGGGGAGAGATGAGAGGTGTAAGAAATGGAGAAGGGAGGGGAAGACAAGGGGAAAATGGGAAAGGGGGGAGGAGAAAGGGGAAAGGTGAGAACTAGAAAAAAGGGAAGCATAGAGGGAGACAGAAGGAATAAAGAAGAGGGGAAGAAGGGAATGGTAGATGGAAATGGGTGTGGGTGCATGGAGGATAAGTGTAGTGTGATTATGGTGTATGGTGACAATTTATGGCCACGCTTGGAGCCGCTGTGTCCCTACCCTAACCATCCACACCATACAAGCCCACCATAACAACTACCCAGCCCACCATAACAACCACCCAACCCAACCAACCCTAACCTTCCCTAACTAAACCAAACCAAACCTAACCTAACCTAACCTAACCTAACCACCCAACCCAACCAACCCTAACCTTCCCAAACTAAACCTAACCTAACCAAATATAACCTGATCTAATTTATCCATTCTTACCAACCCATCCCAGCCCCTCACCCAACCCAACCCAGTCCTAACCTAACCCAACCCAACCTAACCTAACCCAACCCAACCCTAACCTAACCTAACCTAACCTAACCCAAACCAAACCAAACCAGACCTAACCCAACCCAACTCTAACCTAACCTAACCCAACCCAACTCTAACCTAACCTAACCCAACCCAAACCAAACCAAACCTCGCCTAACCTAACCAAACCAATCCTAACTTAGCCTAACCGTCCTTACCAACCCCAGATCACTCGTAAAAAGTTCCATCCTGACAACTACCTCACCATCCTATCCTATTGGCCGCATCCCACCACCATCCTCTCACTATTGCCCATCCATCCTTACCATTCCAGTCTCTCCCTCCATCCTCGGTCCCTCCCTCCTTTCCATTCCTCCTTTCTTCTTCCTTCTCTGCCTCTTCCATCATTACCATCGCCTGTTTCCTTCCTCCCCTCCTTCCATCCTTACCATCACCATGTCTTCTTCCTTCCCTGCATCCTCCATCTTAACACTCCCCTCCCTCCTTCCCTGTCCCGTCCATCCTTACCATCCTTTGCCTTCTTCCATCCCTCCTTCCTCACCATCCCCTTCTCTCCTTCCCTCCCTCCCTCCCTCCTTCCTCACCACCACCTTCCTCTCCCCGCCTCACCATCTTGTACCATATATCACCACACAGTCTTTCTTAGTGTGTCTCTCCTCTTGTCCATCCCTCCCCCATATTATTGTCCACCCCATTACAAGTGACCAATAAAACCCATCTCTTTATTGCTCCCTCCCCTCTTTATTTCCTTTACCACTCCATTTACTTACTCTTCTTTATTCCTTTATTTTCTTTACCAGCCGATGTAGTTGTTGTTCCTGTCTTTATTCTGCTGATCTTTCTTTACTCTCTTTATCACTCCATCTACTTATTATTTTTTATTTTATTTATTTATTGGTTATTGCTTTATTTTTTCCTGATTTACTGATTCGTTATTGTTTTATCTCTCCCTTTTCACTTTCCCAGTCCGTCGTGTTTTGCTCTTCGGGGTCTCTCTCTCTCTCTCTCTCTCTCTCTCTCTCTCTCTCTCTCTCTCTCTCTCTCTCTCTCTCTCATTGCCTATGTAGGGTAGGCCCAGCGTCGTATAGGCTTGTATTCTAAAATGCCTAGGGAGACGTCGTAGTTCCTTTTCCTCAGTGGTTTAGTTTGGTTTTATAAGCGTCCCTCAGCACAGCACAAAGCACAGCAAAGGAAAGCAAAGAACAGCACTATTTGAGTCAGTAGAAGGACAGGACAGCACAGGACACAGCGGCCGAAGAGAGACAGCACAACACAGCACAGCAAGAGGACAACACAGCACAGCACAGCTCAGCAAAAGGACAACAGAGCAGCACAGCAAGAGGACAACACAGCACATCACATCTCAGCACAACAACAGAGGACGACACAGCAAAAGAGAACAACACAGCACGACACAGCACAGCGAGATGACAGCACAGCACGATAGCACAAAAAGAGGACAACATAACACAACACAGCACAGCAAGAGGACGACATAGCACACCAAGAGGACAACACAGCACGACACAGCACAGTAAGAGGACAACACAGCACGACACAGCACAGCAAAGAGGACAACACGACACAACACAGCAACAGAGGACAACACAGCACAACACAGCAACAGAGGACAGTACAGCACAGCACAGCACAGCACAGCAAGAGGACAACACAGCACATCAAAGCACATCAAGAGGACATCACAGCACATCAGAAGAGGACAGTACAGCACATTAAATCACGTCACATCATAGCACAGCACAGCACAGCACAGGATGGGAGTGAGTGCAGGGAGTGTGGGTCAGCTAAGGGCGGGTCCACCAAAGCCCTTAGTCCCACAATTTCCTGGACCAGAGACAGCCGCCCCACAGCCCTTTATCCTGACAAATGTACCCACACGCCTGCCTTGCCCTGCCCTGCCCCGCCCCGCCCCGCCCCGCCCCGCCTTGCCCTGCCCTGCCCTGTCCTGCCCTGCCCTGCCCTGCCCTGTCCTGCCTTGCCTTGCCCTCCCTCACTCCTGGCCTTCCCTGCCCTGCCGCACTCTACCTTCTCTAGCCGCTTCACTATTCCTCACGCCGCTTCTTTGCTTTCTCTGCCTTTCCTCCCCTACTCCGCCCCTCTGCCTGCTTCCTTGCCTGCTCTTCCTTCATGCCTGCCTACCTGCCTGCCTACCTGCCTGCCTCACCAGCTCACTCACGCCCCAGGCACTTGTACTACTGACACGCAATTACTGTTTCATCATAAATATTTTTTGCTCTGGAATTTTGCCGCATTTCTTCAAAGCTGTCAGGATGTGAAGTGAGAGAGGCACGAGGGAAGTTGTTATTATTATTATTGTTATTATTATTATTATTGTTTTTATTATTATTATTATTATTTTCATTATTATTATTATTATTTTTAGTATTATTATTATTATTATTATTATTTTACTATCGTTATTATTATTTTTATTATTATTATTATTACTTATTATTATTATTATTATTATTGTTATTTTTATTATTATTATTATTATTATTATTATTATTGTGATTATTATTATTCCAAGTTGTCATTAACCCCAGCACACAGTCTGTTATATATATTTTACTTTTTTTCCGACACAACGAATATTTTTAGGTATGGAGAGGCCATTGTTGGACTGGAGGGGTTGACAAGAAGAAGGAATTAAAAATGGACGTCCTCGGGGTGAAGGGACTGTACAGGGTGGTCCACATATTGCCCATCTCAGTCGCTCAGTCTGCTGGTGTGGGTGGCGGGCTGATTTTTGGGGTGATTTTGTAAATGGCTGAATAAAATCGTGTGTAATTGGTCTGAAGTGGTTGGTGTAATAAATACTTCTTGATGTACTTATGTAACGTGATACTTGATTCTCTCTCTCTCTCTCTCTCTCTCTCTCTCTCTCTCTCTCAGCTGAATAAAATCGTCTGGTGATGGCAAGAATAAATGAAAAAAGTGTATCAATCATTCATTTTCTGACCCCCTCCACCTCACTACTCCACACACACACACACACACACACACACACACACACACACACACACACACACACACACACACACACACACACACACACACACACACACAATCATCTCGCCTCCACACCCAACCTGGCAGCAAATGTAACTCTTGATTTACATTAACATCCGTACTCTTTTTTATATGCAAACAAAGCCTCATAAACTTGTGATAGGGTAGGTTAGAAGATGCATTTTTCTTCAGAGTGACCTAAGCTTAGTCTTGTGTTAGGTTAGGTTAGGTCAGGTTAGTCTGTCTATTGCCAGACGCCTTAATCCCGTAAGGGGTGGCCACAAACAAATCGCTCCACGTCGCCCTGTCCCCCGCCATTTCACTGCCCTGCCCCCAGCCCACACCCCCCTCTCATATACCTCTCCACTCCATCCCTCCATCTCATCCTTGGCTAGGCTATGTAGTTTTCTTACCAGTGACCTAATCTTATCTCAGTCTTGTGTTTGGTGGTTGAGATAGTGTTTTTTTTCTTGATCGTGGTTTGCGTAATGCTTGTGTTTGAGTTATTTTTCTTGTTATTAATGCATCTCTCCTTCTACAGGTAAATCGATGTCTCTCTCCCGTGTCTTGGTGGCCTGAGCTGATATTCGTGAGGTAGGAGCCCCGTACTGTTAAAAAAAAAAAAAAAAAAGTCCTGGGGTTCTCTGTCTGTCTGTCTGTCTGTCTCTCTCTCTCTCTCTCTCTCTCTCTCTCTCTCTCTCTCTCTCGTTTGCTGACGTCTTTCATCTCCTTTAAGATATTTGCTTTACTAATCTTAGAAGGGTAGGACGTAGTGACCAAAAATACTTCTCTTACGTCAGCCAAAAATATTTCCCCATGCTTCAGCCAAAAATACTTGTCAATACGTCAGCCAAAAAAAATACTTCTCCATACGTCAACCAGAAAATATTTATACGTCAGCCAAAAATACTTCTCAATACGTCAGCCAAAAATACTTCTCAATACGTCAGCCAAAAATACTTCTCAATACGTCAGCCAAAAATACTTCTCAATACGTCAACCAAAATACATGTATACGTCAACCAGAAATACATCTCCATTCATCAGCAAAAAATATTTATCCGTCAACCAAAAATACTTCTCTTACGTCAGTCAAAAATGCTTCTCAATACGTCAGCCAAAAATGCTTCCCATTACGTCAGCCAAAAAAATACTTCTCAATACGTCAGCCAAAGAATATTTACACGTCAACCAGAAATACATCTCCATTCGTTAGCAAGAAATATTTATACGTCAACCAGAAACACATCTCCATTCCAATGATAGATAGTAAATGACGGTAGATAATAGTGAGGGGGTGGACATGGGAACTGGAATGATGGTTTTGCCCCCAACTGTTGCTGGGAGTACAGTGTGATGCAGAAAGATAAACGTAGAGTGACACTGGTCCGTAGTCTCCTCTGGTATGGACGCACAATAACACCTTTTCCTAAGCGATTTATTTTTTCACTTATTGTACTCTCCTGTGTTACATAAATCCTTCCAATATCACCACAGTTTCTTATTCTCGCCGGGTAAGGACGCTCCCTAACACCATTTCTTAAGCGATTTATTTTTTCATCTTGCTGACCTATCCTGTGTTATATAAATTCTTCCAATATCACCATACTCTGTCTAAGTAATGTTAGGGAGCCTCCTTTTGTCCCCCTTTTCTCTCGCCTTCCCTCCCCCCCCCTCTCTCTCTCTCTCTCTCTCTCTCTTTTTCCCCTCATACCTTTCTCTCTCCTTCCTTTACCTTGCCTTCCTTTTTCTGTTTTGTCTTCATCTTTCTCCTCTTCTTCACCTCCTGTCGCCTCTTCCGCCCCCCCCCTCTCTCTCTCTTTCTCTCTCTCTCCTTCCTACGCCAATCATTTCCCCTCTACCCACCTCTTTTTGCCTCCGCACAGACTCTCTCTCTCTCTCTCTCTCTCTCTCTCTCTCTCTCTCTCTCTCTCACACACACACACACACACACACACACACACACACACACACACACACACACACACACACACCTTTCCCCCTCCTTTCACCTCCTTCCACCATGCCTATCCTTGTCTTTCACTGATTGATTACATTCGTTTTCACCTTCCCTATAACACTGCATCTCGAAAGGGCCAACAGGTGTGGAGTGGTTTGAATTCCTTTCCTTGAACTCTTTTGTACTCCTATTTTCCCTCTCATCTAGCCTTCTCCCCTCCCTGTGTCCCACGCTTCTTGGGTTCTTTTTTCTTTCCCTCTCTTCCTTCTCCCCCTCGGTCTTCTCCTCCTCTCCCCTCCCCACTTCCTGCTTCTTCCATCTTTACCTCAGTTCCCTCCCTTCCTCCTCCATCCTCTTCTTCCTCCTCCTTTTCTTTGTTTCATCTTCCTTCTTTCTCTCTCCCCTCTTTCTTCCTCCACACCTCTCCTCTTCTTCCTCCCCTCTCACCTCTCCCTCTTTCCTCTCCTCCATTTTCTCCTCCCCTCCCTCCTTCAGTCACTTCCCCTCCCCTCCAACTCTGCACATACCGACACCACAACACCCTTACCACCACCACCACCAAAACCACCACCACCACCGTCACCACTATCTCTTCCATCATCTCTCTTTTTCACCTCCCTCTTCTCTCCTTTCATTTCCACTTTTCTCCTTCTTCCTCCATACTTCAGTCATGTCCCTCTCTCTTCCCCCTCTCCTCTTCCCCCCTCCTCTCCTCCCTCCTCCTCTTCCCTCTCCTCTCCCTCCTCTCCTTTCCCCCCTCTACACACCCCGACATGTCACCTTCATTACCACATTCCATCTCTTTTTCACCTTGCCCTTTCTCTCTCTCTCTCTCTCTCCTCTCCATCTTATTAACCTTTCTTCGTTCCCTACTTCCTCCTTCAGTCCTGTCCCCTCCCCCCCCTTCTTACATTCCCAGACATGTCACATCACCTTCATTCACCTTCATCATCACTACCTCTTGTCACGCCACCAGATTGTCATGTCATCCATCCATCCCTGCCTCTCAATCTCTCTCCCTGCCTAACCTGCCTGCCTTACCCCCCCCCCTGTATCTGCCTCACCTCCGTCCATAGTCCCTGCCTCACTTATAACCTGCCTTCACTCTCCCACCTACCTACCTGCCTGCCTGCCTTACCTCTCGTTCCTGCTTCATCTCTCCTTCCTGCCTCACCTCTCGTACCACTCCCACTTTGTGTCATCTTCCTGTCTCACTCTCCCTCGTGCCTTACCTCGCGCTCCTGCCTCGCCGTTCTTGATCTTCCTGCCTCACCTCTCTCACCTGCTTTGCCTCATTTAAGCCACCTGTGTATTTTATTCTCGCTTATTTCCTTCAGCTATCTACGTTGTGTGTGTGTGTGTGTGTGTGTGTGTGTGTGTGTGTGTGTGTGTGTGTGTGTGTGTGTGTGTGTGTGTGTGTGTGTGTGTGTGTGCGTGCGTGCGTGTGTGTGTGTGTGTGTGTGTGTGTGTAAATTGACATAGGCAGACAGTTCTCTGAGGCCCAGCTTTTTTTCTGCGTGTCACACATCCTCACATGTCACCACTTCGGCGCTAAGACCCACCGTCCATATTGAACCCGTGCTAGGGCTGTCACATCTGTTGCATGGGTATTAGCGGGGATGTGTTGTGGAAAATCTATCAGCCTGGGATGGAACTCACGTCGTTTCACACAGCAGAGGATCTTTAACCATACGGCCACCACCTACCTTTATTGCCTCACTTATAGCACTGCCTTACCCACTGGCCTCACTTCTGCCTTAGCCTCCGTCATCTACCTGCCTCACCCCACCTGCCTGCTACACCTTTCGTCACTTACCTGCCTCACCTCGTTGTGCCTACCTGCTTCTGCCTCCTTTTTGCTGCCTTCCTCCCATCTGTCCTCCCCTCACCCATCACTTTTGTTCCCTGCCTTTCCTTTCATGGTCCCTGCCTACCCTTCTTTTGGTCCCTGCCTACCCTTCTTTTGGTCCCTGCCTCCCCTTCTTTTGGTCCCTGCCTACCCTTCTTTTGGTCCCTGCCTACCCTTCTTTTGGTCTTAGCCTCCCCTGCCCACACCCTTTCCTCCTGTCTCCTCTGCCGTCCACTGCCTCCCCCAGCCTCTTTCGCCCCTCCCTTCCCCTGTCTCTGTCTCCCCTCCCTACCCCTTGGCTCTTACCCCTATCTCCCCTTCACTCCCTTGCCTCTTCTTTCCCGTCCTCTCCCCGCCCCTCCCCCTACCTCTTTCTCCCCTTCCCGCTTTTGCCTCCCCTTCCTTTACCCCTGCCCCTGCCTCCCCTGCCTCTGCCTGGCGTGCCCCTGGCTGGTGCAGTATCTCTAACATTTTGCTACGGAAATTAATGTTGTCATAGGAGTGAGGGCAAATGACACCTCGCCTTGCCTCCCCCTCACCGCCACGTCAACCACACCACACCACACCACACCACACCACACCACACCTCACCTCACCTCACCTCACCACACCACACCACACCACACCACGCCACACCACACCACACCATACCACCTCACCTCGCCTCATCTCACCACACCACACCACATCACACCACACATCGTCAACTGCTATACATTTTCTTATTTTACCTCTTGAAACTCGCCACGTATTCTGCAGTTTTTCTCTTTCTGGCTTCTGACGATTTATTTTTTATGCAACCCGTTCAGTCCCATAACCCATTAAATCACATGTCCTCTTTTGCTTCATTATTACAACCTGTGGACGATTTTATTCATCTGAGAAAAATATGTTGTATTTTCCACTCAAATCAATGGGTAGTCAGTGTTTTATAGATGTGTATATTATAAAGTAGATGTTACTGTATTAATATGTTTGTTTATAAGAGCGACAAACACCTGGAGTCGTAATTATAAACACACTTAAAGCTGAAGGTGTGTTTAATTTCTCTATAACTTTCACTCATATGTCTACCAAACATTTGCAGTCAGAGAGTAAGTATGGAAGTCTGTTTATCTATTGCCAGACGTCTTATTCCCATAAGGGGTGGCCACAAACAAATCGCCTCCATCTTGTCACCGTGTCCCCCGACATTTCACAGCCCTGCTGCCAGCTCACACCCCCCTCTCTCATGTACCTTTCCACTCCATCCCTCCATCACATCCTTGGCCTCCCCCTCCTTCTCCCCCCCTCCACCTCACTCACATACACACTCTACGTCAGTCTCTCGCTCTCCATCCTCTCCATATGTAACTTCAGAATATGGTGCCAGTCACGAAGAAGAGCTATGGAAAAGTGCTGTGCAAAGGATGTAGACTCGTAACATTTATTTTTTCTTCCACTGAGCTACTTGAAATAAGCTGCAAAAGGACGAAAATCTGGGCCAAGTTGAAGTGAAAGGAGTATCGCTGCACTTGTATTTCCTATATAGATGAGAGTAATTCGATCGACTCTCAGGTAAACCCCTTCAGTCCCATGACCCATTATTGTGTTATTATTACTATACTGGGTTTGTTATTATCTGAGGTAAATGGGCCAGTTTCTCAGTTTCAGTACTCTTTATGTTGTGATTGCGTGGAATTGGATGAGTTGTATTTTTGAGGAAGCTGTGAGTCTCCTTGGTTACTAGTTAAATCCACCACCACAACTACTACTACCACCACCACCACCACCACCTCCCCCCTATCGACAACCATTCCTTTCATATACCACCTTCAGACTCACATACTCTTTTTCATCCTCTTATCTATATCCACTCTCTCCACTTGCCTATATCCACTGTCTCCACTTGCCTATATCCACTGTCTCCACTTGCCTATATCCACTCTCTCCACTTGCCTTCTTTAAACTCCATTCGTCATAGATTTACTGTGTTTGTTGGTATAATGGGCTAGGATCGTTTGTGAATACCTGGCCAGGTGTTTTACTGCACTGATTGCCTTGTTAATAAGAGTGCTTCGTGAGGCCTGCACTGGTGACAGCCGTGAGAGAGAGAGAGAGAGAGAGAGAGAGAGAGAGAGAGAGAGAGAGAGAGAGAGAGAGAGAGAGGCTTAGAATCCTTTCGCCATTAAACCTTCCATAACTTTGTGTGTGTGTGTGTGTGTGTGTGTGTGTGTGTGTGTGTGTGTGTGTGTGTGTGTGTGTGATGGAGGTTAGAGTGTAGAGAGTGTGTTAGAAGTAGGTGATACTGTGTGTTAGGTGTTGATGATGATGATGCGTAGAATAGTGGTTGTGGTGGTGGAGGTGTGGTAGAGGTGGTTTTGGCGGTGTGGTAGTGGTAGAGGTGGTGGGGGTTGGAGTGATGGAGTTAAAATGTGGTGGTGATGATAAAGAGGATTGAGGAGAAGTATGGTGATGGTGATGGTTGTGATGATGGTGGTTGTGGTGTTGATGAAGTTACAGTGTGTCGGTGAAGGTGATGATGGTGATACAGAGGATGAAGTGGAGTGGTGCGAAAGGGACTGCTTGATTACGTGTGTGTGTGTGTGTGTGTGTGTGTGTGTGTGTGTGTATGTGTGTGTGTATGTGTGTGTGTGTGTGTGTATGTGTGGAGGGGAGAGGCTAGTTGTAATATGAGGGTGTGTGATGGGGTAAAGTGAGGCAAAAGACCACACCCCACTGTCACACACACACACACACACACACACACACACACACACACACACACACACACACACACACACACACACACCAATATAAACACAGCCACAGGACAAGCAGAAGAGCACAGCACAACACAGCAGAGCAGAGCACAGCACAGCACATCACATCACATCACATCGCATCACATCACATTACCTCCTGCCACCACCTGATAGCCTACACGCCATACTAAACCACGTCACACTTCATGACACTACACCACACTACACTACACTACACTACACTACACTATGCTTTACACTACGCTACACTACATGTGGTGGTGGTGTAGTGGAGGATGGTGGTATGGTAGTGGTGGCGTGGTGGTGTCTGTGTTGATGTGGTAGTAATATGGTGTGGTGTGGTAGTGATAGCGTGGTAGTACATGTGGTGTGGTGGTGGTAGCGTGGTAGTACTGTGGTGGTGTGGCAGGGGTGGGTGTTGTGGTAGGTAGTATGGTAATGGTAATTGATATGGTAGTGGTGTTGTGATAGCTGTATGTAGTGGTGTGGTAGCGTGGTAGTACATGTGGTAGTGTGGCAGGGGTGGGTGGTGTGGTAGGGGTGGATGGTGTGGTAGTTTTAGTACATGTGGTAGTGTGGCAGGGGTGGGTGGTGTGGCAGGACGTGGTGGTAGTGTGGTGTTAATGGTAGCTAGAGTGGTGAAGATAGCAGGGTAGCACAGTGCTCGTGTGTAATTATGTTGAGTACTTGTGAGGAGGGAGTCATTAGCCGCAGTGGAGGACGTCAATAGCCTTCCACTTTTTCGTCCAGCCATTATGGAACTTTTACACAATCTTCTGAAAAGTGTGTTGGATTCCTTGCTTGGGTTCATATCTCATTGTTCACTGTCTCTGTTTATCGTTATGGGGTGGAGCATTATTTTTGTCCCCCTCTGTACAGTTCGGCTCAGTAGTTCTTGTGTACATCTGGACTACCCCACAACCCCTTCAGTCTGATGACCTGTTTTATTGACCTGTTGTTGCTGCTTCCAGACGGTTTTTTATTCAGCTGAGGAAAAGCGTCTGTGGGGTTTTATTGGCGTTAATTTGATGATGTTAGTAACCTTGTCATATTTACTTGAGATGATAATGTGGAGATGACTTTAACCTTATCATCTTTATCTTCATCATCATCATCAACCTTGCCTTGAGATAATAATTTAATATCTGTAACTTTGTCTTAAAATGGAAATAATAAGTCAGTAACCATTCTTGAGATGATAGGGTGGAGATGTGTTATTTTGGTTGTGGCTTCTGTGGTAGTGTGGTTGTGGTGGTGGTAGGATGAGGTGGTGGTGTTGCAGTGTGGTTGTGAACGAGTGTGGTAGTGTGATACTGTATTGATGTGGTAGTTGAGTGGTTGTGGTGATGGTAGGAAGAGGTGGTGGTGTTGCAGAGTGGTTGTGAACGAGTGTGGTAGTGTGATACTGTATTGATGTGGTAGATGAGTGGTTGTGGTAATGGTAGGAAGAGGTGCTGGTTGTGTTGTGTGGTTGTGAACGAGTGTGGTAGTGTGGTACTGTATGGATGTGGTAGTTGAGTGGTTGTGGTGCTATTAATGAGGGATGCTGGTAGTGTGGTTGTGTACGTGTGTGGATGTGTGGTAATGTGGCAGTGTAGGCTTTTATTGTGGTGGGAGTGGTAATTGGGTGCATTTGTAAGGTGTGGTGTGGTAGTGTGGTATAGCTGTGTGGTAAGATGATAGTGTAGTGTGGTGTGGTGTAGTGGTCGATATAGCATACAAGTAGTGTTTTATGGTTGTTGGTATGACAAAGTGGTGTTGTACAGAGGTGTGGTATTGTGGTACAGTGGTGTGGTTGAATGATTGTGTATTGTGGTGTTGTGGTAGTGTTGTGTGGTAGGTAGTAGTGGGTATGTGGTAGTGTGGTGTGTGGTAGTGGGTATGGGATTGAGGTATAAATAGTGGAGGTGTTTGTACGCTGTGGTAGGGAGTATGACAGACTGGTGTGGTGTGGCGGTGTGGTAAGATGATAGCGTAGTTTAGTGGGAGTGGTATGTCGTGTGTCAGAGTGGTGTGTGGTGTGGTGGTGGTGGTGCCAGGATAGTGTGGTGTGGTTTGGTATGGTAGCATGGTTGTGGTGGTGGTGGTAGAGTGATGTAGACGGGTAGTGAGTTGGTGTGATGTGCTGGCTGGTTTGTGTGGTGTGAAATGTGGTGTATCATATGTGTGGTGTAGTCTGGTGTGGTAGTGTGGTATTGGTTAAGCGTAGTGTGGTGGCCTGGTGTAATGTGGTGTGGTCTTGTGTGGTAGTGGTGTAAGGGTGGTGTGATGGACTGGTGTAATGTGGTGTGGTGGTGTAGTCTGGTGTGATGTGTAGTTTGGTGTGGTTGATGTGGTAGTGTGGTAGTGATGGTAATGGTGGTAGTGCGGTGGTGGTGGTTGTGGCAGTCTGTGGTATGAGGTGTGCTGGTGTGGTGTGGTATGGCAGTGATGGTAGTAGTGATGTGTTTTATGGTAGTGTGGTGGTGGTGGCTGTGGCGGCTTGTGGTGTGATGGTGTAGTGTGGTGTGGGTGTAGTCTGGTGTGGTGTGGTGGTGTAGTCTGGTGTGGTGTGGTAGTGTGGTGGTGTAGTCTGGTATGGTAGCGTGGTGGTGTAGTCTGGTGTGGTGTGGTAGTGTGGTGGTGTAGTCTGGTATGGTAGCGTGGTGGTGTAGTCTGGTGTGGTAGTGTGCTGTGGTGTGGTGTGATGGTAGTGGTGTTGATGGTAGTGGTGGTGTGTTGTATGGTAGCTCTGTGGTTGTGGCGGCATGTGGTGTGGTGGTGTAGTGTGGTGGTCGGGAGCGGTGGTGTAGTGTGGTGGTCGGGAGCGGTGGTGTGGTGTGTGGTGTGGTGGTGTAGTGTGGTGTGGTAGTGTGGTGATGGGGAACGGTGTTGTGGTGTGTGGTGTGGTGGTGTTGTGTGGTGTGGTTGTGTGGTGGTCGGGAGCGGTGTTGTGGTGTGTGGTGTGGTGGTGTAGTCTGGTGTGGTAGTGTGGTGTGGTGTGGTGGGATGGTAGTGGTATTGATGGTAGTGGTGGTGTGTTGTATGGTAGTTCGGTGGTTGTGGCGGCATGTGGTGTGGTGGTGTAGTGTGGTGTGGTGGTGTAGTGTGGTGTGGTGGTGGGAGCGGTGTTGCGGTTCTCACCTTTAACCTGGATTACCCCGAGAGCGAGTCGGTTCCTGTCTGACCTTTGATCTCCAGAGTAACACCAGCTGCAATACCACAACACCAGCTGCTTCACTAGTAACACCAGCTGCAATACCATAACACCAGCTGCTTCACTAGTAACACCAGCTGCAATACCACAACACCACCTGTTTCACTAGTAACACCAGCTGCAATACCACAACACCACCTGCATTACTAGTAACACCAGCTGCAATACCACAACACCACCTGTTTCACTAGTAACACCAGCTGCAATAACACAACACCACCTGCATTACTAGTAACACCAGCTGCAATACCACAACACCAGCTGCTTCACTAGTAACACCAGCTGCAATACCACAACACCAGCTGCTTCACTAGTAACACCAGCTGCAATACCACAAGACCAGCTGCATTACTAGTAACACCAGCTGCAATACCACAACACCAGCTGCCTTACTAGTAACACCAGGAGCAATACCACAACACCAGCTGCTTCACTAGTAACACCAGCTGCTTCACTAGTAACACCAGCTGCTTCACTAGTAACACCAGCTGCAATACCACAACACCAGCTGCCTCTCTAGTAACACCAGCTGCCTGAGTGTGTTAATTTCCGTGATTTCCTAACACCTCTTCTTTTGCGATTTATTTAGCACATTGCACCTCTGTATTATCTTTGGTGTTATTAAGGCAAATTTTTCTATATTAACGCAATATAACATAGAAGAAAATGTAAAAAAAAAAAATAAATAAATCGCTACGGAAAAGGTGCTAGGATACCTTCTATGTCGACTGCTATACGGCCCTGTGTAGGTATAATCGGCTTGCTTTCATCTGACGGGACTGGGCAACTCATACCTTGAATACTAAATCGTAGAGGTAGGAATGAGTCTCCTTGGTTACTATCTGTCCTTTCCACACTAACTTGGCCCAGATTTTCGTCCTTTTGCTGCCAGATTTTCGTCCTTTTGCAGCCAATTTCCTGTAGCTCAGTGTCAAAATAAGACGATACTGCGGTCCTGCGTCCTTTCCATAGCACTTCTTCGTGACTATTCCCTCTTTAACTTGGCCCAGAATTGCCGTCTCTCTATCTTGTATACTGAGTTGTAACAGTACTTTAGAATATGATGCTAGTCACAAAGAAGTGCTATGGAAAGGATGCCGAGCCGTGGTTTTGTATTTTTCTCCCATTGATCTACATGAAAAATAGCTGCAAAAGGATGAAAATTTGGGCCAAGTTAGAGTGACAGGAGTGTAGTAGTATCGTTTAGGGTGAAGGTATAGCTCAGAGACGGGACACACACACACACACACACACACACACACACACACACACACACACACACACACACACACACACACACACACACACACACAAGATCAGTTCCCAGTCATATCACAGACTTTTATTTGCAGGGAGGACGAGGTGGCTGTCGACTGTGCCTCCTGTTCTCTCTCCATAAATAAATCTTTGTTACGAGACGAAAATTAATGCAGGTTATAACTTCTTTTTCTGTAAGATCAGGGAAAGGAGTGTAAAAAAATAATAAAACTACCCTTGTCTAGCGCTTCCTGTGAAAAATATATCTTAGTTAGGACATTAATTTGACCGTACTATGTTTGAGAATCCTGCTTCATTTACGATGGAGAGATGGCAGCCAAACTACACCAGGTTAAAGTGAACAGAGTATATTTATGGTGGAAAAGCAAAGGGGGAGACATTTATCTTTTATCTTACCTCTGTCTTCAAACGGACGCTCAGAAAATAATATCGTCAGGATGTAGCAGAGTATAGCAGTAGATTAATTCGCTTCATGAAAGGGGTTACGGGAGGAAATGGGTGGATACTTGAGAATAAAAGGAAATGAAGTTGATGGATGGAAATGAGTGGTGATGATTATGGCGATGAGGATGGAAGTGGTGATAGGGTGATGTGGTGATGGTGATGGTGAGGGTGGAAGTGATGGTGATAGTGAGGGTGGAAGTGGTGGTGGTGATGGTGAGGGTGGTGGAGGCGGAAGTGGTGATAGGGTGGTAGTATGGTGAGGGTGGATGTGGTGGTAGTGATGGTGATAATTATGATGATGGAAGAAGTGGTGGTAGGGATGGTGATGGTGATGATGCTGAGGTGGTAGTGATGGTTATGATGCTGAGGGTGGAAGTGAAGTGAGGTCGGTGAAGATAGTGTTGGTGATGGAAGTGATGGTGATGATAATGATGGTGATGGTCCTTAAGTCATTGGCCTATTGACTGGTCCCTCTGATCACTTGCCAGCTTCCCTCCCCCCCCTCTCTCTCTCTCTCTCTCTCTCTCTCTCCTGTCTCTTCTTCTCCCTGTTTCTCTTCCTCTTCCTTTCCCTCCCTTTCCTTCCTCTTCCTTTCCCTCCCTTTCCTTCCTCTTCCTTTCCCTCCCTTTCCTTCCTCTTCGTTTCCCTCCCTTTCCTTCCTCTTCCTTTCCCTCCCTTTCCTTCCTCTTCCTTTCCTTCCTCTTCCTTTCCCTCTCTTTCCTTCCTCTCACTCCTTCCCTCCTTCTCCTTCCTCTTCCCCCTCCTCTCCCTCCTCTTCTTCCCCCTCTCCCTCCTTCCTCTCCCTCCCGGTCGACTCCTCCCCCCATCATTTCCTCTCTGCCGTTCCGCCACGCCCGTCCCCGCCCCGCCCTCACCCACCCACCACACCATCATCCCACCACACCCACACCCAGCTCACCATACTCTCAGCCCCCCCCCCCTCCTTCTACTTCATTCGACCCCACCCTATTTTCATGCATCCCACCCCTCCACACCACACCACACACCACACACACTCTCACTCCAGCTATCCACACCACACCACACCCAACCCACCAACCTATCTACACTACACACAGTAATACTCTCCATCTATCCACACCACACCACACCACACCACATCCACTGTCACTCCATCTGTCCACACCACACCACATCCACTGTGTCATTCAATCTGTCCACACCACACCACATCCACTGTCACTCCGTTCCATATATCCACACCACACCACATCCACTCTGTCACTTCATCTGTCCACATCCACTGTCACTCCATATACCCACACCACACCACATTCACTGTCACTCCATCTATCCACACCCACTGTAACTTCATCTATCCACACCACACCACATCCACTGTCACTCCATATATCCACACCACACCATATTCGCTGTCACTCCATCTATCCACACCACACCACACCATATCACACCCACAGCTGGCCTTTCCTTTCCTCTCCCTTTCTTTTCTTCCTTCCTCACCCTGCCTCCCATTCCATTCATTCAGTAATCCCATTGTTCCATTTTTCATTCAGCAATTCCTTTCATCCTTCTTTGACCTTTCTTTCTCAATTTATTTTTTTTACCCTCTCCTTTCCTTCCTTCCTTGTATTTACCTCTTGCTCCTTCCCTCCTTCCTTCCTTCCTTCTATCCTTCCTTCCTTCCCTCGTTCGTTCTTTCCTTCCTTCCTTCCTTCCTTCCTTCTTTCTTTCCTTCTTTTCTTCACTATGTCCACTCATTCCTCCATTCCTCTTGTTTTTTGCCTTTCACTTTCACTCCCATTTTCCTCCTGACCTTTCTATCTGTTCTTCTTTCCTTTCATTCATTCATTCATTCGTCCCTCCCCTCCCCTCCCCTCCCCTCCTTCTCTTCCCTTGTCCTCTCATCTCTTCTCTTCATTCCTCCCACATTCATTCTCAGCCTCACTCTTACCCTGCCTCACCCCAACCATGCCTCATTCCAGCCCTGCCTCACCCCAACCATGCCTCATTCCAGCCCTGCCTCACCCCAACCATGCCTCATTCCAGCCCTGCCTCACCCCAACTCTGCCTAACCCCAACCCTGCCTCACCTGTTCCTCAGCGCCGTGCCTCTCGCCTTGCTTTTTTTTTTTTTTTTTTTTTTTTTTTTTTTTTCCCACTCGGTGTAATCTGCTCTGTCCTGGGAAAATGTGATGATAGAGCGAGGTGGTGAGGCAGGCAGGGTGGTGAGGCAGGCAAGGTAGTGAGGAGGGTGGTGAGGCAGGCAGGGTGGTGAGGAAGGCAAGGTAGTGAGGGGGTGGTGAGTCAGGCAGGGTGGTGAGATAGAGTGGTGAGGCAAGGTAATGAGGCTGGCAAGGTGGTGAGATAGAGTGGTGAGGCAAAGTAGTTAGGCAGACAGAGTGGTGAGGCAGGATGATGAAGGATGAGGAAGGCAGGGTGGCGAGGAAGAGGGGGTGAGGCAGACAGGGCGGTGAGGTAGGTTTGGGGTGGGGCAGGGTAGTGAGATAGGCAGGGCCGAGTGGAAGGGTGAGACAGGAGCTGAGGCAGGGTGTTACGGCAGGGTGGTGAGGCAGGAAGGAGCGAGGAGGGATAATGAAGGCGAAATGAGGTAAGGTAAGCGAGAGAGAGAGAGAGAGAGAGAGAGAAAGGAAAATGGGTTAAAAGAATTGAAGGAGCGAGAGCGAGGGAAGAAGGAAAAAAAAAAGACAGGAAAAAGAAAATGAAGGGAGGCAAGTGGAAATGAGGTTGAAATAATGAACATTTTGAAGAATGGAAATAGTAAGAGAGAGCTGACAGAGAGAAGGAAAAGAGGAAAGAAGAGGTGAAAGAGAGATGAGGGAAGGAAGGAAGGAAGGAGGAAAAGAGTGAAAGAAAGGCTGGAAGGAGAGAGAATAAAAGGGTGAGAGAGAGAAAAGAGGGAGGGAGAGAAAAAAGTACCAAAGAGGAAGGGGGAAGAGGAAAAGTATGAGAGAGAGAGAGAGAGAGGCTTCAGATTTTGTCATGGTGGTGGACGTCCATACTTCTCCGGATATTGAGAGTGGGGAGGGGGAGGAGAGGAGACGAGAGGAGGGAAGAGGAGAGGAGGTGGGGTGATTGGAGACGAGAGGAGAGGTTAAAGAATGGAGGAGGGGTGAGCGGGAGGGGAGTGGAGAGAAGGGAGATGTGGAGAGAGGAGGAAGGAAGGAAGGAAGGGGGTCGCCTAATATTCCACTCGGGGCTGATAAAGAGAGTAATGCGACTATGATATCCACTACTATGAGATGAAGATAAGGATAGAAAAGCAACAAGGCTCCCCCCCAACCCACCAAACCCTCCGGCTGTGTGTATGAGGTGGGGAGTGTGGAAGAGTAGTAGTAGCAGTAGGAGGAGGAGGGGAAGGAGGTGGAGGAGAGGAAATGAGTAAGGGAGGAAAGATTAGGGGTGGTTGGTAAGGGGAATAAGAGTAAGGGGAGAGGAAGTGGGGAAGAGAAGAACAGTGGAGGGGAGAAAGCAAGGAGGAAATGGAGAGGAGGAAGAAAGTGGGAGAGGAGAGGAGAGGAGAGGAGAACTTTAGGGTAATGAAACAAGGACTGTGTGGAGATAAAGAGAGGGACGACAAAGAGAATAAGTAGAGATAATAAAGGAGTGTAGAGAGAATGAGAGATACGAGAGAGAGAAAATGAGTTAGTAGGGAGGGTAAGTAGAGAGAGAATTGACGAGAGTAGAGGAGATAGAGAGAGAGAGAAAGCCTAAGTCAAGCCAACGAAAAGATAGTAGACGGTAGAGAGATCTGGTCGTGATATAGAAAGAAAAATTAATATGAAAGGTGAAGCAACGGCCAGAGTGAAAAGGAGAGTTTATAGAAATAATTAGAGAGTGTAGAGATAATTAGAGATAGTAAAGATAAGAGATAATTAGAGATAGGAGAGATAGGAGATAGGTAGGTCAGGCTGAGGTGAGTGTGACTAGGGCTGTTATCAAGCAAGGGTGAGGGGATTGTAATAGGGTGGAGAGTTAGGGTGAAGTTTAACACAGGAAGGGCGTGTCCCAGGGCAGGGCAGGGCAGGGCAGGGGTGAGGGCAGAATTAGGGCTGGTGGGGTGAGGGCAGAATTAGGACCGGTGGGGTGAGCGGTGGCGGGGTGAGGGCCGGTGGGGTGAGGGCCGGTGGGGTGAGGGCCGGTGGGGTGAGGGCCGGCGGGGTGAGGGCCGGTGGGGTGAGGGCCGGTGGGGTGAGGGCCGGCGGGATGAGGGCCGGCGGGGTGAGGGCCGGTGGGGTGAGGACCGGTGGGGTGAGGGCTGGCGGGGTGAGGGCTGGTGGGGTGAGGGCCAGGGGCTGTGGAGGAAATGGCCTGGAAATCGTTACGCCGCAGCCCGCTCCAAGACCCCCTTTTCTCCCGCCCTGCCTCGCTGCCTGCCTTGCCCTTCCCTGCCCCTTCCCTTGTCCTTGCCCCTTCCCTTGTCCTTGCCCCTTCCCTTGTCCTTGCCCCTTCTCTTGTCCTTGCCCCTTCTCTTGTCCTTGCCCCTTCCCTTGTCCTTGCCCCTTCCCTTGTCCTTGCCCCTTCCCTTGTCCTTGCCCCTTCTCTTGTCCTTGTCCCTTCCCTTGCCCTTTCCCCTTCCCTTGCCCCCTCCCCTTCCCTTGCCCTTGCCCCTGCCCCCTCCCTTGCCTTTGCCCCTTCCCTTGCCCCTTCCCTTGCCCCTTCTCTTGCCCTTTACCTTGCCCTTTCCCTTGCCCCTTCTCTTGCCCCTTACCTTGCTCCGTCCCTTGCTCCTTCCTTTACCTTTATCTCTTCTCTTGCCCCTTCCCTTGCCCCGTCCCTTGCCCCTTTCCTTACATTTACCTCTTCCCTTGCCCCTGCCCCATCTCCTGCCCCGCTCCTGCCCCTGCTTTCTCTCTCTCTCTCTCTCTCTCTCTCTCTCTCTCTCACACACACACACACACACACACACACACACACACACACACACACACACACACACACACACACACACACACACACACACACACACACACACACACAAGGGCCTTGCATACACCTTTGACCTCTCAGTTTTAGGGTCACATTCTAAGTGGCTTTGGAGATATCGTAACACCTTTTCCATAGCGATTTTTTTTTAACATTCCACCTCAGTATCATTTTCTGTGTTATTAATGTTACCTGTGTTAATGCTACCTGTCAATACTAAGGCGATATAAATAACACGCAGGAAGACTACGGTATAATCATCATCATCATCATCATCATCATCATCATCATCATCATCCGGACTTTCTTTCCCACCTTAGGACAGGGTGAGGAGTAGCAACGTCCAGACAGCCAAAATTTGCCCAGTCTAATATTCCACGCTTCCATTCACTCATCATTCATGTCCCCCGAATCCCAGCTCAATCGGATACGCCAGAAACATTCACCTCGTTCTGTGGCTTCACATAAACGTATCCGATAGTCAGGTCGGACGCTGTGACGTTAAAAAGGGGTGCCAAATCCCTGATCATGCGCTTCTCCTCACAATATTCATCCAACCATCTCGATCTCTTGTCAGTTCCTTAGCGTCACCGACTTCCGTACCTCTCTTCCTCACACACTCGTCCACCATATCCCTCCACCTTCTCCTTGGCCTACTTCGCCTCCTCCCTCCTTCGATTTCGCTCAGATATACCTTTTTCACCACTCTGTTGTTATCCATTCTATCCACATGACCATACCATCTCAGTACACTCTCTTCGATTCTGGTGTCCACAGCCTTCCTCACTCCACATCATTCACGAATCACAGTATTTCGTGTCCTATCCACTCCCTCTACTCCACATACAATCCTCAGCAGTCCCATCTCCACTGCTGTAACTCTTGACTTTTCATTTTCATGCCACACCATAGTCTCACATCCATATGTTAAAGATGGCACTAACATTCCTTCATGTAAGCCTCGTGCAGCTGCACCACTCAAGCCTCTGTTTCTTATCAAGGCCTTCATTGCACCAGCTACTTTCCTTCCTTGTGTCATTTTCCACTTTTTTTGCACATTTTCCTCTCTGTCACTGTACCCAGGTATTTGAACTCTCTCACCATTTCCAGCCTCTCTTCATTCACTGTAACATCACACTGGGAGCCACCTTCTTTCTCTGTAACCATCACTTTACTCCTTTCTACATTCACTCTCAAGGCACGACGCTCACAGACATCAGCAAAACTCTGCACTAGCCTACCAAGTTCTTGTCCGGTATTTGCAAGCAGTACTGCATCATCAGCGTACAACAAATTAGAGATATTCCATCCATCACCATTCAATACCAACGCCATCTCCCTCTTCATTACTCGTGTATAATACGTAGAATAAATCGCTAAGGAAGAGGCGTTACGAACTCATTTACGCCACTTAGAATACGCTTCCTAAGTTTTTTTTTTTTTTTTTTTTCGGACGGGACTGGACCACTCTTAAATACCATGTGAAATTTAGTGAACCATAATTTTGAGTTAGGGATGAATCTCCTTGGTTGCCAGTCAAATTTACCCTCCAGTCTGAATACACTTAGGGATTTTATAAAGGAAGCCGTGAATGTGAATGAGGGATTATGTGTATTATGTGTGTATGTAAGGGATATTGTTTGTTTATGTAAAGAGGACGTATATGAGCGAGATGGTGTATGGGAGAGAGGCTGTGTGTGTGTGTGTGTATGTGTGTGTGTGTGTGTGTGTGTGAGGGGGGGGGTTGGCTTGTTAAAGTTGGTAGTGTGTTGGGCAGCCATTTCATTCCTGAGTCACTCACACTGACTCACTCACCCTCTACATTGACTCACTCACTCAGCCTCCACACTGACTCACTCACCCTTCACACTGACTCACTCACTCACCCTCCACACTGACTCACTCACCCTCCACACTGACTCACTCACTCACCCTCCACACTGACTCACGCACTCACCCTTCACACTGACTCACTCACTCACCCTCCACACTGACTCACTCACTCACCCTCCACACTGACTCACTCACTCACCCTCCACACTGACTCACTCACTCACCCTCCACACTGACTCACTCACTCACCCTCCACACTGACTCACTCACCCTCCACACTGACTCACTCACTCACCCTCCACACTGACTCACTCACTCACCCTCCACACTGACTCACTCACTCACCCTCCACACTGACTCACCCTCCACACTGACTCACTCACTCACCCTCCACACTGACTCACTCACTCACCCTCCACACTGACTCACTCACTCACCCTCCACACTGACTCACGCACTCACCCTCCACACTGACTCACTCACTCACCCTCCACACTGACTCACTCACCCTCCACACTGACTCACTCACTCACTCATATTCCAGACTCACTCACCAACTTATCATCCTCACACTCACTCACTTTCCACACACACACACACACACACACACACACACACACACACACACACACACACACACACACACACACACACACACACACACACACTGCGCAGACACAGCTTTTAAAGGGGCCAATACTAAGGCGTACACCCGGACACATAATAACACACACACACACACACACACACACACACACACACACACACACACACACACACACACACACACACACACACTCTCTCTCTCTCTCTCTCTCTCTCTCTCTCTCTCTCTCTCTCTCTCAAGGGTAGTAATCCTGGTATAGGGTATTAATAATTGATTTTCACACCTAGGAGTACCTGTAGCAGATAAAACAACACTCAGATCCAGAACAGGTGTTACGTGGAAGGTGTGGTGTGGTGTAGTGTGGTGTGGTGTGTGGTATGTGGTTTGAGCAGTATGTATGGTATCGATAGTGTAATTGATGTGTGTGGTGTTGTGTGGTGTGGTGTGATGTGGAGTTATGTGTGGTGTGATGTGGTGTTATGTATGGTGTGATGTGATGTGGTGTTATGTGTGGTGTGGTGTGATGTGGTGTTTTGTGTGGTGTGGTGTGATGTGGTGTTATGTGTGGTGTGGTGAGATGTGGTGTTGTGTGTGTGATGTGATGTGGTGTTATGTGTGGTGTGGTGTGATGTGGTGTTTTGTGTGGTGTGGTGTGGTGTAGTGTTATGTGGTGTGGTATGTTGTGGTGTGGTGTGGTATGTCGTTAGTGTATTGTAGTGTGTCTGATGTGTCATGTTGCTTGAGGATCGCTTAATTGCTCACCAAAGATATAATTCTCCTTTTTTACATCTTTATATACATGTCTCTCCTCTGCTACACAGTCATTAAGAAGCACGGAAATATTTGCGAATGGATACTGTACTCCTATTACTCTAACTTGACCAAAAATCGCAATCGTTCCATCTTGAATCTGACTTGCAACAGTGGGTTAATACTAGAATGCGATGCTTGTCACGAAGAAGTGGTGTGCGAAGAATGTGGACCCATAGTACTGCCTTACCATTGAGCTACGTAAAATGCGCTACATAGGACGAAAATCTGGGCCAAGTTCAGGTGAAAGGAGTAGAGCAAATATTGACTAATTCGCTCATGCACAGGTGTTCAGGGAGATGATAATAGCCAGCACGCGTTGCCACAAAACCCGTCTTTGATATACTCCTTTTATTTTCACTTGACCTAAAATTGCCATGCTTCTGTCTTGAAAGGTGAGGTATAATAGATTAACACTAGAATACGATGCTTGTCACGAAGAAGTGCTGTGGGAGGGATGTAGAGAATCATAGCACTGTCTTCGAACTACGTAAAATAAGTTGCAGGAGGACGAACATCTGGGCCAAGGTAAGATGAAAAGAGTATATGCAGAGAAACGTTGATATGCGGATGTATTAAATTGTGGAGATAGACTGTGGAAATTCCCTGTGGAAATAGAGATAGACTGGAAATTCCTTGTGGAGATAGAGATAGACCCTTGAAATTCTTTGTGGAGATTGATAGATAGAGATAGACTGTTGGCATTTTGCGTGGAAATATAGTGTTGAAATATTGAGTGGAGATAGAGATAGACTGGAAATTTCTTGTGGAGATAGAAATAAACTGTTGAAGTATTTGTAGCGATATAACCTGAATTTTCTCACTCCTCCCAACAAATAGCCTGAATTTTCTCACCCCCCAAAAAAATATAATGAAAATTTTCTCACCCCCAAAAAAATATTATCAAAATTTTCTCACCCCCAAAAAATATTATCAAAATTTTCTCACCCTTCCAAAAATATAATCAAAATTTTCTCACCCCCAAAAAATATAATCAAAAAAATTTCACCCCCCCAAAAATACTGTATAATCAAAATTTTCTCACCCTCCCAAAAATATAACCAAACTTTTCTCACCCCCTTAAAATAGAACCAAAATTTTCTCACCTCCCCCCAAAAATATAACCTAAATTTTCTAATATTTTTTGGACACTTGTATAGTAAGGACATTTAAAGAGGAGAGATGGAATTAAGACGTCACAGGTGTCATGTTAACAGCTGGTGAAAGATGGACAGATGGTTAGAAGGAATGGCAACTCTGAACTGGAGGTGGAGGAGGAGGAGAGTTTGAGGAAGATGAGAAGGAGTTGGTGGAGGAAGAGGAAGGGGAGGTGGGGAAGAGTAGGAGGAAGAGGAGGGGGAGGGGGAGGTGGGGGAAGTGGAGGGGCTCGAGGAAGAGGAGAGTTTGAAGAAGATGAGGAGGAGTTGATGGAGGAAGAGGAGGGGGAGGTGGAGAAAGAGTTGGAGGAAGAGGAGGAGGTGGGGGAAGAGGAAGGTTTGAGGAGGAGGAGATGAAGGAGAGTTGGAGGAAAAGTAGGAAGAGGAGAGGAGGAGAGGAGGAATTGTCTGTCTTCGAAAACCGCTACGACTACATATCGACATTTTACCATTTTCTTACCTTTATCAATATCATACCACCTCACCATTCAACCATAGGACAAGCACCATCACTGAACCATTGCACATCACCATTAGCATCACCACATAACCACCATCTCCATCAGTTCCCACACCACCATCACTTCACCCAAATCTAGCCACACCACTGAACCATTCCCCTTCACCATTATCATCACCTCACCACCACCACCACCACCACTACTATCTTTCATCACCACATCACCATCATCATATCACCACCACCACCACGTAACAGTGTAACTCCATCCCCTTCGTCACTGTCACACCACCGAGGCATCACCATCTTCCCATCACCATAAGCACCACATCACCATCATATTCCCATCACCACCCCCTCACCATCACCAGCAACACGTAACAGCCTCCTCCATCAATTGCCTCCATCACCATAAAAGGAAGGAGAGTACTGCTTGCAAGAATACCCCCCCTCTCTCTCTCTCTCTCTCTCGTGTGTGTGTGTGTGTGTGTGTGTGTGTGTGTGTGTGAACTACACTCACAGCCACACCCACACACAGCAGCACCCTCATTTATAACTACACACACACACACACACACACACACACACACACACACACACACACACACAAATGAGGAGGAAGGAAAAATACGATAGTAAAGAGCCTGTCCCCATCTTGCGTCCCCCTCGCCCCCTCCCCCTCTGCATAATCAGATCACGAGTCCCCCCCACCCACAACCCCCCACCCTGGCCCCCTCCTCATACCCCACCCTAACCCCCCCTTCCACCCCTTCCCTGCATCTGTAGTCCAGTCCCTTGCCCCTAACCCCACTCCAACCACCAACCCCACCCAACCCTTCCCTTCCCTTGCCCTAGCCATTACCACACTCCCACTCCCTACCCTGTCCCCTCCTGGCTTTCACCATATTCCAGTCCTACCCCAACCTTATCCCCCCACTACACCCCACCCTCTTATTCTTACCCATAGTTCCATCCCACCCCCAGACCCCCACCCTATCCCATACCCATTCTACCCTGCCCTGCTCCTTCCCCACCCTGTACCCTACCCCACATCGTGTCCCTACCTCACCCAAGCCTTTACCCTAGTTGGACCCCACAAAATCTTCCCTCACCCACCCTCACCCTTACTCAATCTTCTCTACTCAGTCTCCCTCCATCCACCCTCCCCCCCACCCTCACCCAACCTCCCCGCCCCGCTCGACCCTCATGCCTTCCTTCACCCTTAGAAAATGATGCGAGTTTCATTTAGCAAAAGTTGACTGAAGAAGGAAGGAAATTATTTTGTGTGCCGCCTTGGATGTTAAAGTCTCCCCGGCCTGATTTATTTCATGTTTTATCTTTATTTTGTATGTATAGTACAATTATTATATTTTTTTTTATATACATTACGTTAATTTTTAGTTTTATATATATATATTTTTCATAATGTTTAACCTATGCACTGACAGGACTTATTCCCGATATTTTGGTCTTGAATTTTCACGGACGATTTTATTCTGTAGTAGTAGTGTAGTAGTAGTAGTGATATTAGTAGTAGTGGTAGTGGGATTGTGACCAACCTTGATCCTATATTTAAATCGACCATCATCCACGTACTTGATGCAGTGCTGCCTACTTCTTCCTTCACCTTTATCATTCTTTTTCTGTGTCTGCCCTCTCTTCCTATTTCTTCTATCTTACCTGTCACGTTTTATTACTCTTCTTTCCTTTTCACTGGCTTTACTTTGAATGACAACCCTAGTGGTTTCCTGTAAGCCAGGAAATCATTTACAACGCTGGGTGGTAACCATATAACCAACCCACATATGTTCCCTACGTGTCACCAGATGGGTTGGCGGATGGTTAGTGCCTCTCCCTGGAAAACCACTAACTCAGAGACAAACGGCCACCCCATACGGGATTATGGTAATAAATCGCAGGGAGAGAGTTACGAAGCCTTTTTGACGGCACAGAGTACATTCCATGGTGCAGAAAAGGGTAAATATCAAGGTGCAATAACCAAAGTAAATCGCAAAGAGAAATATTTTACGGTCCCTTCCATTTTTCCCCTTCGTACACCCCCAAGTCTAGCATTTTTTTTTTTTTTTTTTTTATCATGTGTGGTCCATTTCTGTGCGTACTCCGGTGATGGTGACTTGTGCTGCTCTGTGTTTTTTCTTGTTTCTTTTGCCAGATTTAGTTTTGTGGGAAATAATGTTTGGGTGAGGATTGTGGTGGTGGTGGTGGTGGTGTTGATAATGATTATGTATAGTTTCTGATTCTTGTATGGTTTCTTTTTCATGGTCATTTTGTGTGTACTGTGTGTGTTCATGTGTGTGTGTAAAATATATATGTATGTATGTATGTATGAATGCATGTGTGTAGAATATATATGTATGTATGTATGCACTATCCATATGTATGTTGATAGGTAGGAAGGTACGTGGTAGGTATTTTATGTGTGTATGTACGCATATGTGTGCGTGAACCGATATGTATTTGTGTGTGTGTGTGTGTGTGTGTGTGTGTGTGCTTATGTATGTATGTATGTATGTCTGGGTGGTGTGAGCAAAGCAGGTCCTGGTGGCGGGCGAGGCACTCACCTTTAATTGAATTATTACCTGACTTCATCCAATTTGCTGTGCCATAAGAGTAACTACCCACTAAATACGGATAGGCATATATTACCTCCACCCAGACCCACACCCTCGCCCACCCCAACACCACCCACTGCCTCTGTGCTGTGTTCTTGCTGACAGTGCACGATTTTATTCACCTCTCACGACTGTATTCACCTTAGTTAGAGGAGCTGTAGCGTTTATATAGAGTGGATGAGTTGTTATTATTGTAGCTTAACTCTGGTCTGTCTGGCCGAGCTGACCCGTCGACCACAGGTAAGCAGTTGCATCTGTGGGGCCATCACACTGGTACAGAACAGATATTCGGTGTAGGGATCCAGCGACCCATTAAGGTGGACAGCGCCTCACCCGGGTCGAGCCAGGGTCCATCCCACGGCGAGGCGCGGGGAAACGTGAGGAGGTTTGGCTCCCGGGTGGACGCTGCTGCTGCTCCGATCGGGGTGCACAGAGCCACCACGTGTAGGCTGCTCGTGTGGTGCTAACGCCAGACTGTTTTATTGACATTAGGTGAAACTTGTGGGAATTGACATCCTTCCAAGGTTGATTGTTGTTTGGAGTTGAAGTTTGCTGTTTGGAGAGAGAGAGAGAGAGAGAGAGAGAGAGAGAGAGAGAGAGAGAGAGGAGAAGTATGAGGGAGAGCTATAAAGGAGAGGTGTGAGTGAGTGAAAGTATGTGAGAGGGAGAGGCAGAGTGAGAGGTTTGAAAGTGAGCGAGGGATGGGGAAGTGAGAGTGAGAGGCAGAGTGAGTGGTGTCGAAGTGAAAGAGTGAGAAATGTGAAAGTGAGAGAGTGAGGTGTGAGAGTGAAGGGAGTGAAAGTGAGAGAGAATGAGAGGCGTGAAAGTAAATGGGTGAGTGAGAGACTTGAAAGTGAGACGAGTGAAAGTGAGTGAGACGCGTAAAAGGTAAGTGAGAGTGAGACGTAGAAGAAAGTGAGAGTGAGAGGCGTGAAAGTGAGAATGGTGTGAAAAAGAGTGAGAGGCCTGAAAGGAAATGAGTGAGAGGCGTGAAAGTGAGAGAGTGAGAGGCGTGAAGTGAGCGTGAGGGAGGGGTGTGTGCGTGCATGTCTATCCCTTCAAGTAGCCTCTTGCGAAACCCATTTGTCTCTTCATGAACCACGCTCCCTCACACAACCGATATTCTGTGGAGGAGAGGAAAAGTAGATAGATAGATAGATAGAGAAGTAGACGGATGGATAGATAGATAGACAAATGGATAGATAGGTAGATGGATGGAGAGATAGAATATATTGATGGATGGTTTTGTCACGTGGATGTCGTTGATGGATTGAGATTGGTGACCGACTTGCTGTATGCATGACTGACTGCATGATTAAGTGTGTGTGTGTGTGTGTGTGTGTGTGTGTGTGTGTGTGTGTGAGAGAGAGTGAAGAGAGGGAGGGTAAGGGAGTGTTGTATGAAGGGAGGGAGGGAGCGAGGTAGGGAGGGAGGAAGGTGTGGGTCTGTGCGATAACAGGTAAAGAGATGCCTTGTGTACACCTGGTTAACTGGACCCTCATTATGCTCCTCACCACACCACACCACACCACACCACACCACACCACCACCACACCACACCACACCACACCACATCACCACCACCACACCACACCACCACCACACCACACCGCCAGCATGGATAAGAAAAACAGGGAATGGTGATGATGATGATGATGATGTACACGTTATCTCTTATCTGAGTATATTTAGGCCCAGAATCATAGTTATCCACATGCAGTATCACCCTAATTACTTCTTCCTACACTATTACACTATGTTCAGAAGACACACACACACACACACACACACACACACACACACACACACACACACACACACACACACACACACACACACACACACACACACACACACACACACACACACACACACACACACACATTGTTATCATATATATTTCCCTCTTTTTATGTTTTTTATGTATAAGTCCAATATCACTTAATTCGGGATGTCCCTTTAGCCATACTAAGTGTAGTTAGATTGGAGGGTTAATTTGACTAGTAACCAAGGAGACTCAGTGCTACCACATAACTTGGGTTTATCGAATTTCAAGCAGACACGACTTAGTATTCATATTGCGGCAGATTAAAAAAAAAAGACTGATTAGTAACCAGGGAGATTCAGACTCGTATTCTAAATGACTGTGAGATATTCGTAACCCCTCATAGTAAGCGATTTATTTTACGTATTGCAGCTAAAAATCCTCTTGTGCTGTATTGATAACCTTTTCTAAATTTGACAAAACTTGCTCCACCTATCCACGAGGCTACTCAGGTGCAACAGGCAAAATAAATCGGTTAGGAAGAGATGTTACGGAAGCTACGCAGGCAACTACCGACAAATCTGATTTCGTTCTCCCCCCCCACAAGTCCAGTATCGTCCCCCCCCCCAAAAAAAAAAGTCCAGTATCGTCCCCCCACCTCATTATCGTCCCCCCACCCCAATATCGTCCCCCCGCCCCATTATCGTCCCCCCACCCTAATATCGTCCCCCCGCCCCAGCATCGTCCCCCCGCCCCAGTATCGTCCCCCCGCCCCAGTATCGTCCCCCATCCCAGTATCGTCCCCCACCCCAGTATCGTCCCCCCACCCCAGTATTGTCCCCTATCCCTGTATCGTCCCCCCACCCCAGTATCGTCCCCCCACCCCAGTATCGTCCCCCCACCCCAGTATCGTCCCCCATCCCAGTATCGTCCCCCCACCCCAGTATCGTCCCCTATCCCAGTATCGTCCCCTATCCCAGTATCGTCCCCTATCCCAGTATCGTCCCCCCATCCCAGTATCGTCCCCACCCCCTCCTCCAGTACCTGTATCCGTAGGGGTGCACTGTGTATCTAATGTAGTGCTGAACCCGAGGCCTGAAATTCGCGGAAAGGTAGACTGCTTATTGCACTGAGTCACGCTATGCCCTTTCCCTCACCCACGCCCCCTGAAGCTCACCACCACGCCGATTTTACACGGCGGTTAATTTGGGGGGGTTTAAGAGAGCCCCCTAGTGGCGGAGAGGTTAATTAGGGCTTTATTTGACCTGGGAGAGCCCCCTAATAGCGAAGGGAATGATGAAGGCTTTATATAAATCCTCCAGTAGTGAAACGTGGCTAGTCGAATCCGTAGAGTTATGTAAAAGTGTGAAGTAAGGTGTTCTGAGATTCTGTTTTTCTCATGACACTCACCTGTCTGAACTTCCTTACCTAATAGTGTGTTAGCATACTCATTCGCGCGCGCACACACACACACACACACACACACACACACACACACACACACACACACACACACACACACACACACACACACACACCATAGGTAGATCGATATATACACATGGATGTATTGATACCACGTTGATGTTGGCCCTTTTCAGCTCAAGGACGCAATATTTATCTTTTCTTAGCTGATGCCAGACGATTTTATTCAGCTGTGGATGAGCCCTAGTGGTGAAAGGATTAATGAAGGCTGTATCTAACCCCTCCCCAGCTCTAAATCCCTCCTGAGCTGAATGGAATTGGAAGCAGAAGGAATAATTAAACAAGTTACTGCAGTGGAGATACGCCCATGCATAAATAAGGTGTTTGATCACCACCTGCCTTCACGCGGTGGCACTGATATAACCAGGCGACTCCGGCAGGCAGGTCGGAGTAAGGCAGGAAGGCAGGCAGAGATAAATCTGGCAGATAGGCAGGCAGACAAAGGTAATTCAGAAAGACCAACAGACAGACAGGCAGGCAGTCAGGCAGGCAGACAGAGGAAGCAGGCAGACATGCAGGAGAGGCAGATAGGCAAGCAGGCAGGCAGGGGAAGGCAGAGCAGGCAGTGTGGCAGAGGAGCAAGGTAGCAGCGATTGATCCTGTGTCGATCCGTCTTACCATTGTCAAGATATTGGTACACTGCCCCCCCCCCCTCTCTCTCTCTCTCTCTCTCTCTTCCCCCTCCGGTTTATCATTTGGCTCAGCCTCCTTACCGTCTTCATCCCGTCGCATTCTTCCGTCATTCTTTACCTCCCTCGTCTCATGTCACCCAATCTCACCCTTCCTCTCCTCCCTCACTCTCCCCCCTCACTCCCTCTCCCTCACTTTTCTCCCTCACTCCCTCTCCCTCACTCTCCTCCATCATATTCCTCCCTCACTCTCTTCCATCACTCTTTTCCATCACTCCTCCATCATTATCTTCCATCACCCCCTCCATCACCATCCTCCCTCACTTCCCCATCACATTCCTCCATCCCTCTCCCTCACCCATCTCCATCATTCTCCTCTATCACTCCTCCATCACTCTTCCATCTTCTTTTCTTTTCTCCTCTCTTCCTCCTTTCCTCTTCTCTTGTCTTCTCTTCTTCATCCTTCTTCCTTTTTCCCTCTCCTCTCATTCTTCTTTTTTCTCCTTTGTTAGTATTTCCTCCTTCTTTAACTCTCTCTCTCTCTCTCTCTCTCTCTCTCTCTCTCTCTCTCTCTCTCTCTCTCTCTCTCACACACACACACACACACACACACACACACACACACACACACACACACACACGTCTCATTTCACCCGCCTTCACGTGTCTGGGGACCATCAGATTGGCCTTGTATATTTCCTAACACCCTTCCTTTAGCTATTTGTTTTTCTATTATAGCCTCAGAACGTAAAAGCCTTGAGAATGTAAAAGTGTAATACGCAAAATAAATCGATAAGGAAGAGGAGTTGCGACCTTCAGATGGCACACAGAATACGTCCTTTGTTGTTGTTGTCTGTGGCTGATTATACGAGAACCCGTTGGACTGCAGGCTGAGTATACACCTTTCATTCCGTCCACCATCTTTCCTTTGGGGGATAGGGAGGGAGCTGAGTCATATCGCATCTCCATATCAGTCTCGGCATTTTAGGTGGGGTTGACCAGCCTCCCCCGCCCCTGAGTGTATTCCGCAAGCTGCAAACCCCAACCGTCTCTTAAACGTAAACCCACACGAACCCCATCACCGTAACCCTCTAGTCCACCAGGCGTCAGTTGGATGTATAGCTCTTCATGTCACACTTATTCACCTTTATCCATACTTATAAAACCTCACACTTCCTCTTTATAACAGCATTTTATCATATTATTTCAACTGCTCCAAAATATTTCATGTTTTTCACCTCACACTTACTCCTTCACCTTCACCAAGCTTCTCATCCTTGCTCCTTCACCCTGGCCAGTTTTCTCATACTTCACTCCTTCACCAGCTGTCACACTCTCACACTTGACAGACTCACACACTTGCCTCACTCACACATGTCACCTCAATCAAAGTTGCACATGTCAACAACACACACATTTCTCTCACAACTTCACTCTCTTGTTCCTTTGCAACTACATGTGTCACTCATCTCCAACGACTCTCTCTCTCTCTCTCTCTCTCTCTCTCTCTCACACACACACACACACACACACACACACACACACACACACACACACACACACACACACACACACACACACACACACACTTACCAGCCCACCGTCCCTCAAATGTCACACTAGTCTTTTGCCCCACTGCTTTCACGACACCTGCAACCCCCCCCCCTCTCTCTCTCTCTCACACACACACACACACACACACACACACACACACACGTGGGGTGGAAATGCAAAAAAAGAAATAGGAATAGTGGTATCGTTTTTAGAGAGAGAGAGAGAGAGAGAGAGAGAGAGAGAGGCAAATTGGAGGAAAGACAGAGAGGGAGGAAGAGAAAGACATGCAAGGAAGATGTGCACTGAAAATGTCATGCCAGACTTTAAGAGGAAGCAGTGATATGTTGTGTGTGTGTGTGTGTGTGTGTGTGTGTGTGTGAGAGAGAGAGAGAGAGATGAACTAGGGAGGCATGACAAGTGTGGAAGTGAATGAAAAGGTGTGACAGGTGGGAGATGTTACCTTTAAGATGTGTGTGTGTGTGTGTGTGTGTGTGTGTGTGTGTGTGTGTGTGTGTGATAAGTGTGGGATGAGTGTGGATAATATGTTAGATGTGGTTGACAGTTAGACAGAAGTGGATGACAATATGACAGGTGTGGATGACAGTATGACAGGTGTGGAAGACAGTATGACAAATATAGATGATAGCATGACAGGTGTGTATAATATTGCCTGACAGGTGTAGTATGAGCCGAGTGGAAGTGATGCATATTTATTCATACAACTGCCAGACGATTTCCCTAAGCTGTGGAGAGACCATTTAGGGTGTGGGGGGGGTCAGAAACCTTCTTCATTAACCCCTTCACAGACTAATCCCTCAGCTTAATAAAATCGTCCTTCACAAAATCCATCCCAGATCACTTTAAACCAGCTCTTTAATGGTGGGGAGAAGTCTAGTAATTCATGCCATCTTACACCAGACGATTTTATTCAGCTGAGGGTGGGGGTAGAGGAGCGTGAGTGTGTTAAAGTATATTGCCTTTGACCACTGATGTATGGTAGTGACGCTTTCACGTGGTGGCACTGATATAACCTGGCGGATCCACTGCCTGGTTATACAAAGGTCCCTCATCTGCTTCTCTATCCCCCAAAAGGAAGATGGTGGACTGTAGAAGGTGAACTTAAGCCTGGAGTCTACCGGGTTTATATTTCAGGTGAGCTGCTTGGGCCCAGATCAGGATCAGTAACCTTGATATTTAATGCAGGTATCTTTTCCTCTCTTTCTGTCTTTCGTTTTCTTTTCTTCCACTTCTTTTCCAGCTATCACTAGTCTGTCATAATGTATCGTCTCTCTCTCTCTCTCTCTCTCTCTCTCTCTCTCTCTCTCTCTCTCTCTCTCTCTCTCTCTCTCTTTCTCTCAATGGGGATGATTTGAAAGTCTGCCCAATATTTCACTTCCTTCATCTCATTCTCACCCTCCCCTGCTGGCTAATATGTCCTAGCTGGGAGAGGCTTGGATCGGTATTTTCGTCAGTTAAGGAAGCTCCGTGACACCTTCTCCATAGCGATTTATTTTAGGATACGACTGGTTGGTATCAATTTGTATGTTTATGCTTTATTTAGCCAAGTTATTTAAGTGACACAGAAGATAGTAAGGAGTAATAAGCAAAATAAATCGCTCAGGAAAAGGTGTTTGGAGCTGTAGGGAAGGAAGTGCTGAGCCTGCCTTAAGTATACGGAGGGAAACTGTATACTAACTTTTGTCCCCGATTGTACGTTTATAGGGTGAACTGTTTTATCCACCTATAGAAAAGTTGTTCAAGAGTATAATTCTTCCCTTAAAACAATTCATGAAACTGATATCAAGGCATGTTTTATTTTTTCGTGTTCATGCCTCATCTCCAGCGCTTTGTGTTATTTCATTATCTCGAGCGCTTGGTTGATGATGATGATAATGATGGTGATAATAGTAATAATAATAATGATGATGATGATGAATGATAACTGGCTGCTGTTTTAGGGACGTGTGGAGGTGTGCCAAGGCTATGGTGCTGTTCTTGGGCATAATTCTTCTCCTGGAACAATTCCCGGGATTTTGGTATGAAGACTGCATTTTTTATCGCGAAAGTGTGCATTCTTCATCGCCAAATGTGCATTCTTGACCGCGAAAATGTGCTTTCCTGATCGCCAAATGTACATTCCAGACCGCCAACAAGTGTGCATTCTTGATCGCGACTAAGTGTGCATTCTCGACCGCGAACAAGTGTGCATTCTCGACAGCAAACACTTATAATGTGAGAAAAAATGAGTGGTAATTAAGGTTCAAGGGGAGGTGTGGCACAGGTGTGATAGACAGGTGTGGGGTCAGGGGTAATAAACAGGTGTGGGGTCAGGGGTAAGGGAGCACAGGTGTTAGTGGCGTGCAACAGCTGTGCAATACCGACTCTCTCTCTCTTTTATTATTATTATTATTATTATTATTGTTATCATCATCATCATCATCATCATCATTATACTGTTATTTCTAATGACGTGTATTGTAAATAAGAACACACGTACACTGAACCGTATGGCATTTTAAAGTCCATCATCATCATCATCATCATCATCATCGCGTTGGTGCACGTAGGAAGCTATATACCCTTAACAAATAGATTTTTTTTTTTTTTTAGTGAGAAAATTCCTCTCTGTCGCCCTACCCCTTCTTGTGTCTCTGCCCCTCCTGTACCAGTAGTAGTAGTGGTGGTAGTAGTAGTAGTAGTAGTGGTAGTAGTAACCGGTGGACTGCAGGCTTAAGTTCCCTTCCGCCGCAGTCCACCATTCTCCTTTTGGGGGATGGGGAAGTGGTTGAGGGACGTATGTACAACCAGGCAGCTACACCGCTCTTTTAGGTCAATGCCACCACGTGAAGGCATCCCTCTCCTTTTCCATAGTGTATATTAGTGTGTATGCGTATCTGTGTATACCCAGATGCCTTGATCTAGGAAGGTTAGCCACAAACAAATCGTCTCCATGTGTCACCCTGCCCTGCCCTCAAACTGACCTCCCTCCAACTCACACCACCCTCACTCACTTGTTCATCCCTCCTTCTCATCCTCAGTCTCCTCCTTCTCCTCTTCCCTTCCACCTCACTTGTATACACTCCTAGTTAGTCTCTCATTCCTCATTCTTTCTAGACGGTCAAAAGATCTCAGTGTTTCTCTCCTAAATAACAATCGAAGTCTTGAGCATCATCATCTCAGTGTAATGGGTTAATATATACATAGCAGAGTTAGTATTGGCTTTAACCACCTCAGTAATGATGAGAAAATGTACAGAATAACAGTAATAGCGGAGTGTGTACAGCAGAGAGAGAGAGAGGGAGAGAGGAAGTACAGGTAACAGGAGGCTTGTTGGCCCATTACGAGGTTATCTGCTAAAAAAAAAAAAAATCTACTAAGCTCTAACGAATGTGTATGAAAGAGAGAGAGAGAGAGAGAGAGAGAGAGAGAGAGCTGGGGCAAAAGGTGTGAGGTCAAGAGGCGAGAGGAGGGGGGAGGGGAGGGGGGAGGGTCGGTGGAGTGTCAGGTATAGGGAGGGAGGAAGGAAGGGGTGACACGGGGACGTGCGGTCAGGGTAGTGAGAGGAAGAGGAGGAGGAGGAAGAGTAGGGAGGCGGGAGAAGGAAGAGGAAGATTGAGGAGAGGAGGAGGAGGAGGAGGAGTGAAGTGGGGGGAAGCGGAAGAGTGTGAAGGAAGGACAGAAGAGGAGGAGGAATAAGAGTGAAGTTGGGGGAAGAGAAGAAAAATAAGTAGAAGAAGAAAAGGTGTTGAGGGTCAGTGGAAGTCAGGAAGTGTGGGTGTCTACACTCCCCACACACGACACCCAACTTCATATGTCAGGACCAAGAACTGAGGCTTGGCGTGAGGTGTATCTGTGTGTGTGTGTCTTTGCTTTGCTGTCTTACTGTCCCTCCTTCTGTCCCTGCCTCCCCCTGTCTCTCTGCCCCTCCCTCTGTCTCTCTGCCCCTTCCTCTGTCTCTCTGCTTATTCTGTCTCTCTGCCTCTCCCTCTGCCTGTCTACCCCTCCTTCTGTCTCTCTGCCTCTCCCCCTGTCTCTCTGCCTGGTGTGAACGCTGCTGTGAAAGTCTTTGAGTCTGGTATGTTGGTATAGTATTGGTGTAGGGCATATGGTGACTATATTGTGTGTTTGTGATTATACCTGTGTGTGTGTGTGTGTGTGTGTGTGTGTGTGTGTGTGTGTGTGTGTGTGTGTGTGTGTGTGTGTGAATGATAAAAATAAATAGTGATAAGTATGTTCCTAACTTTTTTCTCTCTTTCTCTACAGGTAAGTGAGCGAGGGAGGAAGAAGAGCAGCGCAGGTGAGAAAGAAAAATAGTCCTTTTTCTAATTGACATTCGTAACAGCTCCTCCTAAGCGATTTATTCTGTACTGTAGACCTTAATATCTTTTTTTTTTTTTTTTTTTTTTGCGATATAAATAAGGTACTGGTAACATGCAAAATAAATCGATAATGAAGAGGTGCAACGAATCCTGTACCACGTAGAAGTTGGTTCAGAGTGGATGGATTGATAGGCGTACAGGAAAAAGGTGAGGAGGAGTAGATAGATAGGTGAGGTGGGGGAGATAGAGAGATGAGGTGGGGTGGATAGAGAGGTGAGGTGGGGGAGGTAGAGAGGTGAGGGAGATAGAGTGGTGAGGTGAGGTGGATAGAGAGGTGAGGTGGGGTGGATAGAGAGGTGAGGTGGGGGAGATAGAGAGATGAGGTGGGGTGGATAGAGAGGTGAGGTGGGGGAGGTAGAGAGGTGAGGGAGATAGAGAGGTGAGGTGGGGTGGATAGAGAGGTGAGGTGGGGTGGATAGAGAGGTGAGGTGGGGGAGATAGAGAAGTGAGGTGGGGTGGATAGAGAGGTGAGGTGGGGGAGATAGAGAGGTGAGGTGGGGGAGATAGAGAGGGGTATTGGTAGGCGTACAGGAAAAAGGTGAGGTGGTGATGTGGGTGGAATGAAAATTAATATAGCTTTTCTTTGCAACACATTTGATAGTGACGTAATTTATTCATGTTTAAATATACTTCATTTGACAGTATGTACATTGCTTAATTACATGGCAAGTATGATACGTGTTATTATTATTATTATTATTATTATTATTATTATTATTATTATTGTTGTTGTTGTTTTACTATTACTGCTACTTTTATTATTATTATTATTATTATTATTATTATTATTATTATTATTATTATTATTATTACCTCATTGTACTGTTATTGTTGTCGTTGTTGTTGGTATTATTATTATATTATTATAAATATGGTCAGTTATGGTTCACTGTATTCTATCCATAGGAAATTATTATTTATTATGGCTGATTTTGCATGTCATTGTCATATCTCTGTGTATATAAATGTCTAAAGCTGTCTGTCATTGTCTATCTATCTGCCTGTGTATCTATCTGTCGGTCTGTCTGTCTGTAATATTTATCTACTGTATAATATATGAGTCTCATGGGTCGTTTTTCCAAATATTAGATGTTTTGTTAGTACGGTTTTTAAAAATTTTCCAGAGTAAAATTGCGACTCTCTCTCTCTCTCTCTCTCTCTCTCTCTCTCTCTCTCTCTCTCTCTCTCTCTCTCTCTCTCTCTCTCTCTCTCGAATTATACTCTTTCTTTAATTCAGTGATCGATGGAGATAGTTCAATTTTAGGCCAAGTTAGAGTAAAAAGAATAGAGATGATACCATAGTTCTCCATCCTTCCATAGCACTTCTTCGTGACTAGCATGGGCGGTGTCAATTTTAGGCCAAGTTAGAGTGAAGAGGGTAGTGACGCTGGTGATATATTCCTTCCTCGAGTATAACACATATATTATACTGATGGGGTGCGTATGATGGAACATGATTAATATACTGAGTTATGTGCGAGTTGGAGTGTGTGTGTGTGTGTGTGTGTGTGTGTGTGAGAGAGAGAGAGAGAGAGAGAGAGTGAGAGGGAGCTGAGATGGTTTGTGATATCGTAAGGGCGTTTGTTGGGTGATGATGATGATGATGACGGATATGGTGATGATGATGATGAATATGGTAAGGATGATGATGATGATGATCTGAAATTATTTATATGACATCGTAAAGGTGTTTGTTGGGTGGTGATGACGATGATGATGATACGTAGGAAAGTTAATAATACAGGTGGAGGGAGGAACTAGGGAGGAAGTGAGAGAGGGAGGGAGGAAAGAAGGGAGGACTGGGAATGGAGAGGGAGGCTTCGAAGGCTAGGAGAGGTGGAGGGAGGGAGGAAGCATGTTCAAACAAGGAAGAGAGAGAGAGAGAGAGAGAGAAAGAGGATTAGGAAGGGTGTAAGGAACAGGGAGGGAGGAAGGGAGGAGTGAGAGTGGAGAGGGTAAGGAACTGGAGGGAGGGAGGGACAAAGGGGAAGTATAGAGAGGAGAGAGAGAGAGAGAGAGAGAGAGAGAGAGAGTCTAGGAGGGAGAATGGAAAGAGGATGGAAGAAAGGCAGAGGGGGAAAATCTGGGTGAGGCAGGCGGCCAGTGAAGCAGGCGGGCAGGCAGGCAGTAAGGAAGGCAGACAGTGAGGGAGGCAGGCAGTAAGGGAGACAGGCAGTAAGAGAGGCAGGCAGTAAGGGAGGAAGGCAGTAAGGGAGGCAGGCAGTAAGGGGGGAAAGGAGGAAGGGAGGAAAGGAGTAAGGGAGGCTGTACAGTAAGGGAGGCAGGCAGTAAGGAAAGAAGGCAGTATGGGAGGCAGGCAGTAAGGGAGGAAGGCAGTATGGGAGGCAAGCAGTAAGGGAGGCAGGCAGTATGGGAGGCAGGCAGTAAGGGAGGCAGGAAAGGGAGGTGAGTGAGGGGATGAGTCAAAGGGCAGGAAATAAGTAAGAACGACAGGGAGTGAGTGAATGAATGCGACAGAGAGAGAGAGAAGTGATATTGAATGGTTATTTAAGGCCCTGACTTAGTGAATAACTGAGTGAATGATGAGAGAGGCTTAGCGATTGGTAGAATTTATTTGACAGTGAGTGAGAGTGAGTGAGTGAGCGAGGGAGACTGCGGGGGGGATGAGTAGATGGGTGAGTGTGTGGGTGGGTGAGTGAGAGAACTAGTGTGCGAAATATTGAGTGAGATTGAATGAGTGAGGTGGTGAGACTAGTAGGGTATGTGGACAAATGAGTCAGTGAGAGTGAGCGAGACAGTGAGACAGTGACCGAGTGAAACATTGAGAACTCCAGTGATACCTGACCAAGTGACAAGAGTGAGTGTTAGAGTGAGTGAGCTTCAGACCTAAATATGTAGAAGTGTGTGTGTGTGTGTGTGTGTGTGTGTGTGTGGAAGAGTTGGTGTGTTAGAGTGAGTGAGTGGGTGAGACGATGTGTAAATTAGTTGTGAGAGTGTGTGAGTGAGTGACACTTGAGATGTGAAAGAGTGTGTGTGTGAGAGAGTGAGTGAGCTTTTGTATTTTGAAGAGCGAATGAGTGAAGCTTTATTAGTCAAGTAGATAGATAAATAGAGAGAGAGAGAGAGACTTGAGATGTGGAAGAGTAAACATGAGTGAGACAGTGAGTGAGTGGCCTGAGTATGTGGAAGGGTGAGTTTGTGAGAAAGAGTGAGTGGGTGACGGAGTGAGAGAGTGAGTGAGACTTAAGTATGTGGAAGAGTGAGGCGGTGGGAGAGTAAGACAGTGAGTGAGTGAGTCAGGATGAGTGAGGGAGGGAGGATGTGTCTCAGTGCACATGCTTAACACATACTGGTTTGGAGAAGTATGAGACAGTGAGTAAGTGAGTTTGTGATACCTGAATACTGATGAGTGGGTGTGTGAGAGTGAGTGAGTGAGTGTCGGGGGGTTGGTGCGTATCAGTGCACGTACTCAGCACATGAGGAGTGCTTGCAAGGCAGTGAGTCAGTTTGTGGGACATGAGTTTGTAGGAGTGAGTCTGAGAGGGAGTGAGTGAATGAGGGAGGGAGAGTGTGTGTGTGTGTGTGTGTGTGGGTGTGTCAGTGCACATACTCTGCACGTATGAGGTGATAGCAAGGGAGTGAGTGAGGCAGTAAGTGAGTAAGGTAGTGAGTGTGTGAGAGTGAGTGAGTGAGGGAGGATATGTGTGGGTGTGTCAGTGCACATGCTCTACACATATGAGGTGATAGCCAGGGAGTGATTGAGTGAGGCAGTGAGTAAGGTAGTGAGTGTGTGAGAGTGAGTAAGTGAGTGAGTGAGTGAGGGAGGGTGTGTGTCAGTGCACATGCTCAGCACATGCGGGGTTGGTGGCGGAGTATTGATCCCGGGGCTGGGAGCGTGGCCGCTATTGATCGCGCGTGTCCGCTGTGCAGACGGCGCTGTGCCTGGCTGCTGAGACGTGCCCTGCCTGTGTGTGTCCGCGCTCACCTGACCTGCCTCCCGTTTCACCTGCCTCCCCTGCCTCCCCTGCTGACCTGCCTCGAATTGTGTGCCAGTGTGGCCTGCCTCGAACCCCAGCTGGCCACACCTCCCCGTACCTTGTCCCTGTTTTGAGCTCCTTGTCCCCCTCAGCCGCCCACATAAACATAAAACCCCAGCAAGAGTGTCCCGGTGGCCGTGGTTGCAACTGGAGGAGGTGTCATGGCCGCGCCTTAGCTTAGCGAGCCTCTGTCACAGCACCCCCGCCCACACCACCACCACCACCACCACAATCAGCCACCACCAGCGGCCAATATCTGTGTAGTGTGAGAGTGTCTTGTGTGTGGACCTGGCCCCATCAGCAAGCCCCACAGCCACTCCATCAAACCCAAAGCCGCCTCCGCCGCCGCCGCCGCCACGCCCGGACCCTCTCCACCACTTCCACCCACCCGCCCACCCGGTAAATATTCTCCACCTTACAACCCTCTCACAGCCACCCACCGCGATATGTCAGCTCCACTAGGCTGACTGGGTCTATCTATCAGCTCCACTAGGCTTACTGGGTCTATCTATCAGCTCCACTAGGCTTACCGGGTCTATCTATCAGCTCCACTAGGCTTACTGGGTCTATCTATCAGCTCCACTAGGCTTACAGGTCTATCTGTCTACCCCACTAGGCTCACAGGTCTATCTATGTACCCCACTGGGCTCACAGGTCTATCTATATACCTCACTGGGCTCACAGGTCTATCTATCTACTCCGTTAGGCTCACAGATCTATCTATCTACTCCACTGGGCTCACAGGTCTATCTATCTACCCCACTAGGCTCACAGGTCTGTATATCTACTCCACTAGGCTCACAGGTCTATCTATCTACCCCACTAGGCTCACAGGTCTATCTACTCCACTGGGCTCACAGGTCGATCTGTCTACCCCACTAGGCTTTATCTATCGTGGGGTAATAGGAGCCGGCTCATCTTATAATATCGATTCCTTGGAGTTGATATAATTAGACAAGTTTGATTATAGTGCCAATACAGTGAATTATAGGCCCCATTACAGTGCCAATATAGTGAATTATAGGCCCCATTACAGTGCCAATATAGTGAATTATAGGCCCCATTACAGTGCCGGTATAGTGAATTATAGGCCCCATTACAGTGCCGGTATAGTGAATTATAGGCCCCATTACAGTGCCGATATAGTGAATTATAGGCCCCATTACAGTGCCAATATAGTGAATTATAGGTCCCATTACAGTGCCTGTATAGTGAATTATAGGCCCCATTACAGTGCCGGTATAGTGAATTATAGGCATCATTACTGTGCCAATAGAGTGAATTATAGGCCCCATTACAGTGCCGGTATAGTGAATTATAGGCCCCATTACAGTGCCGGTATAGTGAATTATAGGCATCATTACCGTGCCGATATAGTGAATTATAGGCATCATTACTGTGCCAATAGAGTGAATTATAGGCCCCATTACAGTGCCGGTATAGTGAATTATAGGCATCATTACTGTGCCAATAGAGTGAATTATAGGCCCCATTACTGTGCTGATAGAATGAATTATAGGCATCATTACAGTGCCGATAGAGTGAATTATAGGCTTAAGTACAGTGCCGATATAGTGAATTATAGGCTTAAGTACAGTGCCGATATAGTGAATTATAGGCTTAAGTACAGTGCCGATATAGTGAATTATAGGCTTAAGTACAGTACCTATATAGTGAATTATAGGCTTAAGTACAGTGCCAATATAGTGAATTATAGGCCCCATTACAGTGCCGATACAGTGAATTATAGGCCCCATTACAGTGCCGATATAGTGAATTATAGGCCCCATTACAGTGCCAATATAGTGAATTATAGCCCCCATTACAGTGCCAATATAGTGAATTATAGGCCCCATTACAGTGGCGGTATAGTGAATTATAGGCCCCATTACAGTGCCGGTATAGTGAATTATAGGCCCCATTACAGTGCCGGTATAGTGAATTATAGGCCCCATTACAGTGCCGGTATAGTGAATTATAGGCCCCATTACAGTGCCGGTATAGTGAATTATAGGCCCCATTACAGTGCCGGTATAGTGAATTATAGGCCCCATTACAGTGCCGGTATAGTGAATTATAGGCCCCATTACAGTGCCGAAGTTACTGTAACTCTGGCGGTAGGTTAGAACACATCCTTGTCGTAATGTTGTAGTCTAGATGTCATGGATTAAGATGGCACTGCGGTGGAATAGTGCAAAATGAGTCGCTAAGGATGAGATGTTGCGAAATTGGGGTAATGGGGAGAATGAATCGGTAATGGAGAGATGTTAGGATTTTGAGGTAATGGAGAGAATGAGTCGCCAAGGATAAGGGTTACGGAAGGATGGTAATGGGAAGAATGAATCGGTAAGGAAGAGATGTTACGAAATTGAGGTAATGGGGAGAATGAATAGATAATGGAGAGGTGTTAGGATTATGAGGTAATGGGGAAAATGAATTCGCTGAGGAAATGGGTTACGAAATGAAGATATGGGGAGAATGAATCACCAAGGAGGAGGTGTTAACGAATTGAGGTAATGGGGAGAATGAGGTGTTAACGAATTGAGGTAATGGGGAGAATGAGGTGTTAACGAATTGAGGTAATGGGGAGAATGAGGTGTTAACAAATTGAGGTAATGGGGAGAATGAGGTGTTAAGAAATGGAGGTAATGGGGAGAATAAATCACTAATGAGTAGGTGTTAGGAATCTGGCCTATGTTATCAGAGGGGACGGGCGCAGGGCAGCTAGGGCCGGCTGGTGACGTAAGGGTTGTTTTTCCACCCATAACACTTACGTCACTTGGCTGGCTAGGCTCCGGGACCCTCCTATACTCCTTTCACCCTAACTTGGCCTAGCATTGCCATCTCTGTCTGGAATTTACACTTTACTTGCGTTAGAATTGCCATCTCTCTGTCTAGAATTTTTACTTCGGGCCCTCCTATACTCCTTTCACTCTAACTTGGCCTAGAATTGCCATCTCTGTCCCGAATGTGCACTTTAATTGCCCTAGAATTGCCATATTTATCAAGAATTTGCACTTTCCATGCCTTAGAATTGCCATCTCTGTGTCTAGAAATTTTGCTTGGGGCCCTCCTATACTCCTTTCACTCTAACTTGGCCTAGAATTGCCATGTCTTTCCCGAATGTGCACTTTAAATGGCCAAAAATTGCCATATTTGTCTAGAATTAGCACTTTCCTTGCGTTAGAATTGCCAACTCTGTCTAGAATTTTTATTTGGGGCCCTCCTATACTCTTTTCACTCTAATTTGGCCTAGAATTGCCATCTCTCTGGCTAGAATTCTCACTCTAACTTGGGCTAAAATTGCCATCACATTTCTAGAATTTGTACATATATTTGGCCTAAAACTGCCATCTCCTATCTAGAATTTTCACTTTGGCCTAAAATTGTCATCTCTTCATCTAGAATTCGCATTTTTTACGTGGCTTAAAATTGGCATCTCTGTCTATAAAATTTACTCGAACTTGGCCAAAAATTGCTGTTTGTTTATATTTTTTACTCTGACGTGGCCTAAAGTTGCCATCTGTCAATAATTTTCACTCTAGTGTGACCTAAAATTGCCATCTGTCAATAATTTTCACTCTAACTTGGCCTAAAATTGCCATCTGTCAATAATTTTCACTCTAACTTGGCCTAAAATTGCCATCTGTCAATAATTTTCACTCTAACTTGGCCTAAAATTACTCTCTCACTGACTAGAAGTTTCACTCTTGCTTGGCCTAAAATTGCCTCTTCTCCATCCCGAATCCTGAGTTGCAACAGTAGAGTAAATCCAGAATATGTTTATAGTCACGAGTAAGTGCTATGCAAGGAAGTAGAGCCGTAGTATAGTCTCATTCTGCCACTGAACATCGTAAAATAAATAGCCAAAGGAAAATTTGGGCCAAGTTAAGGTGAAAGGAGTATAGCAACTTCCTGGCAGTAAGGGAGACCTGGCTGTGTTAATTCCACAATATTACACTTTTTTCCATGGATCTGTAGTCGGCTTGCTTTCATGTGATGGAATTGGATCAGTGGCTCAAATAGGAAGTCGTGGTTGGGTGAAATTAAATGAGTCTCTAGGTAGCAATGAGTCTCCTTGGATACTATTGAAATCAGTCTTTCAGTCTCACTACACCTGGCGAATTAGTTATACGGGTAGGATGGGTGATTTTGTAGGCAAGTTTTTCGTTAATTTTTGTGAATTTCGCAGAAAAAAATGTTAAAAAAGGACAGCATGTGGCAGGAACTCTCAGCGTATAGCGAGAACTTCCTGCATACTCCTATAACGCGGACTTTCAGCATATAACGGGAACTTTCAGCATATAACGCGGACACTCAGCATATAACGCGGACTCGCCGTATATTCGCCTTATAGCCTATATTATTACAAGGGGCCTCTACAGCCTCGCTCTCTCTCCCACCGACCCTCCCCTCCCCCCATCCCTCCCGCTCCCCCCGCCCCAGCCCTCGTGACCCACTTCTCCTCCCTTGTACAGATAGGGGGGGAGGGGGAAGCCGAGGGAGGGGGGAATAAATGCCTTATTCTAAGTGGTATAGGAGGCTTCGTAACATCCATTCCGTGGCGATTTATTCAACATATTATTATTTTTTGTATTCTGCTTTACTGAGGCAAACTGTGACGATTATATAAAAATTGTAACCCCATTTTTACCTGCATGTGAACCCGGTCGACTGCAGGCTTAATTTGTCCTCCTGCAGTTCACCATCTTCCTTTGGGGGGATAGGGAGGCAGTTGAGGGACGCAGAGCCACCACTATCGGTGCCACCACGTGAAGTTTCCCTTAGAAGAATTAGAATGGCCTGGAGACAGCAGGGTTAGGGTGGAAAATGGTATCGTAGAGGACAAAGCATAATTCTCTCTCTCTCTCTCTCTCTCTCTCTCTCTCAAATGGCTTGAAGACAGCTGGGATAGAGTGAAAAAAGACGTGATATCGTAGAGGACAAACATCACTTCTCTCTCTCTTTCTCTCTCACACACACACACACACACACACACACACACACACACACACACACACACACACACACACACACACACACACACACACACACACACACACACACACACACACACACACACACAAAGCTGCAGCAGTCTATATGGAGTTACTTCGTTACATATATTTACATTAAAAAACTCTGCCCAACATCTCAGGTAATTGTCTTTGGATATTGATCGATTGGTGGCTTAATTTGCACCTGTTAATTGTCTTCATTTACCTTTGATTGCCTGTCCGTTTACCTGTGTTTATTTTCATTTACTCTCATTAATCGATGTGTTGGTAATAATTATCGACGTGTCATTTACTCATTTACCATCACGTTTATTTAGTTATTTTACACTTGATTTACAGACTGATACGTAATTCCTGTGACTGATTGATTGATTTTTACATTTATGAATGGTGCATTTACAAAGATCTGTTTTTGCAGTCTCTCTCTTTACCCTTACCCTGTCGTCATCATCATCATCATCACTATTATTATCTGTAGTGTCGTTCATCATCATCATCATCATCAGAGTAGTATCGTTCATCATCATCATCATCCTCAGCGACCTAATTTTGCACATTGCACCTTTTTTTTCGTGGCAACCTTTCCCCCGCGACTTATTATTGCGTATTGCACCTTGTTATCACCTTGTACGCCACTGAGGGAGACTGTATCGATACAAGGGACATATATCTATCTATTGCCAGACGCCCTAATCTTGTAAGGGGTGGCCACAAACAAATCGCCTCCATGTTGCCATGTCCCCCGTCATTTCACAGCCCTCCCCCCAGCGCACACCCCCCTCTCTCATATACCTCTCCACTTCAGGAAATGAAATAATCAGGGTCTTAAATGTAGAATAAGTCGCCAAGAAGAAGGTGCAAAGGAATCTATGGTATTTGGAAGGCGACTGAAAATAACATGGGTCCCACATAGATGTTACTGGCATCGTGAATGGCTTTGGGGATCCGGAACACTTTTTCTTTAGCGATTTATTCCATGTGATATTGATGCCACTTGTGTCGATTTTGATAAGATTTAAATGGCATGCAAAGGGGAAAAACTCGGATAAAATCGCTAAGAGGAGAGAAGCTTCAGGATAAATCGCAATGGAAGAGGTGTTAGGGCTGCCACGCCACCCAGCCTACTGCTCCTATACGCGATGGTGTGGTATTTTATGCGTGCTGACTCCTGGCGATTTTATTCAGCTTAGAGGCAGCTGGGTGTAGTAATAATGGTAAAAATAATAATAATGATAATAATAATAATAGTAACAGTAGTAGTAGGAGTAGTAGAAATAACAATAATAATAATAATAATAATACATTTTTGCTGAGGGAGGTGTACGGAGCTGAATAAAATCGTCTGAAGGCAATAAAAATATAATATAGTGTTTAATAGCAGTGTTAGACTCTCTCTCTCTCTCTCTCTCTCTCTCTCTCTCTCTCTCTCTCTCTCTCTCTCTCTCTCTCTCTCTCTCAGAACTCCCCCCTCGCACATAATCTCCCTCTCTCTAATTCCTCTCTCTCTCTCTTACTTTACTGATCCTCTTCCTTACTTTTTTTTTATCTTCCCCTCACTCACCCTTACTCTAACTCCTCCCTCACTCGCACTCTCTCTCCTTTACCCATCTCTCCCTCACTCTCCCTTACCCTTCTGTCCCTCACTCACTCCCTTACTCATCTCTCCCTCACTCACTCTTTCTCCTATCCATCTCTCCCTCACTCACTCATCCTTACCCCTCTCCCTCACTCGCTGTCTCCCTCACTCATCTCACTCTCTCACCCCTCCCTCTCTCACATACTGTCCCTCTTACGCATTTCTCCCTCACTCACTCACCCGTACTCCTCTCTCACTCACCCTTACCTGTCTCTCCCTCACTCACTCACTCACTCACCCCTCTCTCCCTCACTCACTCCCTTACCCATCTCTCCTAGCTATATAAGTAAAGATAATGGTGCCAGATAATCTTAAATGTATCTTAAAGACTTTAGTTATTTGTGAAATGTTTAGGACGTGAAGGAAAAAGAAGTGTGAATAGTGTAAAGTGTAATAAGTAACCATTCTTGACACGCAACTTTAACGCAGGAAAGTGTGAGTGTGAAGTGTCTGTTAGCTGTGTTGTGGAAGAGTGATTGATAGCAGTATGAGTGATGACAGGATGATTGATGGTATGAGTGATGGCAGTGATTGATAGCAGTATGAGTGAACACAGAATGATTGATAGTATGATTGATAGTAGTATGAGTGAAGACAATGAGTAGAATGAGTGATAGCAGTATGAGTGAGTGAAGACAGAATGAGTGGTAGCAGTATGAGTGAAGACAGGATGAGTGGTAGCAGTATGAGTGGTAGCAGTATGAGTGAAGACAGAATAATTGATATGAAGACAATATTTGCTTGCCAACAGTATGATTGACAGCAGTATGAGCAAAGACAGTGTTCCTAGAGAGTAGTATGAGCAAAGACAATGTTCCTTGATAGCAGTATGAGCAGAGACAATGTTCCTTGATAGCAGTATGAACGAAGACAATGATAAAAACAATGAACAATAAAAACAGTGACTTTCTTAGGCCCCTGGTAATGTTCATAAATGCGGGGCCTTGTGGGGTGGTGCTTCCGTCAGGGCGGCCCGGAGTATTGATCCTTCCCACCGGGTCACCCAACACGCACCACCCCACCTCCTTCCCTGGGGGCGCTCCTTTAACGGGGGGGGGGGTGAGAGAGAAAGTGAGAGAGAGAGGGGGGGGAAGGACATAATTGGAAGAGGCATAGGAGATGAGAGGAGTCTGGGTTAGGGTAGAGTGGTATATGGATAAATGGCTAGAGAGAGAGGGGGGGGGAATGAGAAAGATATAGATATAGATGAAGGGATGGATGGACAGAGAGAGAGAAAGTAGTGTGTGTGTGTGTGTGTGTGTGTGTGTGTGTGTGTGTGTGTGTGTGTGTGTGTGTTTGTGTGTGTGTGTGTGTAATTACAGGTTTCTAGGTAATGTACCGGTACACTTGTATTCATAAGTCAGTGTGTGTGTGTGTGTGTGTAATTACAGGTTTCTAAGTAATGTACACTTGTATTCATGTCAGTGTGTGTGTGTGTGTGTGTGTGTGTGTGTGTGAGTGTGTGTGTGTGTGTGTGTGTATTTACCTATTTGTAGTATACAGGAATTGAGCAATGCTGGTGTTGTCCTGTCTCCATATCCACATTTATCAAGTCTACCTTTACACACATGAATGTTTTTCTCATGCACCACCTCTTTGTCTAAGTCGTTCCAAATATTTAAGTATTTACCTAATATACCTAATTGTGATATACACGAAATGTGCTATGCTCGTGGGTTTCCGTCGCTGTTTCTCAGTAAGTCAAATTTGGCTTTAAACTCGATTACGTTTTTAGACTGGACAATCTCTTTGTCCAGGCTATTCCATAAGTCTATACTTCTGTAAGGAAAGCTATATTTCTTGATATCCTTCAAGCAGCTTGACTTTTTCAATTTCATTCCATGTCCTCTTGTTGCTCTCTTATCCCATACAAACAGATCTTCTTTGTCAATTTTATCTACTCCCACCATGATCCTGAACACTGCAATCATGTCTCTCCTCTTTCTCCTTTCCTCTAAGGAAGGCAAATCCAGTTTTTCCAGCCTCTCTTTGTATGACAGGTCTGTCAGACTGGGGACCATCTTGGTTGCTGTTCTTTGTATTCTCTCAATCTTGTTTATATCTTTCTTTTTGTGTGGGGACCACACTACCGCTGCATATTCTAACCTGGGGCGGATCATTGCCACTATCAATTTTTTCATCATCTCCTCATCCATATAATGAAATGCTACTCTTATGTTAGTCAGGAGTTTATAAGTCTCTCCAACTATCTTGTTAATGTGCTTTTCTGGTGACATGTTTTATTCTCGTATAGATAAACAGGAAAATACAATATGTGCGTCTGTGTGTGTGTGTGTGTGTGTGTGTGTGTGTGTGTGTGTAATTATAGGTTTGTAGGTAGTGTATACAGTACATGTATGCGTAACTCAAGGACAGGGTGTGTGTGTGTGTGTGTGTGTGTGTGTGTGTGTGTGTGTGTGTGTGTGTGTGTGTGTGTAATTATAGGTTTGTAGGTAGTGTATACATGTATGCGTAACTCAAGGACAGGGTGTGTGTGTGTGTGTGTGTGTGTGTGTGTGTGTGTGTGTGTGTGTGTGTGTGTGTGTGTGTGTGTGTAGGAAAATGCCTTGTTTATGTTAGGGGATGGTAAGAAAAATGACGTGTAGAAATAAAAGGAAAACATCTTGTGTAGATATGAAAATGAGTAGGAAACTTGTGTACGTTCTCTCTCTCTCTCTCTCTCTCTCGTTGTCCATGTGTATACTTGTGCTGGGGATTAGGGGGAAAGAACAGGAAAAAATAGTCTACTGTATATTCATGGTTATGATCAGGAAAATATCACTCTCTATATACATGTGCAGCGTAGGAAAAATAGTCATGTTTTATTCTTGTTTAGATGAGCAGGAAAATACAATACGTGCGTCTGTGTAGGTCAGGAAAATATCTATGCTTGGTACTTGGAATTTTTTTTTGTCAAATTGCATGCTTGTGCTGATGAGGAAAATGTATTGTCCTCCTTTATACTGGTGGAGGTCAGGAAAATCTTGTGTATGTTTCCTTAGTTGAGTAGGAAAATGTGCTGTTATGTTGTATGGTTGTGAGGATGACTGGGAAGAATGATGTGCTGTCAGGAAAATTAATTGTCCTCTCTTATACGTGTGTTGGTGGCCGGGAAAACTGTTGTCCTGGTACGTAGTTCTGCAGGTGTTAAGGAAAATGGGTTCTGTGCTATTCGTGTGCATATTGGCTGGGCAGGAAAATGTATTGTCCTGTCTACCTGTACAGATAATCGCGACCTGGTTTTGCCCTCGTGTACGCTTTTGAGACTATCAGGAAAATGTGTGTACTTGTTGGAGGTGATCAGGAAAAGACATACACAGATCAGGAAAATGTAAATACGTACATGTGCAATATGAGTGGGTGTATATCTCCTGTGTGTACTTTTGAGGCTTTCGGGAAAACGTCATGTATACAGGTGTAGATGATCAGGAAAATACGTACACGGATCAGGAAAATGTGTTGAATACGTACATGTGCAGTAAGGGGTGGTGTATGTCCGTGCACATGAAAAGGGATATGTATTGTGCACACATGTGAAATAAGTCTGATAAATCTATACCCCTTTCACCTTAACTTGGCCCAGATTTTCGTCCTTTTGTGTCTTGTTTCACGTAATTCGGTGCCAGAAAAAAGAGACGATACTGTGGCTTTACACCTTTTCTACTGCACTTCTTCGTGACGAGCATCACTGGTGTTTATTGCTACAACTCAGCATTCAAGGTGGAGAGATGGCAATTTTAGGCCAAGTTAGAGTGAAATGAGTTTAGTGAAGATGCAGCAGCGAATATTCTCAACCCCTTCACCCCGAGGACGTGGAGGTGGAGAGGGACACCTGCACATAGGGCGGTATTATTGTTTAAGGAAGCTCCCAAACACCTTTTCCCAAGCGATTTATTTTGCTTATTGCGCCATACTGTCCTCTGTGTTACATAATTGGTTGTAATGTCACCATACACCCCAGGAATAAACAAATAAATAAATAAATAAAAATAAAGACGTATGTAATAAAGGAGATAAACTTGTAATTAGTGCCGTATTCCAGGTGACAGGAAGCTTCGTGGCACCTTTTCCGTAGCGATTTATTTTCCGTATTGCACCTTAGCATTTTCGTGACTTTTCCACTTATCTTTTTAATATCGATATAGTTTGCATAGTATACAAGAGGATGTAGTGTTTAATGTGTAGAATAATTCGGCCAAGAAGAGGTGTTATGTAATCTCCACATGCCCTTCAAATACCATCCTTCGCCTACCAACACTTACTCGTACCATAATGGCTTTAAGAACAGGGATAAAAGTATTGATTGATATTGATGTGGTTTGCATGACTAACCTACGGCGTTCTTACATCACCCATTGCTGTAGGTGGGGATGATGATGATGATGATGTGGAGTGATGATAATGGTGATGATGATGATGATGATGATGATGATGCTAATGGTTGTGATGAAGATGGTGATGATGCTAATGATAATAATGATGATGATGACGATAAAAGTAATGATGGTGATGGTGTTAGTGACGGTAATGATACTGATGATGATGATGATACTAATGATAATGATGATTATGATAATGACAGTTTAGCATGTAGTGGACGTCTTCTTAGTGTAATTAAGCAACCATCAGGTAAATATAGCTAAATTAGGAAGGTTGTTTGGTAGCCTTTATCATCCCTCCTCACCTTGGGACCTTCCTAACACCCCCCCCCCATACACTGCTACATCTATTTTATCAAGCCATATCCAAAAATAAATCGCTCAGGAAAAGGTGCTAGGGAGCCTTCATACCCAGCGAGGACACAATTTTTGAGGGTGACTGTACCTTATGGCATTTGCTAGTTAGGTTGGTTCAGCGTCAGTGTTTACCTGTGTGTGTGTGTGTGTGTGTGTGTGTGTGTGTGTGTGTGTGTGTGTGTGTCTTGGGGGAAAGAGTAGGGATGTTTGGGGTATGTGAGGTGTGTATATGTTTATAGGTATGGTGTGTGTGTGTGTGTGTGTGTGTGTGTGTGTGTGTGTGAATTGGAGGGGAAGAGTAAGGATGTTTGGTGTGTGTGTGTGTGTGTGTGTGTGTGTGTGTGTGTGTGTGTGTGAATTGGAGAGGAAGAGTAAGGATGTTTGGGGTATGTAGGTAGGGTGTGTGTGTGTGTGTGTGTGTGTGTGTGTGTGTGTGTGTGTGTGTGTGAATTGGAGGGGAAGAGTAAGGATGTTTGGTGTGTGTGTGTGTGTGTGTGTGTGTGTGTGTGTGTGGTGATGGAAGGGGCCGGGATGTCCTTGCACAGATCGATTTCGTGTGGTGAGTGATGACAATATCCCCTTACCTAGTGGTGAAATGACGTCACTAGCCCCCCCCCTCTCTCTCTCTCTCTCTCTCTCTCGGCTTTAGTGCCTTGACGTGCATTTATTATTATTATTATTATTATTATTATTCTATCTATCTATCTATATACCTAGGCTGCTTCCCCCAAGGAAAGGGAGGTAGCCGAGACAGGACGACTCACTCTCCATTTACTCATCCATTCAAACACATTCATTCGCATCTTAGCCCCAAAGGGGAGAACGGACAGATCCTCACCGCATCACACCGCACAAGGGTCAACTGCGCAATGCAAGCAGTGACATCCACAGCAGGGCCCGACAGCAGAACTGGTTTACCCCTGCCACATCATAACAGACCCATCCCCTTACCCGCACCTGCCCTGACTAGCTGATCAGACCAAATGCGGGAGAATATCCCCTCAGGGCTGCGTCATCACTTATTCATTCACAATTTCTCTCCATTTATTTCTGTCATGCACAGCCACTCTTCCTTGCTCAACAGACATCCCTCTCGCATCCAGCGCTCTCTTCACACTGTCCATCCATCCTATTCGTGGTCTTCCTCTCAGTCTTACACCTCTCACATCAGATCTAGTTATCTTTTTCTGTCGCTCATTATCCATTCTCTCCATATGCCCAAACCATTGCAACACCCTCTGCTCAACTCTACCAGCCATCTCCCGAACAACTCCAGTTCTCCTTCGCACTTCATCATTTCGCACTCGATCCATACGCGTCACTCCACACATACTCCTCAGACATCTCATCTCCATTACATTCAAACTTTTCCTCTCTGCTACACCCATATTCCATGTTTCAGCCCCATATAGCAGTCATGGTACCACAACACCCTCATACAGCCTTCTCTTTACATCCATTCTAAGCGAACGACATTTAAACACTTTTTTCATTCCTCCCAGCACCTTTCCTACTTCATTAATTCTAAACTTCACTTCTGCATCTATTCTTCCATCCACAGCAACATGTGACCCTAGATATTTAAAACAATCTACCTCCTCAAGCAACTCACCATTCAAAACTATATTCATCCCCCTACCATCTATCAACCTCATTACACTTCATCACTTTACTCTTATTCTCATTTACTTTCAATTTCCTCCTTTCACACCCTTCCAAACTCCTCTACCAACTGTCTCAATTTCTCCTCTGAATCAGTCACCAATGCAGTATCATCTGCAAACAGCAGTTGCTTCAGATTCCACTCTCCTCCATCAACATTTACCAGACTCAGACCACCTAAAACTCTTGCATTCACCTCCCTTACAACACCATCCATGTAAATATTAAACAACCAAGGCGACATCACACATCCCTGTTGCAGCCCCACTCTCACGGAAACCAATCACTCACAGCATTTCCCACTCTTACACACGCTCTACTATTTACATAAAAACTTTTCACCCCTTTTAGTAACCTACCATCAAGTCCATACAATCTTAAAACAGTCCACAAAGCCTCCCTATCAATTCTATCATACGCTTTCTCTAAATCCATAAATGCCCAAAACACATCCTTGCCTTTCGCTAAATACTTTTCACACACTTGTCTCACAGCAAACACCTGATCAGCATCCCCTCCCTCTCCCTAAAGCCACACTGCTCATCACTAATCACTCCCTCTGTACCCTCTCTAACTCTCATAATTAACACTCTACCATACACTTTACCTACAACACTCAACAGACTTATACCCCTAAAGCTAGTACATTCATACTTATCACCCTTGCCTTTATACAACGGGACCACACAAGCACTTGCCCAGTCAATTGGCACCATACCTTTCTCAAAGCACACATTCAATAATCTTACTAACCAGTCAACAATAGTCACTCCACCACCCTTCAGGCATTCCACAGCACACCCATCCATACCTGCAGCTTTCCCTGTTTTCATCTCCTTTACTGCCTTCTCCACTTCCTCCTTCGTGATCAAAGAATCATTCAACTCTCCCAACACATTTATTCCTTGCACCCTTCTATCTGCCACAATCTCAGCCACGTTTTCCTCTTCTACATTTAACAATCTTTCAAAATACTCTGCCCATCTCTTCCTTACTGCATCCATCTCAATTAACATCCTTCCATCCTCTGCTTTTACTCGTTCTTCCTTCCCAGACTCTCCCTTTCGCACCCTTTTCACCTCCTTCCAAAACATTTTCTTATTCTGTTGAAAATTCTCTGTTATTATTATTATTATTGTTGTTGTTGTTGTTGTACTTTATGTTAACTATGGGGCTCTCCTATGCAGAATAAATCGCCTGATAGCAAGAAATAAGTACAGTTAGACGTGGAGGTCAGTCTCAGGCCCCTATGACCCTCTCTCGTCTGTTAAGGAAGCTCCCTAACACCGTTTCCTAAGCGATTTATTTTGCTTATCACACCTTGCCTTCCTGTTCTGCGTTACGTAAATCTTTCCGATATCACCATACTCCGCATAAATAACCTACAAAACAATACTAGCCAGTTGTATCCGAGAAATAAATCGGTAAGGAAGAGGTGTCAGGGAGCTTCCATGATCAATAGAAGTCCAGATATTTGAGCAGTATTACGTTTGAGCAATATTACGTTTGAGCAATATTACGTTTGAACAATATTACGTTTGAACAATATTACGTTTGAACAATATTACGTTTGAACAATATTACGTTTGGGCAATATTACGTTTGAGCAATATTACGTTTGAACAGTATTACGTTTGAACAATATTACGTTTGAACAATATTACGTTTGAACAATATTACATTTGAACAGTATTACGTTTGAACAATATTACGTTTGGGCAATATTACGTTTGAGCAATATTACGTTTGAACAATATTACGTTTGAACAATATTACGTTTGAACAATATTACGTTTGAACAATATTACGTTTGAACAGTATTACGTTTGAACAATATTACGTTTGAACAAGGTAACGCCTGAACAATATTACGTTTGAGCAATATTACGTTAGAGGAATATTAACGTACCTTTATATTAGAGTGCTTGGAGTAATATTTGTAATGGACCAGGCGAGAAGTATCCCCAGAATGCGGTATTTTGCATCATTAAGAGAGCAAGATGAGGAGTATCGATCGTTTTTCAGAATCCATCGTATGTGTTGTTGGATCCTTTCGCTCAAAATGGATGCACTTTTTTATTATTATTATTATTATTATTATTATTATTATTATTATTATTATTATTATTATTATTATTGTTGTTATTATTATTATTATTATTATTATTATTATTATTACTACTACTACTACTACTACTACTACTACTACTACTACCACTACTACAACTACTACTACTCCCATTGCCATACCCACTCTAGCCGACAGTACCGTAACATCCATGCATCGTTTATTCATTTTCTACTCCCACTTCCATACCCACGCCCACACCAGCCGACTGAGCCGTCCCCACAACACAAGGTTCTGCCATGGGAGTTTTGAGTGGTTGATTAGTACTGGAATAGCCTTCATCTTTCCCACTGCCTACGACCCCCAGCCTCAAGTGTGTCCGGGCATCTCGAAATGAACGGGTCTCGAATCTGACTTTCTTTTCGTTCAGTTTTCTTTTAGGGACGCTTTTTGCAGACTCAGCCTTGGGTTCCATCTTTCCACATAAAAAATAAGAGCATGACCCAGATTTTTGTCCCTTTGCGTCTATTTTCACAGTGGCAGAAAAAGGCAATGCTACGGCTCTACATCCTTTTTCCACAGCACTTCTTCGTGACTAGTGCTGTTCTATTTTCAATCTGTAGTTATAGGTCAGCGTTCTAAATGGGGGGATGTCAGTTTTAGGCCAAGTTTGAGTGGAAGGAGTATAGTCATGCATCTTACAGTCTCTCCAAAGCACTTCTTCGTGACTAGTGCTGCGTTCAAGTGTCAGTCTGTAGTTATAGCTGAGCGTTCTAAATGGGGGGATGTCAGTTTTAGGCCAAGTTTGAGTGGAAGGAGTATAGTCATGCATCTTACAGTCTCTCCAAAGCACTTCTTCGTGATTAGTGCTGCGTTCTAGATAGCTCAGCATTCTAGATGGGAAGACGTCAATTTTAGACCAAGTTTGAGTGGAAGGATTATAGTCATGCATCCTGTTGTCTCTCCATAACACTTCTTCGTGACTAGTGCTATGTTCCAGTGTCAGTATATCGCGAGGGAAGGATTTCTGTTAGCGTATGTTGAAGTATGTTGCTGGAGTATAACGTATATTTCTCAATGATGCCTGGTCTGTAGTATGTTATTTATGTATTTATTTATTTTTTTACATTTTTTTTTTACCCCAGCTCGCGTATCAAGGGGGGTATTGAGTCCATGTTGCTTTTCAATCTTGGCGTGCAACTGGGCAATCTGTGCAATAGGGTTAAGTTGCATTTCTTATACAGTTCATACAGTTTTGATATTTTCGTCTTTGTTTTTTCATTCCTTTTATTTATATATTATTAAGGCTTCTGATGCAAAAACTTTATGTAATGGAATTGTTGTGTCTCTGTCTATCTGGTGCCTGTAGCTATCTATCGGCCTTGATCTATCTGTCTGTCTGTATCTCTGTAACTAAGGGTGTATCTCTGTCTGTTCCCGTAGCTCTCTCTCTTTCTCTCTCTCACTCTTTATCTATCTATGTATCTATCTACAACATCGGGGTGAGCGTTCTTGGGCGTGGCTGTGAGTAGGAGGGGAGGGGAGGGGAGGGGTACCATGCCTGACTCAACTTCCATTATCTCCCCCCCCCTCTCCTCCCATCCTTCCTCCCCTCGCCTTCCTTCCTCTCTTTCCCCTCTTCCTCTCTCCCCTCTTCCTCTTGCCCCTCTTCCTCTTGCCCCTCTCCCTCTCTCCCCTCTTCCCCCTCTTCCTCTTCCTCTCTCCCCTCTTCCTCTCTCCTCTCTTCCTCTTTCCCCTCTTCCTCTTTCTCCTCTTCCTCTCTCCCCTCTTCATCTCCTCTCTCCCCTCCATCTCTTCTTATCTCTCGTCTTCGTCTCCTCACTCTCCTTTCGTTCTAGTTCTCCCCCTCCCTCTCCCTCTCCCCCTATCTTTCCTCTTTTTCTCTCTTCCCACACCCTCTCTACTCTATTCCTCTTTCCCCTCCTCCTTTTCCTCCCTCTCTCCCCACTTCTATTCTCCGCTCTACCTCGCTCCCCTCTTTCTGCTTCGTTCCTCCCTATCCTTGCTCTACGCCTCTCTCTCTCTCTCTCTCTCTCTCTCTCTCTCTCTCTCTCTCTCTCTCTCTCTCTCTCTCTCTGTACTTTACTTCTTTTATGTACCATATTAGAGCGAGATGTATTGTGGTGTGGTGTGATGTGCTGTAGTGTGGTGTTCTGTAGTGTGGTGTGGTGTGGTGTAGTGTGGTGTGGTGTGGTGGAGTGCAGTGCAGTGGTGTGGTGTGGTGTAGTGTGGTGTGGTGTGGTGTGGTGTAGCATGGTGTGGTGTTGTGTGGTGCAGTGTGGTGTGGTGTTGTGTGGTGCAGTGTGGTGTGGTTTGGTGTGGTGTGGTGTGGTGTGGAGTGGTGTGGTGTGGTGTGGTGTGGTGTGGTGTGGCGGTTCAGTATTGATGATGGGGGTGGGTGTGGCTCTGACCTGGCCTGGCTCCTCCTCCTCCTCCTCCTCCTCCTCCTCCTCCTCCTCCTCCTCTTCCTCCTCCTCCTCTCCTCTCCTCTCCTCTCCTCTCTCTCTCTCTCTCTCTCTCTCTCTCTCTCTCTCTCTCTCTCTCTCTCTCTCTCTCTCTCTCTCTCTCTCACTGTAATCCTCCACGTCTCTCATTTTCACACCAGCCCACTCCATTGATCCCTCTCTCTCATCCACTCTCTCACTCTTCCTCTCTCACACTCTCTCTCTCTCTCTCTCTCTCTCTCTCTCTCTCTCTCTCACACACACACACACACACACACACACACACACACACACACACACACACACACACACACACACACACACACACACACACACACACACACACACACACACACACACACACACACACACACACACTTGGTAAGCTGCTGTACTCACGCAGTTGCAAGCGCTGGTTCGAATCACACCGCTCGCTGGTGCAGTGGTAACGCTCTCGCTTGCCAACTGGTGGACGGGAGTTCGCGCTTCGCCCAGGTTGCGAAAAGTTTCACTGACGAAGTGGGTGGTTACTGTCCCCCTGGAGCAAGGGGACGGGTGTGTGCGTGTGTGAAGGTCACAGCCTTGTCCTTAGATCGGACTATATGAGCTCTCAGCTCCCTTCCGGGAGGGTAAAAGCTGACGATCACGACCATCAAGTGATCCTGACCGACCCGGTGAATTACACACACACACACACACACACACACACACACACACACACACACACCATCCCTTTCCAACTACACTCTTTCTTCTCCTTTACTCTTTTTCTTTCTCTCCCCTCCCCCTCGACTCTTTCTCCCCCCCTCCTCCTGCACTCTTTCTCTCCCCTCCCCAACCATTCACTCTCCTCCCTTCCCCATCATTCTTTCTCCCCCCCTCCTCCACTCGCCCCCTCCCTCTTTCTCCCTCTGCTCTAATTAACTGCAATACTTAATTTAGAGTAATGAATATGATGCAGTTGTTAGTGTGTGTGTGTGTGTGTGTGTGTGTGAGAGAGAGAGGGAGAGAGACAGACAGACAGACAGACAGAGAGAGCCTTGATGTTGATGTATGCTGGTAGTAAACACACTCGCATATACATATCTCCATACAATATACATACACATCACCAGCACCCTTGTTCTTGCTTCACGAAGGTCCCTATTTACGTATACTTGGCCATGTGTAGTCAGAGGGGAGGGCAAATTTGACTAGTAACCAAGGAGATTCGTTCGTACCACGTCTTTGAAACTGGAGGGGTTTGATAGAGCCTTCATTAACGCCTGTACTGAATCTTAAAACTACGTAATTGGACTGAAAGGGTTCCACATAGGGGCGCTGATCATTCTCTCTATTGCCAGACGCCTTAATGCAATACGAGGTGGCCACAAACAAATCGCCTCCACGTCACCCTGTCCCCCGCCATTTCCCCGATCTAGGCGTTAAATTTGGCGTAAGATTTTGGCGTTTGGCGAAGGCTTGGGTGGTTAGGGTCGGCCTCGTTAGCGACCAGTTTACGAGGTCGTCACGCTGGTCGTATTCTGCTGTTTTGGCTTTTTCTTCCTGTCGCATCTTCTGTGTTTATTTTGCTTGTTATGCTTTTATGTATGGAAAATGCGCCCCTGTTGTGTGTGTGTGTGTGTGTGTGTGTGTGTGTGTGTGTGTGTGTGTGTGTGTGAGAGAGAGAGAGAGAGAGAGAGAGAGGCCGGTGAAGCCATATATGTATACTGACTCTTACCTACCTGCCTACATCTCCACACACACACACACACACACACACACACACACACACACACACACACACACACACACACACACACACGTACATAAATCCATGCACAAGAATGCACTACATTAACCCCTGTAGTACTGAAAACACACACACACACACACACACACACACACACACACACACACACACACACACACACACACACACACACACACACACGTACATAAATCCATGCACAAGAATGCACTACATTAACCCCTGTAGTACTGAAAACACACACACACACACACACACACACACACACACACACACACACACACAGATCACCCGAATTGGAGTATTCTTTTTAGCGCAGGGAGCTTCGTAAACACCTTTTCCTTAGCGATTTATTTTGCATATTGTACCTTAATAATTTCTTGATTATTATTTAAGTTGTTTTGATATCCACTTCGGTATTTATTTTAGGTATTTTTTTAGGTATTTTGACATCCACTTAGCTATTTAAGTGTCATGGTGTAAAATAAATCGCAAAGGGTGAGGTGCTACGAAGCCTCCCTCCTATCCCCAGGGAAGAGGACGGTGGAGTGCAGGAAAAAGACAGCTGCAGCCTGCAGTCCACTGGGTTCGTGATGACCCTAGGGCACAACCTCCAACAGTAGCAACAACAACAACAACAACCACTACTACTGCTACTCGTACTGCCACCAATACTATTATTATTATTATTATTATTATTACTACTACTACTATTACCACCACCACCACCACCACCACCACTACTACTACTACTACTACTACTACTACTACTACTACTACCACTACTACTGTTACATGCCATATACAGTCTATTATCTATCCTCCCAGTCCACCTTACTCATTAGTCATTGATATTACACCCTTCAGTCCTGTGATCCTTTTTTTTTTTTTTTTTTTTTTTTTTTTTTTTTTTTTTTAACCCCAAACGATATACTATCTATCTATCTATTGCCAGACGCCTCAATCCCGTTTGGGGTGGCCACAAACAAATCGCCTCCAAGTCGCCCTGTCCCCCGCCATTTCACTCCCCTGCTCCCAACTCACACCCCCCTCTCTCATATACCTCTCCACCCCATCTCTCCATCTCATCCTCGGCCTCCCCCTCCCTCTTTCCCCCTCCACCTCACTCACATACACTCTCTTCGTCAGTCTTTGACCCTCCATCCTCTCCACATGGCCAAACCACCTCAGTGTGTTCCTCATAACGCTTCCTATCACATCCACATCAACACCACAACGCTCCTTTATATCCTCATTCGTCAGCCTGTCTCTCCATGTGACTCCACAGGCTCCTCTTAAATAACTCATTTCCACGGCTCTCACTCTTGACTTGTGTCCTTCCAACAACGTCCAAGCTTCACTTCCGTACGTTAGAGTTGGTATCACAATACTGTCATGTAGTAACTTTTTCACTTCCATGCTCACTTCCCTGTTTCTTATCACTGCTTTCAAAGAACCAGCAACCTTTCTTCCCTGCTGTACCCTTTCAAGCACTTCACCCTCCAAACCTCCATCCTTACTCATCACACTACCCAAGTACTTAAACGTACTCACATTTTCCAATTCCTCACCATCCAACCTCGCTGTACATTCACTGACTTCACCTCTCTCAAAGACCATCACTTTACTCTTCCCTACATTCACCTTTAGATTCCGTTTCTTACACACTCTCTCAAACTCATCCACCAAGCCTTGCAGCTCCCCTTCGTCTTCACTCAACAACACGGTATCATCTGCAAACAACAGTACAGGGAGTTTCCAAACACTATCCACTCTCACCACGGCCACTCCAACATCCACTACCCTACCTTGTACCTCTTTTATTACCCCATCCATATACAGATTGAACAACCATGGAGACATGACACATCCCTGCTTCAACCCAACTTTCAAAGAGAAAAATTCACTTAGTTCCCCATCCACACGCACTGCAGCCTTCGCACCATCGTACATACTCTTCACAGCATTCAACAACTTCCCATCTATTCCATATATTCTTAACACTTTCCACAATCCTAGTCTATCCACCCTGTCATATGCTTTCTCCAAATCCATGAAAGCCGCATACAACTTCTTTACCTTCTCTAGAAACTTTTCCACTAAAGATCTGAGAATGAATATCTGATCTACACAACCTCTTCCCTTCCTAAAGCCTCCCTGTTCTTCTCCAACTAATTTCTCTGTTCTTTCTCTAACTCTGTCAATAAGTATCCTACCATATACTTTTCCTATTATACTAAGAAGACAAATGCCCCTATGGTTACCACACACTTCTTTTTCCCCTTTTCCTTTGTACAAGGGAATAATTATACCTGACTTCCAATCCTCCGGGACTCTACCTTCCTCCCAGGCCAATCTGCACATCTTCCACATCCATTCTTCTACTATCTCTCCCCCATGCTTCAGCATTTCACCACACACTCCATCAATTCCTGGGGCTTTCCCTGATTTAACTTTCTTCATTGCTTCCACAACTTCTATCCTACTGATTTCTTCCTGTCTTCTCACCTCCCTCCTTCTTCCAGCCATTCCCCAGCCACTTATACTCGCATTACTTCCATCCTCCACGTTCAGCAATTCCTTAAAGTGTTCTCTCCATCTGCTCACTTTTTCTCCCTTCTCCACTAGTAATCTACCATTTTTATCTTTCACTCCCCTGCTAACTCCACTTCCACCCTGTCTTACTCTTTTCACCTCTTTCCAGAACATTTTCTTACAGTCCCTCCACTTTACACTCAAATTCCTTCCAAATTCCTCATCCACTCTCTTCTTACTCTCTCTTACTAATCTTTTCACCTCTCTCTTTCTTTCTACATATAACTCTCTCTTCCGCCTCTCAACTTCTTCCACGCCCCTATTTCTCATCCATTCATTGTATGCCTTCTTCTTTTGTGCCACAGCCCGTTTCACCTCTTCAGTCCACCACGCTGTTCCTTGCACCCCCCTCCGTCTTCTCTTCCTTCCACACACCACATCACATGCTGCACATATTTCTTCTGTAAATATTCTACACACACCTTCCACGTCCCCCATCTGCTCCAACTCATATTTGGCCAATCGTTCCTCCACTTCTCTCTTATACTCTGCCTTTTTCCCATCCTCTTGTAACCTTTCCACTTTCCTTGCAACTTCTCCTTCCTCTCGTCTTTCCCTTCTTCTATTCCTCCATCTTACTTGAACTTTAACTCTGGCCACCACCAAGTAGTGGTCAGAAAGTCCACTCCCCCAACCTCTATAAACTCTTGCATCCAATATACATCTTCGCATCCTTTCATCCACACACACATAATCAATCATTGCCTTCCTTTCACTCAATTCACCACCCACCCTTCTCATCACTCGCCATGTATACCTGTGGATCATTTTATGCCAGAAGAAGGTATTGGCTATCACCAACCCCCTCCCAGCACAAATACGATATACTCCATTCACAAAAAAGGGCCTCGTACTGAAGAGGTTAATGAAGTCTACATATAATCCCCTTAGTTCGAAAACAAAAAATCTTAAAAGTAAATATAATCGTTTTTTGATGCCTGGGAAAAATTGGAAAACGTAGAAGCTTAGAAAAAAATAGGTGACAAGGTTTGAGGAAATTACAATGATATACTGTAAATATTTTTTTACCTGACGAAGATCCGTAACACCTCGGCTTAATTAATGGCCAGGTGTAGTTAGATTGGAGGTTAAATTTGACTAGTAACCATGGAGATTTTGCTGTAACTCATGACGAAGGCTTCTCAAATTTCACACAGCCAGGCATAAAATTTATTCATGTTTTGCTTGACCTGGTTCCGTCAGATGAAAATACAACCAGGAGATATTATGGAAAGCCTTGAGACAAGCTTAGAATACCTTGATCAACTGTGACGTGACACCACACCACACCACATTACACCAGATCGCACCACACCTCACCACATCACATCACACCACACCACACCACACCACACCACACCACACCACACCACACCACACCTCACGATACCACACCACAAAACACCTTACCACACTACACCACACCACACCACATCACATCACATCACATCACACCACAAAACACCACACCATAAAACACCACAACTGACCATTTAGCACATCACAACAATCACCACCATAACCATATATCACTTGAAACAAGTCACGAGAGAGAGAGAGAGAGAGAGAGAGAGAGAGAGAGAGAGAGAGAGAGAGAGAACTATGAAACCGATGGCTAGGGTGGGAGCAGGGAGAGAGGGAGGTGTCAGGAGGGAGGAAACGAGAGGCGAGAGTGAAAAGGTGAGGAAGAGAGGGGGAAGCGTGCCCTGTAGGTCAGATGTCAAGAGGTGAGGGGGGGAGAGAGAGAGATGGAGGGAGGAGGGGAGGAAAATGAAGAGAATGAGAGGGAATATGAGGGGATGAAAGAAAGTGGAAGAAGGATGTAGGTGGAGGGATGGAAAGAAAGGGAGAGAGTGAAGAGTAAGTGGAGAGATGGAAGTGGAAGTGGATAGATGGAGGAGGGATGGAAGGGAAGGGAGAGAATGAGAAGTAGGCTTGAAGCATGTGGTGGAATAGAAAGAATGAAGGGGTGGAGGTAGAGGAATGCAGGGAAGGGTGTGGTGGAGGCATGAAAGAAAAGAGAATGAGGAGGAAGGTGGCGAAATGGAGGTAGAGAGATGGAGAAAAAGAAGGGACAGGTGGAAGAATGGAGGAGGAGGTAGAGAGATATAAGGGGAGAGAAAGAGGGGGAAGATGGAGGGATGGAGGGAGCGTGTGGGTAGAGGAGAGAGGAATAGGCAAGTTGTTGAAATGTGTAAAAGAACTATAGCAAGGAAGGACGCAAAGGAAGCAGCAGTATTTTGAAGAGAGAGAGAGAGAGGAATGGTAAAGCAGCTAAGAAGGTAGAAGAAAGGAGAGTGTAAACATAAAGAGCGTAGAGCCGGCTTGTCCCTGTGTAAACTCCTGTATACTAACATTGTGCAGCGTCCCTCGGTAGTTTTATGGAAGTGTTTGACAGTAGGGGTAAACATTTATTCTTACCTCCTGTTACAGAGTGTTTAGAGAGCACGTAACAAGAGAGAGAGAGAGAGAGAGAGAGAGAGAGAGAGAGAGAGAGAGAGAGATTCATAATAATTCAACTATGGTCCTTTTAACTTGGCCTAGATTTTCGTCCTTTTGCAGTTGATTATATGTAGATGAATAGCAAACTAAGTACTGTGGCTCAGCCTCCGCTCCATAACACTTCTTCATGACTAGGAATATATTCAGTCTCTTGTTCCAACTCAGTATTCAAGCTGGGGAGATGGAAATTTTGAGCCAGTTAGAGTGAAAAGAGTATAGGTACAATTATACTGTTATTATTACCATGAACTGTCCGTGAGTTTTTTTTATACTGGACGCCTTCATGTGGTAGCACTGATATAACCGAGCTTCTTCACTGCCTGGTTGGTATCCCTCAACTCACACATATATCGTAAAAGCATTGTGAAGTGCAGAACAGCCTCAGTCTCCAGTCTACGGAGTTCATGTTTGGTTAAGGCCTAGACTGCAGCTACATCAACTAGGATAGCATTTCTCTGCATTGCTACATTCTGCACATGTATAATTTTATTTTTTATTTATAGTTTGGTTCTTTGTTTACCATTCAGATATGTCCCTGAAGGCCAAGCAGGGAAGGGTGCATGAGAGGGAAAAAATATAAATACAGCGGCTGGGTAACAATATGCATAAGTTTGCCCTTCCAGGAGTTAGTTTTCTGTGGAAGTTTAAATACAGCACTGATAGATGGCAGCACCTTCGCTCTCATGGTGGATTGTATTAAATATTTTCTCTGTACTGTTTTCATTCTACCTTAGCCTAACATTACCCTCTGCAGCATGAATGAGCACTACATTATACTAATCACGAAGATGTGCTGTGGAAAGAATATGGGGTCTTTGTACTGTCATTGTGCTACGAGAAATAAGCTACAGGTGTGTGTGTGTGTGTGTGTGTGTGTCGCGGTGAGGGAGGTAGGGGAGATAACCAGGAAGACCCACAGCTTTCCAGACAGATTAGGTCATCAAGGAGTGAAATAAGCTGAGAGAAGGTAGGCAAGGCAGACACGGTAACATGGAGCGCTCAGGCAGGAGACAGGCAGATAGGTAGGTAGGCAATAACAGGTTCAAGAGATAGGCGGGTAGGCAGGTAACAAATGGATTCAGAAGGCAGGTAGGTAGAAAAGCAGGTAAAAACGGATATAGGGGAAAGGTAGGCAGGCAGGTAGACATGAATTAACTCTGACAGGTGTACATAGGTAGCGTGGGGATTCTTAGATGACCTATTGATTTACTTGATATTTGAGTAGGGTCCATCTCAAGGCGCCTCTCTCTCGCTCCTCAGAAGGGCCGTGTAAGATTAGAGTTTTTTTTCGTACTGACTCAAGGTGGTGAGAAGGAAGTTGGATATTCTCTCTCTCTCTCTCTCTCTCTCTCTCTCTCTCTCTCTCACACACACACACACACACGTTAACCATTTGATAACGACAAATCAGTTCTTTAGGTGAAGGAAATCGTCTTTAGTATTCTCTCTCTCTCTCTCTCTCTCTCTCTCTCTCTCTCTCTCTCTCTCTCTCTCTCTCTCTCTCTCTCTCCGTGAACCGTATACAGTATTGTTGATTTAGATTTTTCGATGTTGTGAACTGCAGACGGGCCCATATTCCCTAACACCTCTTCCTTAGCTATTTATTTTTGGGTATGGCTTACGAATATCCTTTTCTACGTTATTTATGCAGAGTGTGGCGATATTCGATTTATATAACACAGAAGTGGACAGGTGTAATAAACAGACTAAATCGCGTAGGAGTAGGTGTTAGGGAGCTTTCTGTTTTTTCCCGTATTACCCGTTTTTCAGCTGCTTATCTTTGCCTCTGCCTGACGACCACCGGGGCAGCATCGTGACTGTATTTACCATTTTCCTGACACGTTGACCTTCTCCTTGGTAATTGCCTGGCGAGCATAACCTTTCCTCCCACATTCACCACTCATTTGGCCGTCATTGGAGTACACTGACTTGACCTGACCTCACTTCAACTGACCTGATCTCACTTCACTTCACCTGGCCTGACCTCACTTCACCCAACCTGACCTGACTTCACATAACCTCACCTGATCTGACCACCTTAATTCACCTGACCTGACTTGACCCCCACTTCACTTCACCTGACCTCACCTGACCTTTGACCCTCAATTGGCAGACTTACCCTAACCCTTCCCCTCTCAGTCCACCCACTCTCAGGGTTTATTTGGCTTGGATTACAGTGCCATCCATGCTCACTGGACGTAGCTGACACCCTGCCCTGACTTAGCTGACACCCTGCCCTGACTTAGCTGACACCCTACCCTGACTTAGCTGACACCCTACCCTGACTTAGCTGACACCCTGCCCTGACTTAGCTGACACCCTGCCCTGACTTAGCTGACACCCTACCCTGACTTAGCTGACACCCTACCCTGACCAGACCTTTCAAGACCAACGCCAGCCCATACTGACCTGACCTGACCTTTCAAGACCATCACCTGCCCATACTGACCTGACACTTTCAAGACCTTCACCTGCCCTTACTGACCTGACCTCACCTGACCTTTCAAGACCAACACCTGCCTATACTGACCTGACCTGACCTTTCAAGACCTTCACTTGCCCATACTGACCTGACCTGACCTTCCAAGACAATCCCCTGTCCATACTGACCTGACCCGATCTGACCCCTCAAGACCATCCTCTGCCCATACTGACCTGACCTGACCTGACCTTTCCCACACAGGCATTGACCCCATGCACTCCCACCAGCTCTCCTGCCTTAGTGAAATGTCAGGCAGTGTTCCGTCGCCGCGTGCATGGTATATTGGCGTTCTGCAGTCATGTTAATTATCACTCAGGCCTCTAACCTCATCATCACCACCGTCATCACCACCACCACCATCATCATCGTCATCATCATCATCATCATCAGTCACCATTACCACTGCCATCATCATCACTATCATCAGTCACCACCACCACTCTCGCATTCATCTTCATCAGTAGGCTATCATCACTCACCACCGCCATCATCATCATCACTACAATCAGTCACCACGCCATCATCATCATCACTATCATCAGTCACCACCACCTCCGCCATCATCATCATCACTATCATCACTCACCACCACCTCCGCCATCATCATCATCACTATCATCAGTACCACCACCTCTGCCATCATCATCACCATCACTATCTTCAGTCACCACCACCATCATCATCATCATCATCATCATCATCATCATCATCATCATCATCATCATCATGACCTTTTGACCTGCCTAAGGATGAAGTAGCTCCAATAACTCAGCTTACCTTAATAGGCATGGCAAGGTCAGGCTAGGTTATGTTAGGTCATGTTAGGTTAGGTTGGATCAGGCTAGGTTAGATCATATTAAATGAGGTTATATCAGGTCAGGTTATGGTTAGGGTCGATGAGGTCAGTTATTGTGGTTTCATTAGGCCTTGGTGGGTTTGGTAGGTAAGGTTAGTTAAGGTCAGGTTCTTAGATTAGGTCAGGTTAGGTTAGGGTGTCAAGTCTGGTTTAAGGTGGATGAGGTCAGGTTATTTTAGATCAAATTAGTTTAGTCCAGGTCATAAGGTCATGTTAGGTTAAATTAGGGTAGATCAGATTAGGTCAGGTTTAGTAGGTCGGGTCAGATTAGGTCAGGTTTAGTTTAGGTCGGGTCAGATTAGGTCAGAGTTTGGATGAGGTTTGAGGAGGTCAGGTTAGGTCAATGATACATATATAAGGTCATGTGGTGGAGGTTAATTGGTGTAGGTGATGGAGATTTGGGTGAAGGAAGTGGAGGCTGAACGAAGAGAGAAGGAGTGAGGAGAGGACGAGGAGGAAAGGAAAAAGTAGAGCAGAGTTTTGTTGGGGAGGAGGAACATAAAAGGAGAGAGAGAGAGAGAGGGGGGGGGGTGAAGTAAGAGAGGAAGCTGAAGAGGTGAAATTAAAGTAGAAAAGAGAGAGAGAGAGAGAGAGAGAGAGAGAGAGGAGGGGTGTGGGATGGGGGAAGGGGTGTGTGGCCTGATCAATATGTTCCTCAGGCTGGCTCAGGACCCCCAGGAACACCTCCTTAGGCGCTGTGTGCTGTGCTGTGCTGTGTGGTGTGGTGTGATGTGGTGTGGTGTGGTGGTGTGTGGTGTGGTGTGTACTGTATTGATTCGTAAGGGTGATGCATGTGATGGTGATGTGGTGTGCTGTGTGGTGTGCTGTGCTGTGCTGTGCTGTGATGATGGTGAAGATGTGTGCTGAGCTGTGATGATGATGAGGTGGTTTGGTATGATGTGTTGGTGTGGTGTGATGCGCTGTGCTGTATCTTGCTTTCATGGTACTCTGCTGTAGTGTTGCTATGTTGGTGAGGTTCTTTTGTGCAATTCTGTGCTGTGCTGTGTTGCTCTAGTTCTGTACTGTAGTGTGCTGTGATTATGCAGTACCATGTTTTGCTGTGATGTGGTGTGGAGTGGTGTTGAGTTGTGATTTAGTGTGGTGTGGAGTAATGTTGAGTTGTACTGTGTTGTGGTGTGGTGTGGTTGGTGTTTTGTTGTCGTGTGGCAGTGTGTTGCGGTGTGTGGTGTGGTGTTTTGTTGTCGTGTGGTAGTGTGTTGTGTTGTGGTGAGATGTTAAGTGATGTGGTGTGGTGTGGTGTAGTGTGATTTGGTGTACCGTAGCGCTGTGTTGGGTTGGTTGTAATGTTTTTAGTGGCGTTGGTAAAATGAAGTGTTGCGTGTATAACTGGCAGAGACAGCAATAAAAACGCTAACACTTTTATTGCCTCAAGAATAAATGTTGGGAAATAGTTTGTTATTATACTTGCACACAATATATCCGTAGACGAGAGGTGGAGGTTAGTTGAAGAAGGGATTTTGTGAAGCAGAGATTGTGAGAAGCAGAGATTGTGAGAAGCAGAAATTGTGTGAAGATTGTGTAAAGCAGAGATGATGTATAGATTGTGTAAAGCAGAGATTGTGTGAGTTTTGTGAGAAGCAGAGATTGTATGAAGTAAGGATTGTGTGTGAGGATTGAAGCAGGGATTGTATGTGAATTGTGTGAAGCAGAGACTGTGTGAAGTAGGGATTGTATGAAGCAGAGATTGTATATAGACTGTGAAGAATATGTGAAGCAGAGATTGTATGAATGCTGTATTAACCGTAGATTGGATGCTGTTGAGCGTTTATAATGGTAACTGACGGAGTGATAAATACTGCTCTTGAAATACACTTCGTAACAGGTCCTGATATTCTGTATTTACGTCACACTTCTGTCCTTTACCCTCGCCCGTGACGCACAGTGTAAGAAGAAAAATTGTGATCAGGGAAACATACCAAGCCTCTCGCAGCTTAGGATTACTAGCCATTAAAGAGAGAGAGAGAGAGAGAGAGAGAGAGAGAGAGAGAGAGAGAGAATATGAGCTTTCTTCCCCAAATATACCTAATTTTCTTATCTCTCCCACAGGTAAGGACCAGAGTTGTGCGTTTTCCCATCACAAGACCGACTTTCACGACACCACCTTGCCAACCGAAGTGCAGCAAAAATTGTAAGTAAGAGTAGATGGGATGAAATATTAGGTTAACTTTTGTCCTAGACTGTACTGGGGCATGAAGGGGTGCCGTAGTGTCCCCTGAGTCTGGATCTTTCCTAACACTTCTTCCTCAGCGATTTACTTTACACATGAATTTTTTGACATCCTCATTTATGCTATAGATGGAAATCGAGTCGATGCTAGAACGTTATAAGTAGACTATAAGGGTAACTAAGACGTAATATGGAAACTAAATCGCTAAGAGAAATGAGCTACGAAACCCCCTATAACCCTTGATCATTAAGGGTATGCGAACTTTTAGCCTTGATTGTGCATTTTATTTGTTCTCATTTTATTTTTTTTCTTCCCATTTCCTTTTTCGTTTCTTTTTTCTCTTTCTTTTTTTTTCTTTCTCTCTCTCTCTCTCTCTCTCTCTCTCTCTCTTTTTTTTTTTTTTTTTTTTTTAAATGCTCGTTGTTAGCGTCCGTGTGGAATAGTTAGTCATTTCGGTTGGTGGACTGCAGGAGGAAGGACAGCCTAAACTTGCAGTCCACCACACCACACCACATCAGACCACTCGACTCTTCTACACACCACACCACACCACACCACTCCACACCACACCACATCACACACACCACACCACAGCACACCGTGTTGTGATGATAAGTGACCTACAGATAACGAAAAGAAAGTACTGAGTTGTAATGATAAAGATAAATCGCTAAAGATAACATAAAAGAGAATACTGAGTTGTAATAATAATAAATCGCTAGTAAACACGCGTTACACCCCCTCAGCTCGCCGGAATATGGGCTCTTCACTTGGTTACCATGGCAACAGCATCCCGCCTCTGACCTACTTCACAATTTAGCCTGTCTGTATCACCCAATCCTTCTTGGCCCCATCAAAAGCTTAGGGACCCGGGGCTAGGCGGGGGTGACCAGCCTTATCGCCCCTGAGTCGCATTTTGTGAAGGTCACACCCCAACTATTTCCTTGTATTCACCTGAACCCACTAGACTATCAGGCGTTATTTGGGTATATGATTACCACACAGGAGACCATTTCGTTTATTAGTGTAAAGTCACCGAAAGTAGCACTACATCGAGTGAGTGGATCATGGGCGCCCGCCACCTACCACTAGAGGCTTGTCACCAGAAAGAGAGAGAGAGAGAGAGAGAGACTTTGGCTGCGATAAATTAGTTTGGAGTTTGGTACGGTCGTGTCATAATCTGTTAAAGGGGTTCACTTTTTAAATGAACCTGGGACTACCGTCTACTACTACTACTACTAATACTACTAATAGGATCGATGTGGTGTTATTTTTCCATGCCAGCGTCTCTGTAAACCCAAGAGCCGTGTTCTAGGACGCATCTTAACACCCTTTTCGTAGCGATTCATTTTGTGGAGTACATCTTAATATCCTCTGTTATGTTAGCTGACATCCGTGACATACTATAGGATATTAGGTACGCAAAATAAATAGGTAAGGGAGAGGTGTTACGAGATGTCCACAGCCATGCAGATTGCAACCCAGTATTTCATGCCGTGTGGTTCAGGGTGACATGGAGGCGATTTGTTTGTGGCTACCCCTTATGGAACTAAGGTGTCTGGCAATAGATAGATAGATAGATAGGAAAATAAATCGCTAGAGAAGAGCCGTTACGGAACCACGCCCTATGGCAGAGCTTGGCATACGGTGATGGGTAAAGGAGTGACCTGGATTAGTTACATTTGTGACTGTTTGGATATTGAGGTGAAAATAAATCGCAAGAGGACAGACGTTACGGAACCGCGTCGTATGGTTGAACCTGGCATACGGTAATGGGTAAAAGAGTGACCTGCATTTTATAGTTACATTTGTGGCTGTTTAGATACTGAGATGAAAATAAATCGCAAGAGGACAGGCGTTACGGAACCACGCGCCTGGCATACGGTGATGGGTAAAAGAGTGACCCGTATTTTAAAGTGACATTTGTGGTTATTTATACAGAGGTATTGATTTCGCGTCCCCCCCCTCCCCAGCCACGTATCGACTAGGAGAGCGTCACTGGGAGGCGGGCTTCAAAAACAGGCCAGTCTGCCATGCCGGCCCTACCATTAGCCCCCTTCATGTTTGGAACAGCTCTACCATTAGCCCCTTCATGGTTGGAACAGCCCTACCATTAGCCCCCCTCATGGTTGGAACAGCCCTACCATTAGCCCCCTTCATGGTTGGAACAGCTCTACCATTAGCCTCCCTCATGGTTGGAACAGCTCTACCATTAGCCCCCTTCACAGTTGGAACAGCCCTACCATTAGCCTCCCTCATGGTTGGAACAGCCCTACCATTAGCTCCCTTCATGGTTGGAACAGCTCTACCATTAGCCTCCCTCATGGTTGGAACAGCCCTACCATTAGCCCCCTTCATGGTTGGAACAGCTCTACCATTAGCCCCCTTCATGGTTGGAACAGCTCTACCATTAGCCTCCTTCATGGTTGGAACAGCCCTACCATTAGCCCCCTCATGGTTGGAACAGTCCTACCATTTTATTCCAGGCAAACGATTTATTCATGTGAGAGAGGGCGTCATAGGAACCTGAGAGTGTTAATCCTTTGCCTGGGTTGGGGGGATTGCGTAACACCTTTTATCGAGAGATTTATTCTGCTTATTACACGTCAGTTTGAATGTTTTTATTTCTAGCACCTGAATAAAAGAAAAATCGTCCAGGTAATTGAGCACCTGTAATGGTTAGGTGTAATTAGCCTGCATCCCACATTACAGAGTGCAGTCAGCAATAAATAAATATATAAATATAGAGGAGGGTAGTAGCAGATTGTATCATTTTCCCCTGAGAAATTACCTGCCAATTCTGAAGGTCATTAGTAGCACACCTGTAATTATCTCTGTCTGTTTATTGCCAGACGCCTTAATCCCGTAAGGGGTGGCCACAAACAAATCGCCTCCATGTCGCCCTGTCTCCCGCCATTTCACCACCCTGCTCCCGGCTCACACCCCCTCTCTCTCTCTCTCTCTCATATACACCTGTGATTTAGACACCTGTAATTAAACATACTACACATCTTCTGTACATGGTTATACTGTGCTAGTCTCTCTCTCTCTCTCTCTCTCTCTCTCTCTCTCTCTCTCTCTCACACGTACTTCATAAATTATCGTCACTCCTTCACCTGGTGGCCAATTTTTCGTATTTTTTTCAATCTCCAGGTGATTTTATGGAACACAGGAAGGGTATTGGGTAATGGAGGGGTTAATGAAGGCTGTATGGAAGGTCTGGAATTTGATACCCCCCCCCCCCGTTTGGAAAAAAATCAGGAGGTAACAAAAATAAAAAACGCGTCATCGGTGTGAAGGGGTAAAAATTTGGGGCCTGTCCACGCCTTGGGTTCAGTTTTTAGGGTCGAATATTTAGTTAGCATTTGGTTCGTAACACCTTCGCCTCACTGATTTATTTTCGCACGCTTTCCCAATATCCTTCTGTGTCTTACTGATGCAGACTATCTTCTTAAACCTACATAAATAACAGGAGAATATTAAGACGCTAAATAAATCGCTTAGAGAAAAGTGCTACGAACGCCATGTAAGGAAATATGACTCTTGCTCACCAGGGCCGTATTTATAATGTTAAAGTACAGTTTGGAGAATAAATCGCTAAAATAAAAGTGCTACGAACGCCACGTAAGGAAATATGACTCTTACTCACCAGGGCCGTATTTATAATGTTAAAATGCAGTTTCCAGAATAAATCGCATAGAGAAAAGTGCTACAGGCGCCACGTAAGGAAATATGACTTACTCACCAGGGCCGTATATACAATGTTTAGGTGCAGTTTGCAGAATAAATCGCACAGAGAAAAGTGTTATAGACGCCACTTAAGGATTATTGACTCTCATTCACCAGGGTCGTATTTCTAATGTTGAGGTGCAGTTTCCAGAATAAATCGCATAGAGAAAAGTGCTACAGGCGCCATTTAAGGAACATGACTCATTCTAAGCCAAAATTGTTTATAAGATTGCTTGCTTTTTTTTCGTTTTTTTTTTCAGACATTTTATAGCGTGTAAAATTTTTAGTGGAAAAATACAAAGTAATTTTTTTTTTCTGACATTGATTTACTACTGTGGAAAATAGTATGTTGTAAAAATGGTAGATAGAAAATAATATCTACTCATTTACTGTACGTGGTTGTACTGCGCTGCTCTCTCTCTCTCTCTCTCTCTCTCTCTCTCTGTGTATGAGGCAGAACAACAGGGGTGAGGCAGACCAGCCGGGATGGGACAGAACAGCAGGGTTGAGGTAGAACAATAGGGGTAAGGCAAGGAGGGGTGAGACAGGACAGCTGGGATGAGATAGAACAGCAGGAGTGAGGTAGAACAGCAGGAGTGAGGGAGAGCAGCAGGAGTGAGGGAGAGCAGCAGGAGTGAGGCAGAACAGCAGGTTGAGGGAGAACAAAATGGGTAGGCTAAGGCAGGCAGGGGTGAGGTAAAACAGCAGGAGTGTGGCAGAACAGCAGGAGTGAGGCAGAACAGCAGGAGTGAGGCAGAACAGCAGGAGTGAGGCAGAACAGCATGGGTCAGACAGAACAGCAGGAATGAGACAGAACATCAGGAGTGAGACAGAACAGCAGGAGTGTGGCAGAACAGCAGGGGTAAAACAGAACAGCAGGGGTGAGGCAGAACAGCAGGGGTGAGGCAGAACAGCAGGAGTGAGGCAGGGGTGAGGCAGAACAGCAGGGGTGAGGCAGAACAGCAGGGGTAAAACAGAACAGCAGGGGTGAGGCAGAACAGCAGGCAGGGTGGAGTAAAGTGGCGTCGGGCAGTCGTCACATGAGCCGAGTTGCCGGGCACAGGATCAATACCCAGCCGACCCCCTCACCCCCCTCCTCTCTTCCACCCCTCCACCCCCCCTCTCCACCTCTCATCCACCCTGCCCCCCTCCACCTCTCTTCCACCCCCCGTTTCCACCTCTTATCCACCCTGCCCCCCCTTCACCTCTCCCACCCCCCTCTCCACATCTCTCCTCCACTCTACCCCCCCACCCCACCTCTCGTGCCTCTCACCCCCCCTCCACCCCTCTACTCCTCTCATTTCATCCCCCTTCTCCATCTGACCCCCCCCTCCCTTCCCCACTCCTCTTCTCTCCGCCTCGCCTCTCCAGTCTGCTTCTCTTCCTCTCCCCCCTTCCTATCCCCTCCCCTCCCCGTTCCATTCTTCTTCCCTTCCTCTTCCCCTCCCTCTCAACCCCCCTCCCTCTCCACCCCCTCTTCCCTTCCACTCCCTCTCCCTCTCCACTCTTCTCTCAGCTCTTCTCCCTCCTCTCTCCCCTCTCCACTGCTCCCCCTTCTCCCCACTCTTCTTTCCCCTCCCCGACCCCTCTGCACATCCCCGTTTCCACTCCACCCCCACCCCTTCCTGCTCCTCCTCCTCCCCTCCCCACTCCTCCTCCTCCCCTCCCCACTCCTCCTCCTCCCCTCCCCTCTCCACTCTTCCCCCTCCCTCCCCTCTCCACTCCTCCCCCTCCCCTATCCACTCCTTCCCCTCCACTCCTTACCCTCCACCCCTTATACTCCTCAACTCCACCTCATATTTCCTCCACTTTTCACTCTTCCTCCCTCCACTCTTCCACTCCTATCCATTCCTCCTCTCTCTACCCCTCCACTTACCCCCATTCCTCCCTCCCTCCACCCCTCCACTTCCATCCATTCCTAATCTCTCTCTCTACCCCTCCACTTACCCCCATTCCTTCCTCCCTCCACCTCTCCTCTTCTGCTCACCTCCCTCCACCACATCGCTCCTTCACTACTTATTTCTTCCACGTCTTCCCTCCCTCACTCTTCTTTCCTCCACTTCTTTCCTCCACCTCTCCTTTCCTCCACCTCTTCCTTCTTCCACCTCTTCCCTCCCTCACTATTATTTCCTCCACCTCTTCTTTCCGCAACTTCTTTTTTCCTCCACCTCTTTTTTCCTCCACCTCTTTTCTCTTCCACCTCTTCTTTCCTCCACCTCTTTCTTCTTCCACCTCTTCTTTCCTCCACTTCTTTCCTCCACTTCTTCTTTCCTCCACCTCTTCTTTCCATCTCATCCACTTTCCTCCACATTTTTCTTCCTCCACTTTTTCTTTCCTCCACCTCTCATCCTGCACCTCCTCCCTTCTCCACATCTCTCAACTCCACTTCTTATTCTCTCTCTCTCTCTCTCTCTCTCTCTCTCTCTCTCTCTCTCTCTCTCTCTCTCTCCCTCCTTCCACTTCTTCCTTTCCTCCACTTCTCTCCTCCACTTTTTTTCCCTCCACCCATATTTACCTCCACTCCTCCACTTTCACCACTTAAGCCGTACACTTTCCTCCACACTACTCCCAACTCCACTTTCTCACTCCCCCTCTCTGCTCCACAACTCCCACAAACTCCACTTCTCCATTTCACCACCATCACCTCTAAATCCACCAAATTCAACCTTCACCACTAACCACATCACTGCTCCACTCTTAACTTCTCCACTTCTCCTCCTCCACCTCTCTTCCTCCTCCACCTCTCTTCTTCCTGCACCTCTCTTCTTCCTCCACCTCTCTTCTTCCTCCACCTCTCTTCCTCCTTTACCACTTCCTCCTCCACCTCTCTTCCTCCTCCACCTCTCTTCCTCCTCCACCTCTCTTCCTCCTCCACCTCTCTTCCTCCTCCACCTCTCTTCTCCACCTCTCTTCCTCCTCCACCTCTCTTCCTCCTCCACCTCTCTTCTTCCTCCACCTCTCTTCCTCCTCCACTTCTCTTCCTCCTTCACCACTTCCTCCACCACTTCTCTTCCTCTTCCACTTCTCTTCCTCCTCCACTTCTCTTCCTCCTCCACCTCTCTTCCTCCTCCACCTCTCTTCCTCCACCTCTCCGCGCCACCTCACCCTCCACCACAGTCCACATCACTCTCCATCACCCACACCTCCTTAGTAGTGGTGTTGGAGAGAGAGAGAGAGAGAGAAAGAGAGGGGGGGGGAGGTGTTAGTAGCATGAGGTGGTGGTGGAGTTGGGTGGAAGAGATGGAGTGAGATGGTGGAGGTAGAGTGGAGGTGTTGGGTGGACGGGAGTATTGAAAGTGGAGAGAGGTGGCGGAGGTGGAGATGGAGGAGGAGGTAGGTTTGGCTGGAAGTGGAGTTGGGTGGAGGAGGAGATAGAGGTGGGTGGAGGTTGAGAAATTGGGTGGAGGTGGAGGTGGAGTTGGGTGGGGGCAGAGGGAGGAAGAGTTGGGTGGAGGTGGAGGTGGAGGAGGAGTTGGGTGGAGGAGGAGCTGGTGGAGGTGTTTGGTGGAGATGGCTGGAGGTGGAGGTGGAGGAGGAGTTGAGTGGAGATGGCTGGAGGTGAAGTGGAGGTGGAGGAGGAGTTGGGTGGAAGTGGAGGTGGAGGAGGAGCTGGGTGGAGGTGAAGTGGAGTGGAGGTGGAGGTGGGGCTCAGCTGGCCTCTCTCCAGTACACTCGAAAATTGACACGCTGACCTACTTCTTCGCCCGGCCTGCCTCACCCTGCCTCCCTCTGGCTCCCGCTGCCTCTCGCTGCCTCACCCTGCCTCTCGCTGCCTCACCCTACCTCATCCTGCCTCACCCTGCCTCTCGCTGCTTCATCCTGCCTCTCCCTGCCTCTCGTTACTTCATCCAGCCTCACCTTGCCTCTGGCTGACTCCCGCTGGCTCGAGCACCCTCCCTCCTGCTGCCTTACCCTGCCTTACCCTTCCTCTCGCTACCTCACCTTGCCTTTTGCTACCCCATCCTGCCTCGCTGCCTCACCCTGCCTCTTGCTGCTCCCCTGCCTCCCCCTCAGCCAATTCCTGCCTTATGCTTCACGCCTCCCTGCTCATCCTGCCTACCCCTCCAGCTCCACCCCTCCCATCCCCACTGTTCACTCTGACCCCTGCTCTGAGTGGCCTGGGAGATTTCGCAACACATTTTTCTTAGCAATTTATTCAACACATTGATTTTCAGTATTCGATTGTATGTTATTGATACATACTTGATGTGAATATCCGGGATCCTGTGTGTGTGTGTGTGTGTGTGTGTGTGTGTGTGTGTGGAGTCCGTTCCCTTAGGCCCCCAGCAGTCCCACTACCTGCTAGCACTCTGGAAATTTCGTAACACCATTTCCATAGCGATTTATTTTGCTTATTAGACCTTAGCGTCCCCATGTTTTTATTGATGCAGATTTTATCGATATTAAGTCCCTATTAATAACAAAAAGTATGAAGGTGTAATATGCAAAATGAATTGATCAGATACAGGCGTTACGAAATTTCCCATGCAACCAAGGCCCTTATTCTCATTGGTTAAGGAAGCTCCGTAACACCTCTTCCTTAGCTGTTTATTTTTTTGGATGTGGCAAGGTAATATCATTTGGGACGTTATTTATGCAGAGTATGGCGATATTGGTAGGATTTATGTAACACAGAAGAGGACAGTAAAAATAAATCGCTTAGGAAAAGGTGTTACGTGCTCTAGCGTACATCCTTCAGTTTATAATCCCATTACTTCCTATATTTGTCGAACGTACTAAAGGATATTAACCAGCCATATCCAAAAATTAATCGCTAAGGAAAAGGTGTTAGGGAGCATCCTTAAATGAGTGTTTATACCGGTGTCATTAATTCTCACATGCTCAGGACAACTCTATACCCCATTCACCTTGACCTGGCCCAGATTTTTGTCCTTTTGCAGCTTATTTCACTCAGCTTAGTGGCAGAAGACAATACTATTGCTCCACATCCTTTCCATAGCACTTCTTCGTGACTAGCACCATATTCTAGTGTAAATCTATTATTACAACTCGGCATTCAAGACAGAGATGGCAATTCTAGGCCAAGTGAGGGTAAAAGGAGTATAGTATTGTACGGTGGGCATCAAAAATCATGTTGTCTATCCTGCTTTCCTCTCCACGAACTTAGAGAGAGAGAGAGAGAGAGAATGTTATAGAGTAAAATCGGGACGTCTTAGCAACAATGAAATCAAAAGTAGGTCATGGTGCTGAAAAGGTTAAAACACCAATCATATACCCTGGTGACACACACACACACACACACACACACACACACACACACACACACACACACACACACACACACACACACACACACACACACACACACACACACACACGAAAAGAGTCACCCCGATAAACACACACTCTGGACGATTTGCAAGTGAAATTCAAGTGAGTGGCCCAGTTTCTCAGGTAAAAACAGACGAAGTAGAATAATATGACAAGGATAACTCTCACATACACAGCCAGTCCTTGAAGAGTTGGAGGCCAGGATCCACGAAGGAGCACACTGGCATTTGGAGGAGGAGCGGTTGCCAAATTTAGCCCACTCAAATGTCAAGTCGCTGGGCTAGGAGGGCTGGGGGCTGGACTTCTCATCCTTGTCGTGTGTTGCGTGAGGTCGAGATGGAGGGGCCGTGGTATTGAGAACTGAGTACGCGAAGGTTTCTGTGTGGGCATCTGTGGGTATGTCTGTGTACGGCGTGTCTTCCTCCCTGTCTATCCCGTCTGTCTGTGTGCCTGTCTGTTTGTGTCTGTGTCCATTTCTGTCTCATTCTATCTCTTTGTCTGCCTATCTTTCCTATTTGTTTATCTGTCTGTGCCCATCCATCCGTCTATCTGTATCTGTTTATCTGTCTATCTATCTGTGTGTCCATAACCTGGTATCTAAATCCTTGAAAGGGTGATCACAAGACAAATCGCCTCCATGTCACCTTGTCCTCCGCCTTCAGACTGCCATCCCTCCAGTTCACCCCCCCCCTCACTCGTATACCTCGCCACCTCATCCTCAGTCTCCACCCCCCTTATCTCATCCTCGGTCTCCCCCTCCTGCCCACTCACAGACACTCTTCTGGTCAATCTCTCAAACCCCTAATTATTACCAGTCATTTCAAGAACTGTAATATTTTGTAATGCTCAGCTGAATCCCACATCCCAAGGCGTTATACTCATTTTACTCTAACTTGGCCTAAAATTGGCATCTCTCCCTCGTGTGCTGAGCTGTAGCAGTAGATTAACACTCGAAAATGGTGGCAGTCACGAAGAAGTGCTATGAAAAAGGATGTAGAGCCGTGGTATTTTGTTTTTTGCCATAGAGATACTTGAAACACTGTAGCAATAAATTAGCCCTAGAATACGATGCAAGTCACGAAGAAGTGCCATGAAAAAAGGATGTAGAGCCGTAGTATTGTGTTTTGGGGACATAGACATACATGAAATAAGGTGCAAAAGGATGAAAATCTGGGCCAAGTTAAAGGAAAAGGAGTCACCAGGGTCAGAGAAAGATCAGGTATTTTTCATCGCCATCGTACGTTCCAGAAATTATCGTGCCAATTAAAATGGGGCTTGACCAGTGCATTCGATCCTTGTTTTATTTATTTATTTATTTATTTATTTATTTTTATAGCAAAGGGCAGTATGCAGTGATCATCTTGGAGACATTTTAGCACCTTTTTGATATCTTAGAAGACTGTCTTAACTCCTTGGCACCGTAACACCTCTTCCTTAGCGATTTATTTAGCTTATCACACCGTACTGCCCTCTTCTGTATTACATAAATCCTGATATCGCCATACTCTGCCTGTATAACGTACGAAGGGATATTAACCACCCACACCCAGAAATAAATCGCTGAGGAAGAGGTGTTAGGGAGCTTCCTTAACATACATGAATACCGACCCATGTCTTTACCAGTGTGCTTGTATTTTTGCATATAACAGGTTAATGTGTTTGACTGTGTTAATAATACAGACACTATCGATATTACGTAGATATAATTCTTTAGGGTATACCATTAAATATAACAGATTAATATTTTTGTGTATACTGTTAATGTAAACTATATCGATAATAATGTCATCCTTATAAGTATACCTTAGGATATGACAGATTATATTTTTGTGTGTTATTAATGTAAACTATATCGGTAGATGTGATTAGACTAAACAAGAATACTAAAGCGTACACTGAGAATTATATCACTTAAAGAAAAGGTGATAACGAGGACAGGTGTGGCGTAGTGTGGTATGACAGGGTGTGGTGTGGTGTGGCATGGTATGGTATGTTGTATTGTAGTGTGGTATGGTGTGGCGTGGTTTAGTGTGGTGTGCTGTTGTATAGTGTGTTGTGGTGTGGTGTAGCAGTGTGGTGTGGTGTGGTGTGGCGTGTTGTGGTGTGGTATGGTATGGTGTATTGTAGTGTGGTATGGTGTGGTGTGGCGTGCTGTAGTGTGGCGAAGTTTAGTGTGGTGTGGCGTGGTATGGTATGGTATATTGTAGTGTGGTATGGTGTGGCGTGGTTTAGTGTGGTGTGGTGTAGTGTGGCGTGGTTTAGTGTGGTGTGGTGTAGCAGTGTGGTGTGGTGTAGTGTGGTGTGGTGTAGCAGTGTGGTGTAGTGTGGTATGGTGTGGTGTAGTGTGGTATGGTGTGGTGTAGCAGTGTGGTGTGGTGTAGTGTGGTATGGTGTGGTGTAGCAGTGTGGTGTGGTGTAGTGTGGTATGGTGTGGTGTAGCAGTGTGGTATGGTTTGGTGTGGTGTGGTGTGGTGTGATGACTGAGGCACCTGGAGTGGAAGTGAGGCAGGCTGGCCTCTTGTTATGGTGCTATACAGGACACCATTGATCCCGGCTCTGCCTCCTCTCACACACCCTTCACTTACCCCTCCCCCCTCCCGTGTGTGTGTGTGTGTGTGTGTGTGTGTGTGTGTGTGTGTGTCAGAGAGAGAGAGAAAGAGAGAGAGTATAGGCTAGGTTTCATAACACTTCCTACCCAACACTACCAATATCAACCTGTCTGTTATGGCTGGGAGGCTTCGTAACACTCATCCCTTTGCGATTCATTTTGCTTATTACACCTTGGCATTTTCTCGTAGACTGTTTATATCGTTCCAGTATCGACGGTTTACATTAAAGAGGATATTGAGGTGTAAACTGCAGACTAAATCGCTAAGAAAGAGGTGTTACGGTATCTTCAATCCTTTCCTATATCTCATCCTCCGCCCTGCCTCTGTCCTACCCTAATGTGTTTACTATTAACCCTTGTATTCAGTGCTCTTATGAACCCGACTTCACTGTTTATCATCATCATCATCATCATCATTATTATTATTATTATTATTATCTTCATCATCATCATTATTATTATTATCTTCATCATCATCATTATTATTATTATCTTCATCATCATCATCATCATCATCCATATTCTTACCACCACCACCACCACCATCATCATCATCATCATCATCATCATCATCATCACTATCGTCATCATCCTGCGTCTTTTTTCCTATCCGCATGTGGGGTGAGATAGGGTCCAGAAAGGAAGGAAAAGAGAGGGAAAAAAAGAGAGAAAGAGAGTGAGAGAGGCAATCCACAGCATGGAGTGTGTGTGTGAGAGAGAGAGAGAGAGAGAGAGAGAGAGAGGTGCCAAACCCATGCTCTGCACTGCTCCATCCAGACTGCATCCAAGTGTTTATATGCTTATTTAACAGATTCCACTGCTCTTCTGGACCTGCCTACACTGTTTTATCCTCTAGTTTGGATTAGTTAGGATGACTGATGCTTAGATGAAGAGGGATGAGGGCTTGGGAGTAGGTGAGTGTGGGTGTAGGTGGGTGTCGGTTGATGTGGGTGGGTATAGATGAGTATGGGTGGGTGTGGGTGGGTTTAAGTGAATATAAGGAGATGTAGGTGCTTGTGGGTGTGTTTGGATGGGTGTAGGTGGATGTAAGTGGGTGTAGGTGTGTTTTTAGTGGGTGTGGGTGGGTATGAAGGAGTGTGGGTGTGTTTTTAGTGGGTGTAGGTGGATATAAGCGGGTGTGGGTGTGTTTTTATCGGGTGTAGGTGGGTGTGGGAGGTTATGGGCCGGTGTGGGCAGTGGGTGAATGTGGGGGAGTGCGATAGACGAAGAAATGAAAGGCTAAAGATACGGGCTCAGCTTTACATCGGCATTTCAACCTCTCTCACAATTCAACCACCTTGACTCAGCTAAGAAAATCGTCTGGTCTGGAGTGGAATCTCGGCCCGTATTGTAAGGTCCCTAACACCCATTCCTAAGCGACTTGTTTTGCTTTGCTGACTATATCCTTGTAACATACATCCTTCTGATATCGCCATACTCTGCAAATATAAGGTACAGAAGGATATTAACCAGTCATATCCAGAAATAAATCGCAAAGGAAAAGGTGTTAGGGAACTTCCATACCTGACGAGAGAAAAGTTGCTAAATACCTGCCAAAGTCACGCGAAAAATGTCAGAATGTCGCTATCACACACACACACACACACACACACACACACACACACACACACACACACACACACACACACACACACACACACACACACACACACACACACACACACACACACACACACACACACACACACACACACAACTAAGTCGCTAAACCGTAAGCCAAAATTGCTAAAATGATGCTAGAATTTGGCCAAGGTTTATTGCTAAGTGGGCATAAATATCTCAGATCTGTCATTAAAGTTGTTCAAATGCCAACTGAGAGAATTAAAAGAGAATGCATTGGTTTTCAACATGTATACGGTATGTCAAGTCAGATACATATAAAAATAAATGTGTGTATGTATATTTATGTATATGTATGTTTCCGCGTCAGGAGTGGACTTGGGAGTAGGATCAGAGCCACAGTTCTTTCCTCTTTCATCCACCCCTCACCCCATCCCACTCCTCGTCTCGTCTCCCCTCCCCACCACTTCCCTCCCCTCCCGACCTATCGATCCCTCTCATCCCTCCTCCGCCTTGGCCCAGTTCGATTCCAGGGCCGGTAAGACTGGGGGACTCAGTTAGTTTCCCTGCTCATTCCTATCCCCTCCTCGTTCACTCAGCAGTCGAAATGTTAACCTGAATAAAAAACGACTCCTTCGGGACGTTTTCTTGGCGAAGATTGAGACGTAGAAAAGAGAATACCTTAACCCCGCGCAGTGGATAGGTATATATAAATCCTACTGCTTTAACCTTACTATTTTTTACCATTTTTACCCTACTATTTTTCCCCCCTTTGGTGCACCCCCTCTGGTGGTCACAGGCCCTCCCATAAATATTGTATTATGTGGGTCTATTTTGGTCTCCCTGTATTTTTATGGCGGCTGGGCCCCTCCGCCGGTCGGGTCGGTAGCGTGCTTGTCTCTCAGTCCTTGTGACCTGGGTTCAGTCCTAGCTGGGGGCAAGCATTTAACTCCTTCAGCAGGATGACCTATTTTTCATATTCTTCGTATCCAAGACAATTTTTTTCAGCCTTGGAGTGGCTTTTGGAAGTGGAGAGAGTTGATGTAGCCTCCATTTCTCCCCTCACTGCAAGAGACCTCCACAAAACTTAATTAAATAGCTGAATAAAATTGTGTAGGGCAGAAAGAAAAAATCAGTGAGGCGCCATCGGATTCAGGTGGCTCGGAGGGTGAAGTAGTAGGCTAGTGTCCCTTCAGGTGTTCCCAGATTTTCCCATCGAGGTTGTCTCACTCAGGAACATACCCACTCCAACACACTCTTCTACAACACACACTCCTACTCCAACACACTGTCACTCCAACACACTTTCCCACAACACACACTCCTGCTCCAGCACACTCCTACCCCAACACACTGTCTCACTCCAACACACTCCTACCCCAACACACTGTCTCACTCCAACACACTCCTACCCCAACACACTGTCTCACTCCAACACACTCCTACCCCAACACACTGTCTCACTCCAACACACTCTCCTACTCCAACACACCCCTCTACATCAACACACTCCAACTCCAACACACTCTCCTCTACCAACACACCCTTAATGCACGTCTCACCCAACTCTCCAAAAGCATTTCACACTCATAGCCTGGTAATGGAGAGAGAGAGAGAGAGAGAGAGAGAGAGAGGCCTTCACGTGGTGGCACCGATATAACCAGGCAAGTTACACAAACGTCCTTCAGCTCCTTTCTTATCCCATGGAAGGAGGAAGGTGGGGAAAAGGACAGTTTGAGCCTGGAGTTCACCAGGTTCACGTTCAGATGAGACTGGGTTCATTAACAGCAGGCTATACCGGTGCATGAGGCACTGGGGAGGAGGGGGTCACTTCCCAAATGGCCAATGGTGTTTCTTAGTCCTTTTACCCTTCAGTACCTGGTAGACTTGAGGCCATGCATAGTAGACCCACCCGCTCATGTCAGGTGTGTACATACTGGCTGCTGATATACGTACATACGTACATACATACATACACTCCGACATATACACATACACATACATGCCGCGTACATTCGCTCATACATACATACCCACACATATACATACACATACATACATAGCCTACCCATATCTGTACATGCACATACATACTTACATAGCCTACTCGCATATATACATACTCATACATACATAGTCTACCCACATATATACATACACATACATAGCCTACCCACATATATACATACACATACATACATAGTCTACCCACATATATACATACACATACATAGCCTACCCATATCTGTACATGCACATACATACATACATAGCCTACCCACATATATACATACACATACATACGTATCCTACTCACATATATACATACATACATACATAGCCTACCCACATATATACATACACATACCTACGTACCCACATACATACATTCATTGTGGTGTCTGATGTACTGATGATTATTAAAATTTGTGTTGAAGTAGGAGGAGGAGGAGGACGAGGACGATACCGATGCTGCTACGATGCCGATGATGATGATGATGACGGTGGTGATGGTGATGATGATGATGATGATGATGATGATGATGATGATGATGGTGACTAATTACAGGTGTGAGGGGGTCCGGTCCTGGCTTTGAGAAGTTCGTGTTCCCTCAGAGATGACTGGATCGATACGCAAGGCCCTCCCCTGGCTTTTGTGGAGAGAGAGAGAGAGAGAGAGAGGGGGAGGGAGGAAGGGAGAGAGAGGGAGGGAGGGAGAGAGAGAGAGAGAGAGAGAGGGAGGGAGGGAGGGAGGGAGGGAGGGAGAGAGAGAGAGAGAGAGAGAGGAACGTGAGGCTTCTTATTGCCTTTTCTGAGCGATTTATTTTGATATGACACCTCAGCGTCCTCTTGTAAGTTATTATCATTTTAACATGGCGAAATTTGCACCAGTCACATACAAGAGGCTGTTAGGTGTAATGTAAAGACTAAATCGCTAAGAAACATGTGTTCGGAAATCTACAGTCAGTCCTGTTGTTAGCATGGAGAGTGGGTGGGCGGGGGGGAGATGGGGGTAGAGGTTGTAGTAGTAGTAGTAGTAGTAATACTAGTAGTAGTAGTAGTTGTTGTTGTTGTTGTTGTTGTTGCACCAGGCTCAACCCAGTGGACTGCAGGCTGAACTTGACCTCCTCTTGCCATCCACCATCCATTGTTACGGGGATAGGGAGGGAGTTGAGGGACGTTTGTGTAGCCGTGCAGTGGAGCCGCCCGTTTGTATTGATGTTACCGCGTGAAGGCGTCCCCATCCAGCGCTGGGGTGTGGGGGAATTACGGGGGTTGTGAGGGGTGAAGGAGTGGGGGTGTGGGGATAGAGGGGTTGTGAGGGGTGAGTGGGTGAGGGAGTGGAAGTAGAGGGGGTTGTGATGGGTGAGGGGATGAGGGAGTGGGGTAATGGAGGGGGGGTTATGAGGAGGGAATGGGGGTTGGATGGGGGTTGTGAGGGGTGAGTGGTTAGGGGAGTGAGAGCATGGAGGGGGTTGTGAGGATGAGTGGGTGAGGAAGTTGGGATGGTAGGGTTATGAGGGGTGAGGGAGTGGGAGCATGAGGGGGGGATTGTGAGGGTGTAGTGGGTGAGGTGGAAGGGTGTCGGGGCTGATAAAAGGCAGGTATGAGGAGAGGGGTGGGGGTGAGTCGAGTGGGGAGGTGGGGGGAGCGTGGGAACTAGGGTATGTAGACACAGGGCCACCACCACAACACAAACACACACACACACACACACACACACACACACACACACACACACACACATGGAGAGAGAGAGAGAGAGAGAGAGAGAGAGAGGTAACAGCATCCCAATACACCAGTAAAGACATATGCATCTTAACTATGGATGAAGATACTGTTACAAGAAGCCTTATTTCTCTAACGACCTTTTGAGAGCTAACGAGGCTATTAACACTCTCAGGCCCGTTTGCTCAATTAATCAGCTGGCGGTAATTAGAGGAGAATTCTATAATTATCCTGTAATTTGTCCAGTTCCGTCACGTGAAAACAAACTGACTAATGTTTTTCTGTTTTTTTGCAGGTGAGTTGGGGAGCTGTGGGAGGACCAGGTGTAATTCAGAGATGGTGAGTCAGTACAGCTTTTCAGTCAGTCAGTCAGTCACTCCTCACTTAGTCAGTTAGTCAGTCAGTTGCTCTCTCAATCAGTCACTCTCCCACTCAGTCTGTCAGTTGCTCTCTCAGTCACTCGCTCAGTTAGTCAGTCACTCAGTTATCTTTGTACTGTACTTGTAATTTGTAAGTACTTTTTCTTAATTGTAACTAACAATTTTTTTTTTTTTTTTGGGGGGGAGGGGAGGGGAAACAGGGTGATGATGATGATGATGATGATGATGATGATTTTCTTGTCGACTTTCCATTGTACACATTTGTATGCCATACTTATCATACTCCCTGAGGTTCTCATCACTACATGGACACGTACAGGCATGCGTACTTATACATAGAGAGAGAGAGAGACAGACAGACAGACAGACAGAGAGTATTGTTCATTACATTGCAGACCTAAGCCAATGTCTTTTTTTCATTCCCTTGACTTAATTTCTTTGATTAAATTTCAGAGGCTTGGATAGATGGATGGAAGGAAGGATGGATGGATGGAAGGATGGAAGGAAGGATGGATGGATGGATGGATGGAAGGATGGATGGATGGATGGATGGATGGAAGGATGGATGGATGGATGGATGGATGGAAGGATGGATGGAAGGATGGATGGATGGATGGATGGAAGGATGGATGGATGGATGGATGGATAGATGGATGGATGGAAGGATGGATGGATGGATAGATGGATGGATGGATGGCCAATTTTTCTGGACAGTATGGGGATGTTGCGCCTGCTGTCATGTCCCTTAAGTTTTTATCATGTTTTTGTGTGGTAGGTGGGTGGGCCTACCATCCACTCACTCGATGTAGTGCAACTTTCGGATAACTCTCCCGTGAGTGACGAGCCAAATGGGTCATTATAATCCAAGAAGCCGTTTATTACGTTGGGTAGTAACCATATAACCAAATGGCGCCTGGTTGTCTAGTGGGTTAAGGTGTTACAACTGGATGGAGTCCGTAATGGCTTATATCTGAGGGGTGGGTTGGGGTGGTTTGCTCACTTAATGCTACTCAGGAGGAAGAGAGGCTGGTTACCTTCGCCCTAAATATTGGGAGTGAGTAGCCTAGTAAAGGGCCCAACGATCCTGATGGTCAGAGAGAGAGAGAGAGAGAGAGAGAGGTTTGGATAATATATAACAAAGAATTAAAGCATAGAACTGTAAATGGATTAACCCCTTCTGCCCGAGGACCTCACTTGTATTTTATTATTGCTGTTAATATACTCTTTTCACGTGACCTAAACTTGCCATGCTTCCATCCTGAAAGCTGAGGTATAACGAAGAACAGAACATGGTGGTGGTCAGGGTGGAGTGCTGTGGAGAGGAGGTAGGCCCGTAGCATCGTCTTTTTCTGCCTCTGAACCACGTGAAATAAAGTGCATGAAGAACAACTACGTGAAATAAACTGCATAAGGAACAGCACGTGAAATAACCTGCATAAAGAACTACGTGAAATAAACTGCATAATTAACAGCCATGTGAAATAACCTGCATAAAGAACTACGTGAAATAAACTGAATAAAGAACAACTACGTGAAATAAACTGCATAATTAACAGCCATGTGAAATAACCTGCATAAAGAACTACGTGAAATAACCTGCATAAAGAACAACTACGTGAAATAAACTGCATAAAGAACAACTACGTGAAATAAACTGCATAAAGAACAACTACGTGAAATAAACTGCATAAAGAACAACTACGTGAAATAAACTGCATAAAGAACAACTACGTGAAATAAACTGAATAAAGAACAACTACGTGAAATAAACTGAATAAAGAACAACTACGTGAAATAACCTGCATAAAGAACAGCTACGTGAAATAAACTGCATAAAGAACAACTACGTGAGATAAACCGCAGAAAGGACGAAAATCGGGGCCAAGTTAAAGTGACAGGAGTATCGTATGTGTAGTCACGTCATGGGGACACTGTTGGAAGAATTTGAGTTAGAATTTAGCCTTCATTACACCGCTAGATTGAATGGTGCTGAACAGTGACGCCTTCATGTGGTGGCACCGTTATAGTGGGTTGGTGGAGCTGCTGGGTTATATAAGTGTCCCTCAGCTCCCTCCCAGTCCCCCGAAAGGAGGATGGTGGGCTGCAGGAGAGGGGCAGCTTTAACTTACATTCATCTGGGTTCATATTCAGATAAACACTAAGCTGAATTAAAGCACCTGGAAGCAGCAAGGGTTAAATAAGAATGAAGGGGTAAAAAGAAGATGCAGGTCAGAAAGTACAGAGAAGGTGTAAGTGAAAGGGAGGTAAAAAAAAAATGTGGAGGAGGGGATGGGAGAAGGGATGGTGGATGGGAGGAAAGGGGGAGTGATTGAGAAGAGTGGGGGGAAAGAGGTGAGAGGAGGGGAGGGGGTGAAGAGGGGGAAGGGGAGGTGAGAGGAGTGAGAGTTATTGAATGAGTCAGGGGGAGGGGAAGGGAGTTCGAGGAGGTATTGAATGAGTGGCAGGGAGGGAGAGGGAGGAAGGAGAGGAGGGACGTAACACACGAGAGGGGTGAAGGAAGATAGGGAGGCGACGCGAAATAATGTTGCAGTAAAAAGGAAAAAAAAAGAAAAACGAAATTAATCAAAACTAGCACAATTAATCAGAACCAGACGCCACTTTTTTTTTTCTTTACAACAACAATATCGAGGCAGGAAAATAAGAAAAACCTGGTATACAGAACTAGAGTGTTTTAGAATCTAGCCTTCTGTGTTTACGTGTCAGGCACCTGTATGAAAAGTAGGTACCATAACGCAAGGTTTGAGGCACTTCTTGAAACTATTTTTTTTGCCATTCTAGTGGCCATAGAATAACAATAAACTAATACCGTCTTTTACACATGATAGCGAAGTATATTGATCGTGTAGTTAATCCATCACGGTGCGGTGTGTTATCCCCAATGCGCCGCTTCACAACCTGCCTCCAGTCTTTCAAACGCAGTGTGTCCAAGCATCTTGAAATGAATGGAGCTTGAATTTGGCTCCCTGTTATCTTGTTCTTGATTCTTCTTGGAGGGAACAATCTTGCGGACTTCCGGCCTTTGGTTCCTTCTTCCTTGCATTAAAAAAAAAAAAAAAAAAACTATGATGCGTTTTTTTAATTCTGTCTCCAAACGACTCTCTTCGCCTCATGAGACTTTTGAGACTGGAGGGGGTCTGTCTTCACTTCCCCCCTCAGTGCTAGGAGTCACGCCCAGGCTGAATGGATTTATCTTGAGGTAGGAATAATAAACTATCAAAATACATCATCGGTTTCAAAGGTTTAACAGGACTTCAAGCAGCAATACAGGTTGGGTTATGTTTGTTTATATCACTGGCTTCTTTACCCGTGGATGTTGGATGCCGTTGTTTTTGTGGTTAGAGTAGCTATGATTTTTTGCGGATGCTGACTACGACTACAGAAAGAGGGAGAGGGGGAGGAAGGAAAGGAAGAAGGAGGGAGAGAGGGAAGGAGGGAGTGGAAGGAAGAAGGAAATGAGGGAGGGAGGGAGAAAAGGAAGCAGGAGGGAGGGAGAGAGGAAAGGAAGAGAAGAAGGAAGGAGAGACGTAACTTCACACACCTAGGAAGAAAGGCGGGAGGGAGGAAAGAGATGCGTAACTTCACAAGGAAAGAGAGAGAGAGAAACAGGAAGTGTGAGTAAGGTGTGTGTGTGTGTGTAAGAGATAGGACACACAATGATGGCCGGGAGAGAGGGGGAAAAATATAAAAGTATCTTCTAATTACTGATGTGAGGAAAATTGATAGATATGGTGTACGTGTGTGTGTGTGTGTGTGTGTGTGTGTGTGTGTGTGTGTGTGTGTGTGTGTGTGTGTGTGTGTGTGTGTGTGTGAGAGAGAGAGAGAGAGAGAGGACGGCCCCAAACTTCTCCTTGCCACCTCTGATCTTAGACATTTGAACCAGTCTCTCCCGCCGGGCCTTGCAAACCACTATACCACCGGGCATCTTACTGGAAATCAAATCAGTATCTAAGACGTTTGGTTTCTGAGGCAAGGACGATTTTATGGGTACTCTGCTGCTTGATAACTTTTATTTTTTTATGAATAGTGTTGATGATGATGGTTGCTGTTATTATCACTACTACTACTACTATTACTACTACTACTACCTTCACTTGGAGTTCATTACTTGCCCCTTATTCTCTCGTGCAAAGGAGGCTCAGCTTGTATCTCAACCTGGTTTGTGTGTGGGCTAGGCGGGGCAGATGAGGGCAGCGGGGCAATTTGGGCAGCGGCAGTTAAGGGCAGTGGCTTGGGTGGGGTCAAGGGCAGGGCAGGTGGGACAGAGAGGTCTGGTGAGGGCAGCAGGGCGGGGAGGAGTGGGGCAGGTGAGGGCTGGAGAGCAGGGCGGGGCGGGGCAGGTGAGGGCAGCGGGACGGGGCGGAGCCTAGGAACCTTCGCTCCTACAATTAACCTTGGACGAGTCCCTGCCGCACCTTAGATCAATACCCTGCCACCACAACCCCACACCACCACACTACCACAACCCCACACCACCACAACCCCACACCACCACACTACCCCACACCACCACACTACCCCACACCACCACACTACCCCACACCACCACACTACCCCATACCACCACACCACCACACTACCACAACCCCACACTACCACAACCCCACACCACCACACACCACCACACTACTCCACACCACCACACTACCCCCACCACCACACTACCCCCACCACCACACTACCCCCACCACCACACACCACCACACTACCCCACACCACCACACTACACCCACCACCACACTACCCCCACCACCACACTACCCCCACCACCACACTACCACACTACACAACCCTACCACCACAATGTATGCTACCAGACACTCATCACACTACCCTTACCTCCCTGCACCACACTACCTTACTATCCTACACCACAACACCACCCCATACCACCACAACATTTTCTCACTACACCCCCCTTCCATAACCTGTACTGATTATATACACGCGGGTGTGGGTGTGTGGGTGGGGGGAGAAAGGGGGGAAGTGCTGTGCCTTTGGAAAGTTCGAAGCACCTTTTGATCAACGATTTACTCTGCACCTTACACCTTAGTTATCCTCTTGTATGTTACTGATGCAAGGTATGTCGATATTGAAGCGATGTGAATGACTTACTGGAGAATATTAAAGGGTAATTTAGTGCTACAAAGCCTTGGGAGAGTTTGAAGCACCTTTTGATCAGCGATTTAGTCTGCATCTTACACTTTAGTTAACCTCTTGTATGTTACTGATGGAAGTTGATATTGAAGCGATATTGAATGACTTACTGGAGAATATTAAAGAGTAATTTAGTGCTACAAAGCCACTGATGTTGTTATAATGCGGGTAACTGTGTGGCTGAGGCAGTTGGTGGTGTTCCTTATGCCTGCTGGTACGGAGGCCTGGCACTCACGGCTTTGCTATCCTTGTCTTTGACAGGGATAACTCACCCTCAAAAAACAGGCCCGAAAGGACCAGTAGATCTGTTTCTGTTTACTTTTGTTTTTATTCATCTGTACCTTCACCCGAGGAGTTAGGCAAGGAGGTAGGGGAAGGAAAGTAGTAGTAGTAGTAGAAGGAGGAGGAGGAGGAGGAGGAGGAAGAAGAAGAGGAGGAGGAGGAGGAGTGACAGGGAAGCAGGAGTAGGTTCGGGGAGGCGGAAGGATAATAAGGATGCAGGAGGAGTACAAAGGAATACAAAGAGGTCGGAAGGCGGAAAGAGAATGGGTGGCAGGGTAGCAGTAGGCGGGGTGGGGAGGTAGGAAGATAAGCAGGAAGACAGGAGGGAGGAGGAAGGGGAGTGGGAAGGCAGGAAGAGGGGAGACGAGAAGGCAGGAGGAGGAGGGGTGGAGAAGGCTGGAGGAACAGAGAAGCAGGAAGATAGGAGGAGGAGGGGGAAGGCGAGAGAAGTGGGAGAGGAATGAGGAGATAGGGTGAAGAGGAGGAGGAGGACGAGGACGAGGAGTGGGAGGGCAAGAGGAGGGAGATAGAATGAAGAGGAAGAGGAGGAGTGGGAAGGCAGGGGCAGGAGGAGGGAAATAAGTATCGGTGCAGAGGTGGTGAAGTGTATTGCCATATAGAGCCAACACTACGGGGAGAAGCACAGTATTTTTCACTTAGTCTCCATTTCCTGTGAACTATGAAGATTAAACATTATTGAGGCTGTGACATAATCAAGATTTATTTTATTATATGACATTGTTTTTTTTTTAATAACAGAATAGAGGAAGGAAAAACTCATGAATAAAAATAAAAATAATCGTTAATTATTATGACATAAAATAACGCTGTTCCATGTTCATCCTGCGACACACACATCAGAATTATAATGATAGGAAGAATGATAGTGATAATAATAATAATAATAATAATAATAATAATCCTAGACACACTACCACCTTATCATCCCTTTCACGTTTAATATTGTATACACAGATATAAGCCCTTACACACACACACACACACACACACACACACACAGATATAGATATGGAAAGCTCACATTAGCACACACATGTACATGCTCACATCTGTGTACGTATCTGCACACCTGCATACACATAGAGTACACACACATCTACAGAGGTACCGATATAGGCTACGTTGGGCGGGAGTCTAGTCACCTCCACGGGTATTGAAGCCTTGTAAGTACACACACACACACACACACACACACACACACACACACACACACACACACACACACACACACACACACACACACACACACACACACACACACACACACACACACACACACACACACACACACCAAGAGAGAGAGAGAGAGGCCACAGGATAATAGGAGGGTAGGCAGAATATAAAACCAGTAGAAGGAGATGGAGGGAAAAAGCAGAGGGTTAGTAGGATAAAGGCAGATAAGAAAGCAGGAAGATAGGCAGGGAGGCAGGAAGAGAGCAGATAGGCAGGCGTGTAGGCAGCAGGAGGGCAGGCAGGCAGGAGGGCAGGCAGGTAGGCAGGAAGACAAGAGGGGCTGCAGTCCAACTTTTATACAATAGTGTGGAGACGAGCATCTTAAAGCCGCTATTTTTGGCTCGTTCAATAGGTGGCGGGTGAAGGGGGTGGCAGGGAAAGTAGGTGGTGGCAGGGAGAGTAGGTGGTGGCAGGGAAAGTAGGTGGTGGCAGGGAGAGTAGGTGGTGGCAGGGAAAGTAGGTGGTGGCAGAGAGAGAGAGAGAGAGAGAGAGAGGTGAGATAAGGTGTGAGGTTTAGAGGTGAGGGAAGGGGGGGGGGTATGGGGCCACTTACCCCTCCATTCCGTGGGTCTTGGATAAACTGTTTACCTTTCCTCGGTCACTGTTGCTCTCTCTCTCTCTCTCTCTCTCTCTCTCTCTCTCTCTCTCTCTCTCTCTCTCTCTCTCTCTCTCTCTCTCAAAATCCACACCCATCATGCTCATTCTTTCCTCCCATTAAGCCTCCCATTCGTCTAGGGTTTTCTTCCATCCACACATCTGCTGTAGTTCATAATTTTTCACTCTTCCTTTTTTTTTCTTCTTCTTCTTTAATCGTTGTCCTGTTGCTTAAGTTCCTTCACTGTCCTTTCACTCATCTGTTTTCTTTCTTATAATCCCTGAGATTCCCTCTTTATCGTGTCACTTTCATTTTCTTCCTTTTTTGCCTCTCTCTCTCTCTCTCTCTCTCTCTCTCTCTCTCTCTCTCTCTGTCTCTCTCTCTCTCACTCTCTCTCTCTCTCTGTCTGTCTGTCTGTCTGTCTGTCTGTCTCTCTCTCTCTCTCTCTCTCTCTCTCTCTCTCTCTCTCTCTCTCTCCTATCCTTCAGCAGCTCATGCCCCCGTCTCTCCTTCCACCCCTCTCCTCTTCCACACATCCATCTCTCTTTCTGCTTCCCTCTGCCATTCCTTCCTTCCTGCCTCTCTCTCCCGACCTTCCTTCTCCCATCCTTCACATCTCTCGTCCTACCATTGCCAGTCCCTCTACCGTTCCTCCTTCACGCATCCCTCTCTCCCTCCCCTCCATCCCTCCCTCTCTCTCATCTGTCTCTGCCACTCTCTCCCCTTACTCTCACTCTCTCCTCTCCTTCTCACTCTCTCCCCTCCCTCTCACTCTCTCTCCTTCCTCCCTCCCTCTTTACTCCGGCGTGTGAGCAGAGAAGAGGGCGGGATGTCAAGGCCTGAAAGGAGTGAGATGCGGAGGGAGGACAAGGGCAGGGGCCAGTGGAGAGGAAGAGGCGATACTCCCTGATTGGTAGGGGAGTGTGAGGGAGAGGACGTGGAAGGGTGGTAGAGAGGGAGGGTGTTGGAGAGGGAGGGCGGTAGAGATGAAGGGTGATAGAGAGGGAGGGCGATGGAGAGGGAAGGTGATGGAGAGGGAGGATGATGGAGAGGGAAGATGATGGAGAGGGAAGATGATGGAGAGGGAGAATGATGGAGAGGGAAGATGATAGAGAGGGAGGGCGATGGAGAGGGAAGGTGATGGAGAGGGAGGATGATGGAGAGGGAAGATGATGGAGAGGGAGGGTGATGGAGAGGGAAGATGATGGAGAGGGAGGGTGATGGAGAGGGAGAATGATGGAGAGGGAAGATGATGGAGAGGGAGGGTGATGGAGAGGGAAGATGATGGAGAGGGAAGATGATGGAGAGTGAGAGTGATGAAGTGGATTGGTGATGGAGAGAGTGATGGAGAGGGAATGTATTTTTAGTGCAGTGTGGAATTCGTAACACCTCTTCCTTAGCGATTTATTCTGCACGTTACGGGTCAATATCCTCTTGTATGTCACTGAGGCAAGCTGTTTCAATATTAAAACGACATTAAGACCATAAAAAGAATGTTAAGGTATAATATGCAAAATAAATCCCCAAGGAAGAGGTGTTACGAAGGCTACTGTACCATTTAGACGCGACGCCAAGGTAGACATCCATGGGACGCTGTTTTTAATAATTTTTCGTCATTTTCCACAATGAATAAATCTCCTTTGCATTTTGCTCTAATTTGGCCAAAAACTTGCTATCTCTCCATCATAAATGCTTAGTTACAACAAGAGATTAATGCTAGAATATGATGCACGTCACGAAGAAGTGCTGCGTAAAGGAGGTGGAGCACATTATCGTTTTCTGACACCGAGCTACATAAAATGAGATGGACAAGGACAAAAATCTGGGCAAGATTATGGTAAAAGGAGTATAGCAGGATTCGTGTCGTTGTGTTGTATTTTCCACTTACAAATTAACTCTAGTTTGCTTGTGTGGTAGTGTGTATAAGTGAAAGTGAAAATATATACATCAGTCATATACACACTGATTGGCCTTTTAGTGTCAGGAATCGTATAGGTTTTGTTGTATTTTTCAGATTATATACATTGCGTGTGCTGTGTTTAGTGGCTGTATGAGGGAAAATGGTAATATATATACAGCCATCTCCTCCACACTGCCAGGCACAGGAAGTTAATGAGTAAGACCCCCGAAGGAGACAGAAGGACGAACAAGGTAACACACTGGTTGGTCAATATTTAGACAAGCAAGTTAAGAAAGTAGAAAAGCAAGCAGGCAGGCAGGCAGGCAGGCAAGCAGGAGGGAAGCAAGCCGAGTCTGAGGGTGAAGAGGGGATGGGGGGAGTGGGGAGGGAAGGGGGATGGGGGGAGTGGGGAGGGAAGGGGGAGTGGGGGGAAATGGGGTGGGGGGGCCGGACTTAAAGCTCATAGTGTGAGAGAGAGGCCGGGGTGAAGCATCGTGAGCCTCCTGTACCACTGAACCTGTTTCTGCCTCACTCCCTGTCCCTGCCTCACCCTACTTCCTTTCCCTGCCTTACTGTACCATCCTGTCCCTGCCTCACCCTACCATCATACCCTTGCCTGTCCCTGTCTTACCCCACCCTCATACCCTTGCCTGTCCCTGCCTTACCCCACCTCCATACCCTTGTCTGTCCCTGCCTTACCCTGCTTTCATACCCTTGCCTGCCCCTGCCTCATCCTACCTTCCTTCTCCTGCCTTACACCACCTTCATACCCTTGCCTTCCCCTGCCTCACCCTAGCTTCCATCCCCTGCCTTACCCCACCTTCATACCCTTGCCTGTCCCTGCCTCACCCTACCTTCATAGCTTTGCCTGTCCCTGCCTCACCTTGTCTTCATACCTTGCCTGTCCCTGCCTTACCCTACCTTCATACCCTTGCCTGTCCCTGCCTCACCCTACCGTCATACTCTTGCCTGTCCCTGTCTCACCCTGTCTTCATACCTTTGCCTGCCCCTGCTTCACCCTACCTTCCAGCCCTTGCCTACCTCTGCCTTATCCTGCATCCCTGTTCGTGCCTCATCCTACCCCCAGGTTTCATTCTCCGTATGTCCCTGCCTCACTCTGCCTTTCACAACCTTGTCCCTCCCTGCCTCATCCAGCCTGCCTGTCCCTGCCTAAGTCTGCCTCTGTGTCTGTCTCACGCAGTTTCTGTATGTTGCTGCCTCATCCTGCCTTTCTATCCCTGCCTCACTCTGCCTCGCCGTCTCACCCTGTCTCTGTGTCGCACCATTTTCCTACCTGCTCCCGTGTTTATCTACTCCTCATATACCTGCCTCTCTCTGCCTCACCTTGCCTCTCTGTTCCTGCCTCACCTTGCCTCTCTGTCCCTGCCTCACCTTGCCTCTCTGTCCCTGCCTCACCATACCTCTCTGTCCCTGCCTCACCTTGCTTCTCCGTCCATACCTCTCTGTCCCTGCCTCATCTTGCTTCTCCGTCCATACCTCTCTGTCCCTGCCTCACCTTGCCTCTCCGTCCATACCTCTCTGTCCCTGCCTCACCTTGCCTCTCCGTCCCTGCCTCACCTTGCCTCTCTGTTCCTGCCTCACCTTGCCTCTCTGTCCCTGCCTCACCTTGCCTCTCCGTCCCTGCCTCACCTTGCCTCTCTGTCCCTGCCTTACCTTGTCTCTCTGTCCCTGCCTAGTCGCTTCCCTCTCACCCTGCCTGTCCCACCCACGTGTCTCGCCTTGCCTTCCTGCCCCTGTCATCATCACCCAACCGTCACCCTACCTTTCCTGTCCCCCCACCGTCCATTCTCACCCTACCCTCCCTATCACCCTGCCGTCCATTCTCACCCTACTTTCCCTGCAACTCTGCCTTCCCAGTCACCCTGCCGTCCGTTCCCACCCTGCCGTCTCACCCTACCTTCCCGTTCACCCTGTCATCCCTGTCACCTAGCCCTCGCAGTCACCTTGCCGCCCTTTCTCACTTTACTCTCCTTTTCACCCTATCATCCCAGTCACCCTGCCTTGCCTTTCATCCTACGATTCGTCACCCTACCATCCCTGTCACCCTGTCGCCCTTTCTCACCCCGCCTTCCCTTTCACCCTGCCTCCCTTTCATCCTATGATCCCTGTCACCCTACCGTCCCAGTCACCTTGCCGCCCTTTTTCACCCTGCCGCCCATTCTCATCCTACTCTCCATGTCACCCTACCATCCCAGTCACCTTGTCACCCTTTCTCACCCTGCCTTCCCTTTCACCCTGTCGCCCTTTGTCACCCTGCCTTCCCTTTCACACTGCCTCGCTTTCATCCTGCCATCCCTGTCACCCTGCCATCCCATCACCCCTACCTCCATAACCCTGAGTCCATATGCGATTACCCCCTATGGCATATTTCTTTAACTATATTCTTGGAGGCATATCTATTCAGCTAAGGAGAGCGTCTTAGTAATCTATCTATCTGTCTATTGCCAGACGCCTTAATCCCGTAAGGAGTGGCCACAAACAAATCGCCTTCATGTCGCTCTGTCCCCCGCCATTTCACTGCCCTGCTCCCAGCTCACACACACATCCTTTCTTATATACCTCTTAGTAATGAAGAGGTTAATTAAGACCGTCTAACCCCTTCAGTTTCACGTCTTCTAAGGATCTTCAAGACGTAACAGGCAATATGTCAACTCTGGAACTGGCTCCCTCTTTCTGTGTTTCCTACTGCCTATGATCTCTAGTATTTCTAACCACTTCAGTTTCAAGTCTTCTAAAGATCCTCAAGACATACCAGGCAACGGGTCAACTCTGGAACAGTCTTCCTCTGTCTGTATTTCCTACTGCCTGTGATCTCTAGTCATTCAAACGTCGTGTCCAGGCATCTCGAAATGAACGGATCTTGAATTTGGCTCTAAGGTATCTTGATTTTTTTTTTCTTGGAGGGAACGATTTGCGGGATATGACCTTTGGTTCATTCGTCTTTTCGTAAAAATAAATAAATAAATAAATAAATAATAAACATGATATTCTAAGATGGGGGTCCTTGTGGGTTGCAGGCTTATCTTAAACGTGAACTCGGTAGACTGCAGGCTTAGTCCGCCCCTCTGCACTCTACCCTCCTCCTTTCGGGGTATAAGGATGTAGTTAAGGGACGTTTGTATGATGAGGCAGTTGAGAGGCTCGGTTATATAAATGCCACCACGTGAAGGCGTCCTCCCCCACACCTGACGTAGTGTTAGTGACGTCCTCGGGTTGAAAAGACTAATACATTGATGACCTGTATCCTTGCTTTGTAACACACACACACACACACACACACACCAGAATAAATCGCTGAGGAAGAGGTGTCGCGAAATCTCCGAAGTCAGCGAGATTTACGGCCCTTAGAGACCCCCCCTAACTGGACAACGAACCAGCCGACAGTTTTAAGGCAGAGAGAGAGAGAGAGAGAGAGAGAATTGTTAACCCCTTCAGCCTGTGGACGTCATAATTATTTTGCTACTGCTACTACCTGTCGACTTTATTCGTGTTAGAAAGAGGGCCTTTTGACGTGAGTGGGGTATTGAAGTCTGTATGTAATCCCTGTATGTAATCCCCGTATTCCCTTTATGTAATCCCTGTATGTAATCCCCGTATTCCCTTTATGTAATCCCTGTATGTAATCCCCGTATTCCCTTTATGTAATCCCTGTATGTAATCCCCGTATTCCCTGTATATAATCCCTGTAATCCCTGTGGTGAATCAGACGATCTGGTGTTGACAAGAAAAATAATACAAATGACATGTTGATGGAAGGACAGTGTGTGGTATTTTTAGGCCGATGGTGGTGGTGGTGGTGGTGGTGGTAGTGGTGGTGGTGGTGGTGGTGGTTGTGGTGGTGGTGGTGGTGGTGATGATGGTGGTGGTGGTGGTTGTGGTGGTGGTGGTGGTGATGATGGTGGTGGTGGTGGTTGTGGTGGTGGTGGTGGTGATGATGGTGGTGGTGGTGGTGGTAGTGATGATAATGGTGATGGTGGTGGTGGTGGTGGTAGTGATGATAATAATGGTGATGGTGGTGGTGGTGGTTGTGGTGGTGGTGGTGGTAATGATGATAATGGTGGTGGTGGTGGTAGTGATGTTGAAGTCAATGATGATGGTGATGATGATGATGATGGTCTGAAAATTAGTTTATGCAAAGTTAGACAATTATTTTTAAGTCACTCAGCTCACCATTTCTCCTATTGGCGTATTCTGGGTGTCATTGGAAGTTTCTTAGCACCATTTTCATTTGCGATTTATTCTACATATTACACTATCATTCTCTCGTATGGAACGGTTTTTTTTTTTTTTTAATCAATACAATTTCCATCGGTAACATACAAGAGAATACTAATGTGTAAAGTGCAGAATAAATCGAGCAGGGAAAAATGTTAAGAAACCTCCACAACCACGCAAAATACAGGAGAATATTAAGATGCAGAATAAATCGAGAAGGGAAAGGTTAAGGAACATCCAAATCCACATAAAATACGACCTGTAGCCACGAAGTAAAATTTTATATCGTGATTAGGAATTGTACCTGTTTGCAGAATAAATCGATAAGGGAAAGTTGTTAAGAAACCTCCAAACCCACATAAAATACGCTCTTTAGCCGCGAAATTAAGTTGTATATATATTTTGGCTTGGAACTGTAGTTGTTTATATCATTCACAACTACACATCAGAATTTATTAACCTTATGTATAGGACGGTTACAAGTGTTTTGAAAGTAGATGCTAACTTACATCCCATTTCTTTTCAACTCTCTAATGCAAGAGTTAACCGTTACTCCTAGGCCTTCATTTATACAACAGGTCAGCTCTGGAACTGTCTCCCTCTGTCTGTATTTCCTGCTAGCTATGATCTCCAGTCTTTCAAACGCAGTGTCTAGGCATCTCGAAATGATCGGATCTTGAATTTGTCTCTCTCTTGTATTTTGTTTTTCTCTTGGAAAGAACGGTTGTTACGGTCTTGTGGCCTTTGGTTCCTTCTTCCTAGCATTAAAAAAAAAAAAGATAAAATATAGTAGACAGCGATGGGAATGAACAAACTCTTCAGAAGTTAGTTTAATGGTAGCCCGAGTTATGAGAAATTCAGTCTCTTGAGTTAGAGTGCATATTGCGTGGTGTGTGTGTGTGTGTGTGTGTGTGTGTGTGTGTGTGTGTGTGTGTGTGTTAAGAGTAGCATTATATATTGTCTGCTAGAGTGGGCGAAATCTAGACTTGGTGGAATTACAGAGTTGACTTATTTTCATGGTGTATTTTCTGATATTTTTGTGTAGTGAGGCGTGGTGTGACTCTAGGCCTCGTATTCTCTCGGTTATGGAAGCTCCCTAACACCTCCTCTGTAGCGATTTGTTTTTGGATATGGCTGGTTAAGTGTGAATGTTATGTATGGTGAAAATGGTGGGATTGGAATGGTTTCAGTGACACAGAAGAGGATAGTAAGGAGTCATAAGCAAAATAAATCGCTTGGGAAGAGGTGTTAGGGAGCTTCCTTAACGAATAAGGTGTTTGTGTCATCCGTAGACTAAAGTGAAACGCCGACATTACAGTACTTCCCGACATTACAGTACTGCAGCCTAACATCACAGTACTTTAACATCATGCTACATTTCATTCTTCACGCTCTTTATCCTACCTTCCCAGCCACCCTACGTACACATGCCACTCTATGCTATGTATGGGGCAACACCACAGGAAGCATTTTGGAAGGATTATTTCTGTAAAGGCTTCAACTAAAGACACCCAGTGCTTTGCCTTATAAGGAACCAAACACAAAGAGATATTCCAAGTGTTTAAAGAACTTTACATCCTCAGTCAGCAGTGAAGTAGTCCAGGAGAATTATTAGTAAATGGAAATAAGATCTTGGGTCTGGCTGTAAAATCGCTTAAATTGGCAACTTTGTCCTTACTTCTCTTCCTTTACCCTTCACCCCACACTATACTCCCCACCCGCACCCCACACCCCACACCCATCATCCACCCACACCCACACCATCACCCCACACCCCACGTAGGGTATTTGTGCTCTCCTGTTTATTTCCCCGTGTTGTATTCGCCAGGTGAGAGGGTCGTAATCATATCAACATCTCCCTTTTCTTCCTCCTCCTCTTCCACCTGCTCTACTTCCTCATATGCTGCTGCTTCTTCTTCCACCTCTGTTCTTCCTCTTCCTCTTCGTTTTCTTACTGTCACCATTCTTCCTTATCCACATCTTCCTCTTCCACTTCATCCTCCTCCACTTCTGCTTCATCCACTTCATCCTCCTTCACTTCTGCTTCATCCACTTCATCCTCCTTCACTTCTGCTTCATCCACTTCATCCTCCTTCACTTCTGCTTCATCCACTTCATCCTCCTTCACTTCTTCCTCTTCCACTTCATCCTCCTCCACTTCTTCCTCTTCCACCCGTATTTCTTCTTCCACTTCTTCCACTTCCTTATCCAGCTCTTCTTCCATGTAGTCCTCCTCTTCCTCCTCCTCCTCCTCCTCCTCCTCCTCCTCCTCGTTTCATTATCCTATACTTTTAAGCTATACTCACACAACCATTTATTTT
>NC_137052.1:19205257-19242757 GCF_032717465.1 Coenobita brevimanus | reverse complement strand
ATCCTTCCCTTTCCTCCTTTTCTTCACTTTATGTCTTTATCTTTTCCCCTTTTCCCTCACTGTTTCCGATTTTCTTCTGTCTTTACGTCTCCCTCCCATTTTCCCTTTGCATCTTCTTTTGTTCGATTTATTCTTTTGTCTTCCTTTATTTTCCGTTCTCCAGTTCCATTTATTTCCTCCTTTGCCTTAACGTATTCTTGTTATCTCCTTATCTTCCTATTTACCTCAGTCTTTATCCTTGCAACATTTCTTTTTCTTCCTGGTTTTCTTCGTATTTATTTCATTTCCTACTCATTCTCCTCTTTTACCTTCACTTCTTATTATTATCTCGTTCTGTCGCTCTATCTCTTCACCTTTTTCTGTCTACCCCTTCCTGTCTGTCTCATTTCTTCCCGGTGCCTCTCTCTCTCTCTCTCTCTCTCTCTCTCTCTCTCTCTCTCTCTCTCTCTCATTCTTGTCCTTTCTTATTTTCCTTAATCTGTACCTACTGTGTGTGTGTGTGTGTGTGTGTGTGTGTGTGTGAGTGAGAGAGAGAGGTGAGCTCGGGAGAGGGCAGCGAAATGGCGGGGGCAATTTGTTTGTGGCCACCCCTTACAGGATTGAGGCGTCTGGCAATAGATAGATAGACTCTTCCTACTCTTCTGTTTCTCTATAATTCTCTTCTATATTCTTACTTCTAATTTTCATGTCTTTAAGGACGATATGGAAGCTTACTAACACCTCTTCCTTACCGATTTATTCCTGATTCTGCTCCTTTACTAAAATCATGTGTACCTTTTCCTTACCGATTTATTCCTGATTCTGCTCCGTTACCAAATTCTTGTGTGTTATTCATGCAGTCTGTGTCGATATTGGAAAGACATAAGAAGCAAACCAGGGGATATGAATGAGTAGTTTGGATAATAAATCGCTAAGAAAGAGGTGTTAGGGAGCTTCCTTACCTTTTCATATATCCCTGTACGTTCTTTTTTTTTTTTTCCTAGTTATTCTCGTGTTGTAGCTTTTTCTTTCTTCCTCATTTCATCGTCTGTGTGTGTGTGTGTGTGTGTGTGTGTGTGTGTGAGAGAGAGAGAGAGAGAGAGAGAGGAATACACACCAATATTTTACCTCAAATTTTCATGAGTAGGCCTTAAGTTTTTTGTATATACACCAAAAACCTTCCTTAATCTTAACCCTTATTCCCGTCGGTTACGGAGACTCCCTAATACCTTTTCCTTGGCGATTTAGTTTTCGATACGGCTGATTAATATCCTTTTGTACCTTATCTATGAAGAGTATGGCGATGTTAGGATGCACATATTTCAGGAGCTCCCTAACACCTCTTCCTTATCGATTTATTTTTGTATACAGAGTGGGATGATGTTAGAAGGATGCTTATGTTACAGACTTGGACAAAGCTGTAATAAGCCAAATAAATCGCTTAGGAAAAGGTGTTAGGGAGCTTCATCTGTGAGTAGAGAAGCATACCAAGCCTCTCTCAGCTTAGGAACATTAGCCAGGAGAGGAAAGTGAGGGGAGAAGAGGTGAAATACTGGGTGAAGTCTTTTGTCTCCGGCTGTAGCAAAGAGTTTTATTATTATTATTGTTATTATTATTATTATTATTATTATTACTACTACTAATTTTTGTCTTTGTCCTTTCAGAATACTCGGACTTTGGATGTGCGGGAAGCTGAAGGTGAGCATATTATTATTATTATTATTATTATTATTATTATCGGACCTATTATGACACCTGTTATTTTCGCACCTGTTATTATCACCAGTTATTATCACACCTGTTATTATCACCAGTTATTATCACACCTGTTATTATTATCACACCTGTTATTATTATCACACCTATTATTATCACACCTATTATTATCGCACCTGTTATTATTACCTCACCTGTTTTCACCTGATGGAACTGGATCACTTTCCCATCTTGAGTACTGAGTTGTGGTTGCTGGAAATTTAATGAAGGTATGGGGCTGGAGTCTCCTTGGTTACTAGTCAAATAATCTCCCCTGTGACTACACCTAGCCACTGAAATGAAGAGGGGTTAGAGATTCTCTCTGTCTCTCTCTCTCTCTCTCTCTCTCACACACACACACACACACACACACACACACACACACACACACACACACACCGTAGGAATATTGGCCTGTAGAGGAGAGTAAGTGGGGGTGAAATAGTAGGCTAACTTTTGCCCCGTACTGTATATGGGTACGTAATGGGTGTTTGCGTAGAGGAGTGCGTAATAGGTGAGGTAGGGAGACTTTTGATGATTAGCCGCTTCAGGTAAGGTAAGATGATGGTGATGATGAAGATGATGATGATGGTGGTGATGAAGATGATTATGATGTAAGAATATGGTGATGAAGGTGATGAAAAAGAAGACGAAGATGATGATGATGATGATGATGATGATTTTGATGATGAAGAAGGAGAAGATGAATAAGAAGTTGATGATGAAGAAGATGAAGAAGTTGATGGTGATGATGATGATGTTGAAGAGAATGATGATGATGAAGAAGAAGTTGATGATGATGAAGAAGAAGAAGAAAAAGAAGAAGAAGAACAGCAACAACAACAAAACAACAGAGAGGAAGAGGAGAAGAAGAAAAAGAAGAAGAAGAATCAGCAGCAGCATCATTACAACTGCACGAAACAAACTGACACAGGAACGAAAAGGTTGATAAAATAACCCTAATGCGTTCCTTGATTAAAATAAGTGCATCTTTGCCATCATTATCATCATCATTATTACCATCATCATTATCATCGTTATTACCATCATCATCATTATTACCATCATCATTATCATCATCAGTATCATCATTTTGCCATTCGTATACTCTGTTAACTTTATCTTGGCATAAAATTGCCATCTCCTCTTGAATGCTGAGCTGTAACAAGATCTAATACCAGAATCTCTCTCTCTCTCTCTCTCTCTCTCTCTCTCTCTCTCCTTTGAGCTCAGTTGATGGCCAGGTGTTGTTGTCAGATTGGAAGGTCGATTTGACTAGTAACCAAGGAGACTCATTCGTCTCGTAACAAGATGAGATTCAAGAGGTGACCCAACTGTGAAGGTGGGTGGGATGGGTGACGTGAAGTGGAGTGGTGCGTGACGTGGAGCGAAGTGGACTGTGACTTGGGGTGAAGTGGAATGAAGTGGAGTGTGACGTGGAGTGGAGTTGGGTGTGACTTAAAATGGAGTGGAGTGTGACGTGGAGTGAAGTGGAGTGTGAGATGGAGCGGAGTGTGAGGTGGAGTGAAGTGGAGTGTGAGGTGGAGTGAAGTGGAGTGTGAGGTGGAGTGAAGTGGAATGTGACGTGGAGTGTGAGGTGGAGTGAAGTGGAGCGGAGTGTGAGGTGGAGTGAAGTGGAGTGTGAGGTGGAGTGGAGTGGAGTGGAGTGTGAGGTGGAGTGAAGTGGAGTGAAGTGGAGTGTGAGGTGAAGTGGAGTGGAGTGGAGTGTGAGGTGGAGTGGTGGGTGTGGTGCCAGCCTACTCTCTGCTGCTTATGGCTTCTCCTCAAGCCATACAAGGCGGCTTTAAAAAATACTTTACCAACCCATCGGGGGAGCAATGGTTACAAGCGGAGCACGTATGGTTGTGATGAGGCTGTGTGTGTGTGTGTGTGTGTGTGTGTGTGTGTGTGTGTGTGTGTGTGTGTGTGTGTGTGTGTGTGTGTGTGGTGAGGGTATGGTTGTGATGTGTTTGTGGAGGGGGTGAGGCTGAAGATGTGGGTGCGGTTGTGTTGAGGGTATGGTTTTGGTGTGTGTGTGTGTGTGTGTGTGTGTGTGTGTAATGTAGATGGAAAGATTAATGGAGTTTAAAGGACTGCGGGGGGGAGGCGGTGGCTCAGTCGGTAGAGAGGTGGCCTGCAGTCCCACCGGACCCAGGTTCGAATCCCGGCTGGGGCAGGGAACAGTTTAAGGATTTGAATTTCATTAAATCAGGCTTTACTGATCTACCAGAAGACCCGCCGACATGTCGTAAAAATACCCCCGCTAATACCAATACACCAGTCGTGTATGAGACAGCCCTAGCATGTATTCAATATGGACGGTGGGTGTTAGCGCCGAAGTGGTGACATGTAGAGGTGTATGGTATGTAGGAGGACTGCTGGGCCTTGATAGCGGGCAGTGAAGCTTATGCCCAGAGTCGGACACATTAAAAAAAAAAAAAAAATGATGACGAAGAGGAGGAGCAGGAGGAGGCTATACAGAGGGCCAGGTAAAGTACTAGTGCTTTAGTAGTAACGACGAAAGTACAGTAAAGTAAGCCAACCCAAGTTAATATGGCGTCTTAACCTTTGACACTTTTTCTTTTTTTCTTTTTCAGCGGAATTAAGCGTCGGTTTTAATCTGGAATGAAATATGGAGACTTGTAGATGCGGGAGCTTCTGCAGGATGTTATTGTAGCGGAATCACACCACACCTCACCATACGATACCACAACACACCAGAAAAGGGAAATCACACTACACCACATAGCACTTCACCTTACCTCACCTCACCACACCTAACCACTCTGTACTCCACACATCACCACACCACACCACACCACACCACCCTCCCCAACCACACCGAATCATTAGCATAAAACGAAGGTCCCTGAGGCGTTTGAACCTAGTACTTTTATACTTTTTTCTTTTCGGCCAAAGTCTTATCATGAGTTTTTTTCCTTCAGAGCTCAGTAAAATCTTCCCACCTTAGCGAATATAGAATGTCAAGTAGGTAATTCTCAGGCGGTGTGTGTGTGTGTGTGTGTGTGTGTGTGTGTGTGTGTGTGTGTGTGTGTGTGTGTGTGTGTGTGTGTGTGTGTGTGCGCCTAATGTTGCTCCTGGGAAGTAATCTGGATGGGTGTTTGACCTTATCACCATTACCCCACTGAAACCCACCCTGTTCCACCTGATTGCTTTGAACTCCTATGCTCTCTCTCTCTCTCTCTCCGATGTGCAGGGTCCTGTGGCTAGGCTGGCTTAGTACAGGACATTTAAGAATATATAATACCAACCCTGCTTCCCTTGACGGCATTTATGGTCGAAAATCATGCATTAACCTCTTGAGAATCGAACCTGTGGAGGGCGTCACTCCGACCGGGGCATTCCAACCACTAGACCACTAAAAACTCTACGGATTCATAGCACCGCATTTCATTACCCGCGTATAGGTGTGGCATAGGAGACGTTTAACACCTAGTCCTTACCGATTTATTTTTCACATTGGTCTCTAATGTTCCCTCCTCCTCCTCCTCCTCCTCCTCCTCCTCTCCTTGGTGGTGTTGGGGTGGTTTTACTCTGTGCTGTCAATATTTGAAGACGGGTTCACCAAACAGCCGCGTGATTACTGGAGAGGCTTATGGCGCTCCTCTTTGTCGCACCTCACCATCTCCCCTCCCCCCCGCACCTCATCACCTCCACCATCGCCACCACCGCCATCATCATCATCATCTTCATCATCTTCACATCCACTTCCACAACCATTTCTACTACCATCTCCACCGCCACCACCATCATCACCACTACCACCACCACCTATTCCTCCTCATCCTCATCCCCAACACTACCATCACTTCCTCCTCCTCCTCCACCACCACCACCACCACCACCACTCCATCCTTAACACTTTCAGCCTGAGCACTTTATCTTTTACTTTATTCATGCTAGTACTGACTTTAATTCAAAAAGAACCCACTGACTCTGAAGGAGGTAATGAAGGCGCGAAAAATCTATACCCACTAGTAAGAGAGAGAGAGAGAGAGAGAGAGAGAGAGAGAGAGAGTATGGAAGGGAGGGAAAGATATGTGAGGGAAGAACGGAGGGAGAAAAGGTACGATTATGAGAGAGAGAGAGAGAGAGAGAGAGAGAGTATGGAAGGGAGGGAAAGATATGTGAGGGAAGAACGGAGGGAGAAAAGGTACGATTATGAGAGAGAGAGAGAGAGAGAGAGAGAGAGAGAGAGAGAGAGAGAGAGAGAGAGAGAGAGGATGTATGGAGAGAAGGGAAGTTGTGAGGTCAAAGGTGAGAAGTTAAGGAAGATGATAATGACTTCCAGTGTCACGAAGGATGCCATGCGGTGACCTGTTGGCGCTCTCTCTCTCTCTCTCTCTCTCTCTCTCTCTCTCTCTCTCTCTCTCTCTCTCTCTCTCTCAGTTCCCGGTAGAATCAATAGGCCTTAGTCTTTTTCGTTCGTCTGTCTGTTGGGTTATAGGAAATCCTCATTTTTTTTTTCCACCTTTTTTTTAAATCAAATACACTATAGCACTAGCCGTGTGTGTGTGTGTGTGTGTGTGTGTGTGTGTGTGTGTGTGTGTGTATTTGGGCAGCCGAAACTACACAGTATAATCGCACAAAAATTGGCACAAAATTCCCCAAAAAATCACTGATGTGAAAAAACTTGGTCCCATCACGATTGAAAAACTTTTACATTATTTAATGAGCGATCACAATTTGACCAAAAAACGCTGCTCCTGAAGCCCGGCATAGGATCTCCGTAGAATTTTTTGCCCAGAGTTAGAACTAAAATAAACTGTAGCAGTAGCCGTGTGTCTGTGTGTATACTTCGGACTTGCTTTCAAACAACTTGGGTTCCATTCCCGAAGCTGCATGTAACACGATCAGTTGGTTAGCTGCAAAAAATCCAAGTGACAACGTTACACTAGAACAGCACATAAACGCGAGAGCCTCCACAGGAGCAAGTGCGAGGGCCCCGAAGGGCCAACGAACACTTGTATATATGAAGGAAGTAATCGCATTTTTTTTTTTTTTTTTTTTTTTTTGTGTGTGTGTGTGTATCGAATACACAGAAGGCGTCATCGCTGTGAAATGGTTTACGATTGGTATTTTATTTTGTTTATTTTTTTTCGTACTTTACGTAGGCTAACACCAAAAGATTCAATTTTTTTATTATTATTATTTTTTTTAATGCGAGGAAGTAGGAACCAAAGGCTGTGGGCCCGCTATTATTGTTCCTTTCAAGAGAAAAACAAAATACAAGAGAGAGCCAAATTCACGATCCGATCATTTCGAGATGCCTGGACACACTGCATTTGAAAGACTGGAGACCATAGGAAGCAGGAAATACAGACAGAGGGAGACAGTTCCAGAGCTTCGAAACATCTCAAATATTCTAATCTCTGTTTTTGGTACACCTAAGATTCTCATTTAGGGTGACGGCAGAATATTTTGTTGATGATGATGATGATGATGATGCCCCGGGTTCATATTGTTCTTTTTATTTTAATTGTTATTTTCGTTGTTGATGATGATGATGCTCCCAGGTTCATGTTGTTGTTTTTGTTATTTTCATTGTTATTTTCGTTGTTGTTGATGACGGTGATGATGTCCCCTGGCTCATGTTCTTGTTTTTGTTGTTGATGGAGAGGAGGAGAGGATGTTGTTGTTGTTGTTGTTGTTGCTCTTTTCTGTTGTTGCCGCCCCAGGCTCATGTGTACGTGATAAGTCAAAGCATGTTCAGCCGCCATAACCACCTTGTTCACCCCGACCCTAATTACCAGACTGTAGTAGTAGCAGCAGCAGCACTAGTAGTAGAAGTAGTGGTGGTGGTAGTAGTAAGTAGTAGTAGTAGTAGTTTTTTCTTACTCCTCACTGTTACCCAAGCTGGATGTCGTGGATTGCAGGTAAGAATGGAAGCTTATTTCCGACGTCATTTTGGAGGAACTTGGGCTGTGTTTTGCGTCACTTTAGAGGTACTTGGGCTATGTTTTGCGTCACTTTAGAGGTATTTGGGCTATGTTTTCCGTCACTGGAGGAAGTTGGGCTATTTTTTTTTGCGTCTTTTAGAGGATCGTGGGCTATGTTTTGCGTCACTTTGGAGGAACTTGGGCTATGTTTTCGGTATTTATTCCTGTCCTGGGTGCATGCTTCGTGCCTGTCGGTTTCCTCTTGAAGGTTTGCTTTCTCTGCTGTAACTTTAGCCTTTGGTTCCTTCTTCCTCGCATTAAAAAAAAAAAAAAAAACACCTAAAACTGCCATCTCACCATCTTCAATGCTGAGTCGTAGCAGTTGACTAGATGAGGATGCTAGTCACGAAGAAGTGCTATGGAAAGGATGTAGAACCTATAGTATTGCCCTCTGCCATTAATCTGCCTAGAATAAGCTAGAAAAAGAAGATAATCTGAGCCAAGTTGAAGTGAACGTACTTTAGAACCCCCCTGATATTACCTGTGTTACTGATATTACCTGTGTTACTGATATTATCTGTGTTACTGATATTACCTGTGTTACCGATATTACCTGTTACTGATATTACCTGTGTTTACTGATATTACCTGTGTTACTGATATTACCTGTGTTACTGATATTATCTGTGTTTACTGATATTACCTGTGTTACCGATATTACCTGTTACTGATATTACCTGTGTTACTGATATTACCTGTGTTACTGATATTATCTGTGTTTACTGATATTACCTGTGTTACCGATATTACCTGTTACTGATATTACCTGTGTTTACTGATATTACCTGTGTTACTGATATTATCTGTGTTACTGATATTACCTGTGTTACCGATATTACCTGTTACTGATATTACCTGTGTTACTGATATTACCTGTGTTACTGATATTACCTGTGTTACTGATATTACCTGTGTTTACTGATATTACCTGTGTTACTGATATTACCTGTACTGATATTACCTGTTACTGATATTACCTGTGTTACTGATATTACCTGTGTTACTGATATTACCTGTGTGTACTTTCGTCGTGGGGGGGGTTACCTGACCTTTTAGTCTTTACTGGAGAAACACACACACACACACACACACACACACACACACACACACACACACACACACACACACACACACACACACACACACACACGGAAGGAAGAAGGCTGAAAAGGGTTTGGTACGAATCAAGAACGCATGAATGAAGTATTGACAGATATTGGTAGGAATGAAGAATTATATAGAGACTTGGTATGAATGAAGAAATATACAGAGATTATTATGAATGAAGAATGAATAGATCTGGTATGAGTGAGGAGTATTGAAAGAGAGTTGGTATGAATGAGCAAGTGTTGACGTTACTGAGGAGGGTTGGTAGTAGCTTTGGTGTGTAACTGCAAGAGGTTTTGGTATGAATGAAGACAAGGGTGTGAGAAGAGAGAGCAGAACCAGCATTACAACCAACCCCCTTGATGTAACGCGGTGAATGGAAGTTATCGAGTGCCTTGTGACAGTTCGCGTCAGTAACAGCGCTCATGGCCCGTCACGATACCGCCTGATCGATGAGAGAGAGAGAGAGAGAGAGAATGGATAAATTAGTAAACAAGACGTGAAGAAGAGGAAGGGTTGGGAAGAGAAGGGGAAGCGTAAAGTGTGTGTGTGTGTGTGTGTGTGTGTGTGTGTGTGTGTGTGTGTGTGTGTGTGTGTGTGTGTGTGTGAGAGAGAGAGAGAGAGAGAGAGAGAGAGAAGGTTGAGTGAAGGACAGGGTGTAAGGATGGAGGAGGGAACTTCTTGTTGATTATCCAATGGGCACGAGTACCCATTCTGAGGAGCCCCCGACAAACACCCTTCCTCCTCGTTCATGGGCGAGGGGAGGTCAGGTCAGGTCGGGTCAAGTGAGGCGAGGTGAAGTCAGGTAAGGTGAGGTGAGGTTAAGATAGATTAGGGTAGATTAGATTAGATGAGGTGAGGTGTGGTGTGGTGGGGTGAAGTTACATTAGGTAAGGTATTGACTGTTTATGAGGTATTGATGAAGCTATGTTTGTTGTGAAGGTGCCTTGGTCTGCTGTGTTGCCTTGTTACTCCCTGGTGCCGTGTTCTTCCCTGATGTAGTGTTATTGTTATTGGTGTTCTCATTTTCTTTGCTGCTGTTTTTGAATTGTGTCCCGTTCTTTGTTGGGTGTCGCGTTTTGTTAAGATGTCCCATTTATTATTATTATTATCATTATTATTATTATTATTTATTATTATTATTATTATTATTATTTTTATTATTATTATTATTATTATTATTTTGAGCTTGTGGGCAATCCGATATCGCATTTTGCCACAAGCTTCTTCAAGTCTCTCCCGGATACCAAAACCTCTAATGGCATTGTCTGATTTAGCTAAGTAGGATCTCCTCTGTTTTCCATCCACCCTTCCCCTCTTCGTTGTGCAATTACAAAACGATTAACCAGTCATATCCAGAAATAAATCGCTGGGGAAGAGGTGTTAGGGAGCGTCCTTAACCTGCCCTAACTCAGATGACAATACTCTGAGGGTCGTATTCTTGTCGGCTAAGGAAGCTTCCTAAGACCTTCCCCTTATCGATATATTTTTGGATATGGCTGGTTAATATCCCCTTTGTACGTTTTTTTATGGAGAGTATGGCGATCTTGGAAGGATTTATGAAACGCAGAAAAGAACAATATGGTGTAATAAACAAAATAAATTGCATAGGAGAAGGTGTTAGGGAGCTTCCTTTACCGACAAGAATACCAGCCTTAGTGCTTGCTTTCATTGTGTGTGTGTGTGTGTGTGTGTGTGTGTGTGTGTGTGTGTGTGTGTGTGTGTGTGTGTGTGTGTTTTCTTTGTAGATAGTTGCGTTCAGTTTATGGAACATGTTTAGAACTGAAGGACTTGATGCTGTAGTTGTGTCCACGGGTTCGTCTGCCTTTGTAACTGGTTCACTAGTGGACGTTCTTTCTGGTGAATATATACCCATCTGGGTGTAGAGTCAAATGAAAAATACCTATTAATAGCGAAACGAGGTAATTAAAGCCTGACTTCCATCCACACTGCCCTAACCCAACTGACTTCCTACCTAAAGGCGGCGTCACACTTGACCAAAAGTGGCTAACATGCGAGCAGCTTTTGTGAGGCAAAACTGCTAGCACAGTCGAGTGTCCGTCACACTCGTGTGTTTTTGCGAGCCGAAACGGCTAGCAGTGTCGTCTGCCTTGGTGCCTCTTGATCATTTGTAAATAAACCACCACGGAGTACCCACTCCCTTTTCCTCAGTTTCTGTAACCTCCTCACGTACTTTAGCAACTCCAGTGCCACAGAGCAGTCTACTAGAGTTTTTCTTGCCACAGGATCCATATCGAAATCTGATTTCTACTTGTTGTTTGGAGACAAAATAGACAGCCTCCGTGGCTGGTCACCCGAGTGTCAGAATATTTATTTCATGTTACAGGAAAAAAAATAGACGTGAATAAAAACCACAAGAATTAAACTATTTACTTATCAGTTTTAAAGTTTCCTTCTGTGAATGACATAATGTTTTCTCACCAATTACAAAATTAATATATGCTCATTTGAGTTTTAATCCCACCAACAAGCTGTGAACGAAAATTGTTATCCATTTCGCCTCGCAAGCGAAATTTCGCTCGCCATGAGTCAGTTTGGCTAGCAGCTCGTAAAACTGGCTCGCATGTTGGCCACTTTTATCCCAGTGTGACGTAATCTAACCTAACCTAGCCTGACCTAACTTACCCTGTTCTAACTTAACCTGACCCTACCTAACCTAACCTCACTTCACCTTACTTCACCTCACCACAGATCTAACCTAACTCAACCTAACGTGGCCTAACCTAACCCCAGTTACTCCTTGCTGTGGTTCACGTGCAGTGTGCTCACCTATCTACCCCCTCCCTCCCCCTCATCGTGTCTGGGTCAGCCACTACGTCCCTTTGTACTCAGGTCACCCGGGGATGGGCACTCGAGTGGAAGGATCGCTGGTCGTGGGGAGGAAAGGGTGGGGAGCGAAGGAAGGAGGGAGGAGAGTGAAGGAAGGATATAGAAGGGTGAGAGGAGGGAGGAGAGTGAATGAAGGAAGTAGTGGGGCGAGAGGAGGGAGGAGAGTGAAGGAAGGGTGCAGAAGAGGGAGGAGGGTGAAGGAAGGAAATAATGGGATGAGAGGAGGGAGGAGGATGAGTAAAGCTGAGGGGTGAGGGGAGGGGAGAAGAGCAAAGGAAGAATGTAGTGGGGTGAAAGGAGAGAGAGAGAGAGAGGATCGCATCTGCCATAATTAGACGAGACACCTTTAACCCCTTCAGTGCGATGAAGTACTTTATTTCGAGGTCTAAGTGTTTTTTTTTTTTTTTACCAAGACAGGATGTGTACTAGTGACAGGGTAAAACACACACACACACACACACACACACACACACACACACACACACACACACACACACACACACACACACACACACACACACACACGAGATAATTATGCGAAGGAAACATAGAACACACACACACACACACACACACACACGAGATAAGTATGAGAAGGAAACATAGAACACACACACACACACACACACACACACACACACACACACACACACACACACACACACACACGAGATAAGTATGAGAACGAAACATAGAACACACACACACACACACACACACACACACACACACACACACACACACACACACACACACACACACACACACAGAACCCAGATATGATTTTTTTTCACGTTCTCAGCCCATTATAAAAACTACCTCAGTGTTTTTTTTTTTTCCGTAATTGCAAGCGCGTCATTCTTTGCCAAAAAAAAAAAAAAAATGGCAGCTGCTTTCATAGGCGAGGCGATATAAAAAAAAAACAGTGAATGGCTGTGTTGTTATTGGCTTCCTATGTATTGCATATTTATCATTTTTGTGGCGTTAGGTTGTTGTGGCTGTGTGTGTGTGTGTGTGTGTGTGTGTGTGTGTGTGTGTGTGTGTGTGTGTGTGTGTGTGTGTGTTCTATGTTTCCTCCTCATAATTATCTCGTGTGTGTGTGTGTGTGTGTGTGTGTGTGTGTGTGTGTGTGTGTTCGTGTGTGTGTGTGTGTGTGTGTGTGTGTGTGTGTGTGTGTCCTGCAATACTGAGTGCTTTAATCCAGCATAAGGTACCGTTGCGATCAGTGATGCTTTTACATATCTGGGGTGCTAGTCACGAAGAAGTGCCATTGAGAGGTTGTAGAGCCTGTTTCTCTCGTGTTTCTCTCTCTCTCTCTCTCTCGGTCATTTTTCACCCTATACAACGACCCATTTCAGAGCTCATTTCCCTCCCTTTTGCCCCCCATTATGTGTCAGACCCATTTTATCTTCTTCAGAGTGCATACCTCCTCTTTCCCGACCTTTTCTCCTCCCGCCTCTCTCTACTACCACATCACCCATTTCCTTCTTCCCATTTTCCCTCCCTCTCTTCCTTCTTCCCATACTGTTTCCTTCCTCCCTTCCCCCTTACTGTTTCCTCCCTTCTTTCCTTCCTCTATCTCTCCCTGACCTTTCTCTCCCTCCCTCCTTTCTTTTCTCGTGTACTGTTTCCTCCCTTCCTTCCTCCCTCCTGTACCGTTTCCTCCCTTCCTCCCTCCTACCCTCTTCCCTCCTCTGTTGTCTTTGTGTATTTTTAGAACAGGGAAGGAAGGTAGGTACGTGGAGTGAGAGCCCTGAGGCGGTGGTGTGTGTGTGTGTGTGTGTGTGTGTGTGTGTGTGTGTGTGTGTGTGTGTGTGTGTGTGTGTGTGTGTGTGTGTGTGTGTTTTCTTTAAAGGACCCGGGACAAAAATGGAAGCGGAACCGGTCCAGGCTTTTGTTGTTGTTGTGCTGTGTTTGTTGACAGAGGGGGAGCCTGAGACTTTGCTTTATGTTGAGGGACAGAGGTGTGGTGGTGGCTGTGGTGATTGTGGTGGTGGTGGATGTGGTAAGGGGAAGGGGAAATAGATGTGGTGGTGGTGGTAGTGATAAGGGTAAGAGGAAATGGATATGGTGGTGGTGGTGGATGCGGAAATGGCTGTGGTGTGGTGGTGGTTGAGGTTGTGGTGATTGTGGCGAGGGGAAGATAGGAGATAGTGATGTGATGAGTTGATTATGATGATGATGAGAGTTACGTGTCGTGGAAGAGCAAGATTAAGATGTACATGATCTATATGGTGGTTGTGACTCTCTCTCTCTCTCTCTCTCTCACTCTCTCTCTCTCTCTCTCTCTCTCTCTCTCTCTCTCTCTCTCTCTCTCTCTCTCTCTCTCTTTTGGACAGCCACCAGCCAGACAAAGCCAACGAAGTCCTCACCTCACCCCAGCCGCCATCACCATTCCCGGATCGAACCCCCACCCTGCATTTAGAGCCATTTTATTAAACCATTTAGTGACGGGACGTTTTATCCTTTTTTCTTTCTATTCTTGTCTGATGGGAAGTTCCTGAGTGTCCCGGGTTCGATTTCCGTCACGGTGTTATTATTATTATTATTTATTATTTTTTTTTTTTCAATGCAAGGAAGGAGGAATCAAAGGCCAGAAGTCCCTCAGGTGGTTCAGTATCCCCCCAAAAGGCAGATGGTGTACCGCAGAAGGACAAACTTAAGTCTGCAGTCCACTGGGTATACGTGTCAGATGATGATGATGGTGGTGATGATGACAAAAGCACTGTAATCGTTGACCTAGTGCACGTCCTTGTGTTTTACGTTGTGATGATGATGATGATTGATGATGATGATGATGATGACGATAATGATGATGATGACAAAGACACTGTAATCGTTGACTGAGAATGGTGATGATGATGATGATGATGATGATGATGACAAAAACCCACTACTGTATTATGATGATGATGGTGATGATGATGATGATGATGATGATGATGACGATGACAAAACCACTGTAATCGTCGACCAAGTGCATGTTTTAGTATTTTAAAGTGTACATAATACTCATACAGTGTTATAGTATCTAATATTAATCTTTTCTCCAGGTATGCTTGGATGCTCACCTGCTCATTATCAAGGTTTAGTATCATGAGTTTACCTGGTGTGTTGGAGGTGTTTGTGATTTGATTGATGGATTGATGATTGATGGATGGAAGGATTGACTGAGAGATTGACTAACTGACTGACGGATGGATGAATGGATGAAATGACTGGTTGATGAGTGGGTGGATGGATTGACTGATTGCTGGATGGATGGATGGATGAAATGACTGGTTGATGAGTGGATGGATGGATTAACCGATTGATTGATGGATTAACTGATTGGTGGATTAATTGACTGATTGATGACCGACTTAATTCACCCATGCCTTGCTTAGTGTAGCTGTATTTGACTTAAAGAATAATGTTACTCTTATGTCACTAATAGAATAGTTTAAGTACACACACACACACACACACACACACACACACACACACACACACACACACACACACACACACACACACACACACACACACACACACACACACACACACACACACACACACACACACACACACACACACACACACACACACACACACACACCAATTTGATAAGCTTCAATAGGAAATACAGAACTCACAGATTATTCCATGGTACGCCTTCTAACATTTTTCATGCTAATGTTTGGTACTGAGAACATGGTATAGGGTACACTGGGAGGCATGGAATTCACTAGGAATGCCATGGTAGCTCCTTCAACAATGGTAATGGTGGGTCCTCTCGCCATACCACCGCCATAGGTAACTCCGGAAGAGGAAAGAGTGGAGTAAAAATTTCGTTCCCCTTCCATTGGTGCTAAATTAGGGCGCCTTCTTGCGGTGGCACTGATGTAACCGGTCGGCTCCACTGCTCGGTTATACACATGTAATTAGGTGTAGTGAATTGATTTTTAAGTTTGTAGTGGTGATGGTAGTGTGTGGTAGTGATGTTTAGTGTGATGATGATCGTGGAATGTGGTGGTGATGGTGTGTGGTGATGATCGTAGTAGTGTTATGACGGTGTGGTAGAGATGTATGGACCTGGTGGTAGTGTGGTGATTGTGTGGTGATGTGGTAAGGGAGAATTGATGTGGTGGCAGGATGATGGTGGTGATGTGGTTGAGAACTGATGTGGTGGCAGTGTGGTGGTAGTGTGGAAGAGGAGTATTGATGTGGTGGCAGTGTGGTGTGGTGGTGGTGGCAGTGTGGTGTGGTGGTGGTGGCAGTGTGGTGGTGGTGGTGGTGGTGGTTGTGGTGGCAGTGTGGTGGTGGTGGTAGAAGAATATTGACGTGGTGGTGCTGTGGTGTGATGATTGTAAAGGGATTCTGGAAATTGGCCAGCCCTTGGGGAGTTAAAGTCGAGGGGAAGGGGGTGGGGGAGATAAAGAGAGGGGGGGAGGTAGTGGGAGGGGGAGAGGGGGTGGGTGAAGATAAAGAGACGGGGAGGAAGTAGGGGAAGGGGGAATGGAGGGATAAAGAGAGGGGACGAAAGAGGGAGGGGGGAGATGAAGGGAGGGGGAGATAGAGATGATGCGAGGCAGGGAGAGAGCTGAGGTGGGAAGAGAGAGAGAAAGGAAGTGGATGAGGGAGGGGGTGGGAATGAGAGGAGGGAGGAGGGAGATAGAAAGAAGGAAGAGATGGAGGAGGGGTGGTGGAAGGAAGGAGTGAGGGATAAGGGGAGGATGTGAGTGAGGGAGAGAGGAAGCGAAGGGGCAGGGAGGTAAGGATGTGAGTGAGTGGAGGAGGGAAGAAGTGAGTGAGGGAGGTTTGAGATAAAGAGATGGAGGGAGGGGGGGAGAGAAAACAAAGGATGTGGAGAGAGGGAGGGAGGGGGAGGGGAGAGAAAAACAAAGAGGGAGGAAAGAGGATAAGGGAGAGAATAAATACTCGAGACAGGAGAGTTGCGGAAGAAGAAAGGAGTTTGGCCGGAGGATAAGAAGTGGGGGGGGGGGATAGAAGGAAGAGAAAGAGCGAGGAGGAGGAAGAGGAAAGATACAGGGAGAGCGGAAGAGAAAGGACTGGACAAGGAGAGGCGGGAGGAGAAAGAGAAGAGAGGAGAAAAGAGCAGGCGGAGAGAGGAGGAGTAGGAGTAGGAAGAGGGAGGGTGGAGGAATGGGGAGGTAGTTGGCCAAATGGAACAGCGCCAGAGCAGCACCACACCATATGCTCTGCTACCCTACCACACCATATGCTACCCTACCACACCATATGCTGCCCTACCACACCATATGCTGCCCTACCACACCATATGCTGCCCTACCACACCATATGCTACGCTACCCCACCATATGCTGCCCTACCACACCATCCACTACCCTACCACACCATTTGCTACCCAGCCATATCATTTACCACACCGTTTGCTACCTTACCACACCATCTGTTACACTACCACACCGTATGTTGCCCTACCACACCATTTACTACCTTACCACACCATTTACAACCCTACCACACCATTTACCACACTAACTGCTAGCCACCCACCCATCTACTGTACCATACCATTTACACACACACACACACACACACACACACACAGATAGGTATCTATTACCGTTCTCGTGAAAGAAACGAACAAAGGCACAAACAGACATTTTCACGTGTCACGATTTCCGACAATATTGCGCCGTAGCGATCGCCAAAATTTGTTTGGTATATGTCAGGCCCTCCATAGACCTACCTCGACCAATGGACAAAGAATTAGGACGATATATTACCGTTGTCGTGAAAGAAACGAACAGCCGCACAGACAGACACACACGTACATAGCTTGACGGTATTATTTAGACTGCCATAGTGAGATTAAAATAAAAAAGAAAAGAAAAAAAGAAAGTGGTATTGAAGTGGGAAAGGATTTATGTCCACACTTCATGCTGTACTTCATTTCGCCCATCACACTTTTGTATACCTGAACGTGCGGGGATACACACGTTCTCACGGGTTTTATTTAGTTTTTACGTTTTTTCATTCTCTCTCTCTCTCTCTCTCTCTCTCTCTCTCTCTCTCTCTCTCTCTCTCTCTCTCTCTCTCTCTTTCATATATATATATATATATATATAATTCTTCAGGTGTGTGAGTGGCTGGTAGTATTTTTCTTTTCTTGTCCCATCCCTCTTAACAGTATATTGAAAAACTTCGGCTGCGTCCCTCGCCCCTTCCATGTCTCCTCCACTCCCCCCTTTCTACCCTCCCTGCCATTCTGCTATGCCCTGCTACACCCTTCCTTGCCCTGCCGTGTCCCATTCCATCTTCTCCCGTCCCGCCCCGCCCCACCCTACCCTTCTCTACCTTGCCCTGCCACACCCTGCCCTCCAATGTCACCTCCTTCCTATCTCTGCCCGGCTCTGTTTTCATTTCACCCTGCCGTGTCCTGCCACACCCTCCCCTGTTCCACCCCGCAACATCCTGCCCCGCCCCGTCCAGCCTTACTCCGCCACACCCTTCTCTTCCTCACCCTGCCTCACACTGCCCTACCATACATCCCTGCATCGTCCTACCCTGCACTACCTAACTCCACCCACCACACACACTGCCTTACCACACCCTGCCTCACCAGACTGCACTATGCCTGCCTCACCCCATCCCATCTCATCGTGTCAGTATCATCCCATTTTTTTTTTTTTTTAAATACAAGTATATGATGTTCATCTTACCACACCACACTACACCACAGAGTACTGCACCACACCACACCACACCACACCACACCACACCTCAACTCAACTCACCCCACCCCACCCCACCCCATCCCACTCCACCCCACCCCACCCCACCCCACCCCACCCCACCCCACCCCACCCCACCCCACCCCAACCTAACCCAACCCAACCCAACCCAACCCAACCCACCTTGCCGCACACCACACCACCCTGCCCCGCACCACACCGCACCACATCTCATCTCAGTCAGTACCACATCCCATGTTTTTATTTATGAGATGTTCAACTCGCCACACCTTGCCTCGCAGTGCCATGTCATGTCCTCGTTCGGCCTCGTCATTGAAGACAGTGTGTAGGGTCATTGGGAAAGTGAGAGAGAGAGAGAGAGAGAGAGATGGGGGGATGGCAGTACAGGGGTTAGAGAGGGGGTAGCAGTGCAGAAAGAATGAGGGGGTTAGTACATAAAAGGGAATGAAGATAACAGAGAGAGGAGCAAGATGCCTGGGAGAGAGTGGGATGTGAATGTAGACAGAAGAGGCTGAGCTGGATGGAAGTGGAGGAGGGGATGGGGGTGTGAATGCAGAAGGAGGTGTGTGGGGGTGAGTGCCATAGAGTGTGTTGGGTGAGTGCCATAGTGCGTGTTGTGGTGAGTGCCATAGTGTGTGTTGGGGTGAGTGCCGTAGAGTGTGTGTTGGGGTGAGTGCCATAGAGTGTGTGTTGGGGTGAGTGCCATAGTGTGTGTTGGGGTGAGTGCCATAGAGTGTGTGTTGGGGTGAGTGCCATAGAGTGTGTGTTGGGGTGAGTGCCATAGAGTGTGTGTTGGGATGAGTGCCATAGAGTGTGTGTTGGGGTGAGTGCCATAGTGTGTGTTGGGGTGAGTGCCATAGTGTGTGTTGGGGTGAGTGCCATAGAGTGTGTGTTGGGGTGAGTGCCATAGAGTGTGTGTTGGGGTGAGTGCCATAGTGTGTATGTTGGGGTGAGTGCCATAGTGTGTGTTGGGGTGAGTGCCATAGAGTGTGTGTTGGGGTGAGTGCCATAGAGTGTGTGTTGGGGTGAGTGCCATAGAGTGTGTGTTGGGGTGAGTGCCATAGAGAGTGTGTTGGGGTGAGTGCCATAGAGTGTGTGTTGGGGTGAGTGCCATAGACTGTGTTTTGGGGTGAGTGCCAAGGAATACGTGGGGGTGAGTGAAAAGGAGTGTTTATGAGGGGGGGAGTGAAATAGGAAACAAAGAGGTGTGTTCGTGGGAGGGTAGAGAGGGGGATAAGTGTCAGTTGGTAGTGAGGAGTGTGTGTGTGAGAGTGGGGGGAGGAGGAAGGCCAAAAAGGAGAGAGAGAGAGAGGGGGGGGGGAGTGCTTGTGAGGGGCTAGGAGGGGGGCTATCAGTGTTTGGGGAGGGTAAGGGGTTTTAGTGTGTGGGGTGGGGGTTGGACTGCATGACACACACCCTCCCCCTCCTCTTCTCCCTCGCGACACACACACACCAGGCCATTTGGGCTACTCTACTAGATGACTTTGTCTCGCCCCAGGCCTCTCTCTTCTCTCGCGGATGGCATGGGGGGTGGGGGGATGGGGTGGAGCTTGGATAGTGGGGAAGGGTTGGGGTGGGGGTTGGATAGTGGGGGAGGGGTTCAGGGGGCTTAGTTGCCATTTTAGCGCTTTGGAGATCAGGGACTTTATGCTTTATTCAAAACCCCTTTAACCTCTCAACCCCCTGAATCTCATGACACTTTTTCCTTCATTTTTCCTACCACCAGACAATTTGATTCAGCTTGGGAGACACTTGATTATATCCTCCACCATCAACACCTTCACAGAGAGGGGTCCTTCCAAGGCTGAGGGAGACCGTCTACTGAGAGAAAGTATAATACAAAAATACACCATTGGATTGAAAGGGTTGAAGTCCCTAAAGCCGGGTGACGTCATATCACGTCCTATCGGGTTCTTCCTTCTACCAGAGGATTTTATTCAGCTTAAAAAAGAGCTCTGGAATTGTAAGGGGTTAGTAGAAGCTCTAAATAAGCTCTCAGTTTTGAAAGCTTTATCCTCGGGTGAATAAAATCGTCTGGTGATAGCAAGAGCGAAGTAAATAAGTTGGCGGATTGTAGAGGTTAAGGGTCGTATTGTGAGTGGTTTTGGATATTCCGTAAGACATTTTCCTCAGCGATTTATTTTGAGCATGAACCCCAAAATCCTATTGTCTGATACTGATGCAAACTATGTCGATATTAAAACATTAATATAAATGAAGAGAATATTAAGGGGTAATATGCAAAATAAATCGCTAAGGAAGAGGTACTATGAAGCTTCCTATCACCTAGAATGCGGATAGACTTTTAGAAGTTGAGGGATTAGAGTGTTGAGGGTTAATAAGCAAAATAAATCGCATAGGAAGGGAAGTTAGGATGCCTTGGACGCCACACAAACTACAGTCCTAAGAATGTAAACAAAGAATCTTACGTCTGGCCCGTATTATCGTCGGCAAAGGAAACCCCCCTAACACCTTTCCTAAGCGATTTATTTTACTTATCACAGTCTGTCTGTCTCCGTGTTACGTAAATCATTCTAATATCGTCATACTCAGCATAGATAACTTGATACAGGATATTAACCAGCCATATCCAAAATAAATCGCTAAGGAAAAGGTGCTAGGGAGCCTCATTAACTGACGAGAGTACGTTTTATTTTATTTTATTTTATTTTTTTATGAGGCATCACTGGACGATTTTATGCAATTTGGAAAAGGTTGCTACATTCCTTTCACCTTAATTTGGCCCAGATTTTCGTCCTTTTGCAGCTTATTCCACGTAGGTCGGTGGCAGGAAAAGACAGTGGTACGACTCTACATCCTTTCCATAGCACTTCTTCGTGACGGGCATCCTATTCTAGTGTTATTGTGACAGGAAAAGACAGTGCTACGGCTCTACATCCTCTCTATAGCACTTCTTCGTGACGGGCATCCTATTCTAGTGTTATTCTATTGCTACAGCTCAGTATTTAAGACGGAGAGATGGCAGTTTTAGGCCAAGATAAAATGAAAGGAATATAGGCATGAAGGAGTGCGGGCTAAATCTAACCCCTTCAGTTCGAGAAGCCTCCCAAATAAATAAATAGATAAATCAATAAATAGATAAGTAGAAAAATAAATTAATAAATAAAAATACACCTTCCGGAGATACCAGTAATAAAGTAAAGGATTGAGTTCTATTTAAACCCCAGAACGTTGTAGAATATTGAACCAGGAACCATATCTATCAACTTCCCTTATTGTAAGTGTGTTTCTCTGTATTTTATCTATCTGTGTTAATCTATCGGTCTGTCGCTCTGTCAATTTCTGTTTGCACGTCTATTCAGTCGTTCCTCCATTTGTCTGTCTGGTCTATCTGTCTATCGCGGCCGTGTTCACTATGGTTCTCTCTCTCTCTCTCTCTCTCTCTCGGTCCTCCTCCTCCTCCTCCTCCTCCTCCTTCTCCTGTCCCCTGGGGCTCTCGAAGTACAATATCCCCCTTCTCGCTCCTGCTGTCTCGCAAATTTTCCTCCTCCCTCCACTTTTCTATCTCTCCCTTGTGCACCCTTCCCTCCTCCCTTCCCAGACTCTCCCTTCCATTATTTTCCCCACGCTTCATTCCCTCCTCCTTCCCTTCCCCTCCATCGCCTCCTTCCTTCCTTCCTTCCTCCTTCCCTTCCATCGCTTTCTTTCTTCCTTCTTCCTTCCCCTCCATCGCTTCCTTCCTTCCTTCCTGCTTCACATCCATCACTTCCTTCCTTCCTTCTGCCTTCCCTTCCATCATTATTACTCTCATCTTTCCTTTCGCTTCTCCTTTTCCCCCCACATTTCTCCCTCCACATTCTTGTCTCCCATTTTTTCCCCTCCCTTCTTTCCCTTCCCTCTCCTCCCCACTGTTCCTCCCTTCCTTACCTTTCGGCTTGGCCCCTCCTTTCCCCAGTCTTCTCTCCTCATTCTCCCCCCTTCTCCTCCTTCCCTGCTCCCTCCCCAGCCTTCTCTACCCCACCTTTCTCCAATCCTCCCTTCCTTTCTTCCACTCCTCCCTCCCTCATTCCAGTATTATTCGCCCTCCTTTCTCTCCCTTACCTTCTTCCTCTCCTTCTTCACTCTTGTCAAGTCCTTCTTCACCCTGTCTCTCTCTGCACCCTTACTTTCCTTTCCCCTTTCTCTCTTCCACTTTTCACCCCTCCTCCCATCTTCCCTCCCATCACTCCCAACCTTCCCTCCCTTTCCCCTTTCCTCCCCTCCCCTTCCATTCCTTCTCCCCCGTCTTTCTCTTCCCTTCTCTTTCCCCTCCTGTCTCCTAATCATGCTCCTCCCTTCCCTTCCTCCACATCTCCCCAGCCTTCCCTCCACTCTTTCTTTCCTCTCTCTTCCTGTTATCAACCATTTTTCCCCATTTTCTTTTGTTTTATTTTTCCCTGTGTCCTTCCTGCCCCTGTTGTTCTGTGTTTTTCTTCCCTCTGTTGCTTCCTGTTATCCTGTGTGTGTGTGTGTGTGTGTGTGTGTGTGTGTGTGTGTGTGTGTGTGTGTGTGTGTGGTGTGTGTGTGTGTGTCCTCTTTTCGCATATATATTGTATTGTTATTATATTTTTTCTAAGAGGGAGGGATAGACGAGGACAAGGTGGAGGATGGGGTGGAGAGGTATGTGAGTGAGGGTGGTGTGGGTTGGAGGCAGGGCAGCGTGATAGAGGAGGACAAGGTGACATGGAGGCAGCTCGTTTGTGCCTCGCCTTCCGGATTTCGTTACTAAGATTTATATAGACAGGTAGGTAGGTAGGTAGATATAGAGGTAGGTACGTAGTTAGATAGATAGGTAGGTAGGTAGGTAAGTAGGGAGGGAGGGAGGGGGAAGGGAGGTAGATATTTTTTTTTTTTTGTATAGGAGGAACACGAGGCATGGGACGACTCTGTACTCATGTCTCCTTGCCCTAACACCTTTCCTTAAGCGATTTATTTTCCTTATCATACCATACTCTCCTCGTATGTGTTATTTATATCATTCTAATATCGCCCATACACTGCATAAATAACATACAAAAAGATATTACCCAGCCATCTTCAAAAGTAAATCGCTAAGAAAGAGGTGAAAAGGGAGCTTCCACAATCGAGGAAAATACGGGTCTGTGTGTTTGTGAATGTGGACTGGACTGACACGGGATGGGGCTTGGAGGACGGGATAGGCGCTGTGGAGGACGCAAGAGGGGCCGTGGAGGAGACCAGAAGGGTTGTGGGAGGTAGTGGAGATGGTGGAGGGCGCGGGGGTGGGGTGTGGAAGGCATTATAGTAGTTACAGCCACTGGTCCTTCTGAATGTGAACCCAGTGGACTGCAGGTTGAAGTTGTCTCTCTCCTGCAGTCCAGCATCCTTCCTTAGGGGGATGGGAAGGAGTTGGGGCACGTTTGTACACTCAGCCATGGAGCCGGAGAGGATGGACGATAGAGGATGGGGTGTGGAATAGGATGTACCCTGGAGGCGAGGGTCAGGGCCCTGGAAGGCACATAAGGGGCCTGGAGGGACAGTGAAGGGTACGGGAAGGGAGCTGGAGGGTGGCGGCTGGACATTCCTGAGGTGGTTGTCATGGCGACGTTCATTGATTGGCGGTGGTGGTGGTGGTGGTGGTGCCTCCCTTCACCGGAGTCAGTGCCGGGCCCGGCCTCGCCCAGGAGGCACCCCGCCCGCCCCTCCGGAGGTGATGATGTGTCCCACACCCACACCCGCCCCGCACCCACACCCCCGCCCCGCCCCGCCCATAGGTACGCCACCACCCGCCTTACTGGCCAGCACCACCCAGGAATCAGCTGATCTGCCCTACAAAAGAACTGTGGGATTAACAGGGGGACCAGGCGAGGGAGAGAGAGAGTGTGTGTGTTTGTGTGTGTGTGTGTGTGTGTGTGAGAGAAAGAGAGAGAGAGAGAGAGAGAGCTGGAAGAGGCGAGGGAGGTGAGGGGGGGGGGTAGAGGTGGAAGGGGTGCGACCTAGTGGCCGATTGAAGTGAGACTGTGGTGAGTGTACGCCTTCTGCCTCACCCTCCACCCACCTGCCTCACCCTCCACCACCTGCCTCACCTTCCACCCACCTGCCTCACCCTCCATTCACCTGCCTCACCCTCCACCACCTGCCTCACCCTCCACCCACCAGCCTCACCCTCCACCCACCTGCCTCACCCTCCACCCACCTGCCTCACCCTCCACCCACCTGCCTCACCCTCCACCCACCAGCGTCACCTTCCACCCACCTGCCTCACCCTACACCCACCTGCCTCACCCTGCACCACCTGCCTCACCCTCCATCTCTGGTGCCGGGAAGGGAGGCCTGGAGGTGGCATACGATGTTGGTGGTTATACACGCGTCCCTCATCCCCCGCCCTGCCCCCCGGAAGGAAGGGTGGACTGTGGCAGATGGGCAACCTCGGCCAGCAATTCAGAGGGTTCAGATGAGCCTGGGGAAACAACAACTACAACAACAACTACTACTACTACTACTACTACAATCACAATCACCCTCGTCCTTACTATAATATCTCACCCTCCATCCTGACCATCCTGACTCACCCTCCACCCTACCTCACCCTCCATCCTACCTCACCCTCCATTCTTCCTCACCCTCCATCGCACCTCACCCTCCACCCTACCTCACCCTCCATCCTACCTCACCCTCCATTCTTCCTCACCCTCCATTCTTCCTCACCCTCCATCTTACCTCACGCTCCACCGTACCTCACCCTCCACCCAACCTCACCCTCCATCCTACCTCACCCTCCATCCTACCTCACCCTTATCTACCTGCTTCATGTGCCACTTCTTTTAGTACGAGTGAACAACGAAAGACACGTAATGGAATATTTCTGACGCCTCTACATCCTTTCATGGCTCTTCTTCGTGACTAGCATCGTATTGTGTGCTGTTACAACTCGGCATTCAGGATGGAGAAATGGCAAATTGCATCCTCTCATAGCTCTTCTTCGTGACTAGCATCGTATTGTGTGCCGTTACAACTCGGCATTCAAGATGGAGAGATGGCAAATTTCACCTTGAAGTTAATTTTTTGCGTCTTAGTGAAAAGACTCCTGTGCTAAGGTTGCCATGGTACCGTCTAACAGTGATCGTGTTAATAGTTCCTGCTCACGCTAACATCGCCGCCAGAAGTGACTGTGGAAGAGTGAGATGACAGAAGCAGTGTTTGTGAAGGTGAAGAAAAGGCAATGACTGTGGAAGTGAAAAAGAGGCAGTGATTGTGTAGGTAAAAAAGGCAGTGATTGTGTAGGTAAAAAAGGCAGTGATTGTGCAGGTAAAAAAGGCAGTGATTGGGGAAGTGAAAGAAGCAGTGATTGTGGAAGTGACAAGAAAGGTGATTGTGGAAGCGACAAAAAAAAAAAAACTGATTGTGGAAGTGAATAAATGTTGTGATCGCTGAAGTGACATTAAGTAAGGCGTGTGCAAACCGACCGCAACGGTACATACATACATACATGCATACATACGTACATACACACACACATACATACATATATACATACACATACATGCTACATACATACATACACATACATACAGTCAGCATCCTTGCCTTCGCTGTAATTAAACGGGTAACTATAGTACGATTATTTTAACCTGACAAAGATCCCTAACCCCTTTCTGATCAGTTTGTGGCCAGGTGTAGTCAGGTTGGAGGATAAATTTGACTAGTAACCAAGGAGACTCATGCCTACCTCACCACTGGGACTCATCAAATTTCACACAATCACGGTTTATTTTGTTCAAGGTATGGGAGTGACTCAGTTCCGTCGGGTGAAAGCACTGTAATGTTTATCTTGGAGGTTGAATGATTGTAAATATTGATAGGGAGGCAGGAGGGATGTTTATCAGTGTAGATTATCCAGTGCGTCACGTGGAAAGGCTGGGAGAGAGAGAGAGAGAGGGGGGGGTTAGTCATCATCATCATCATGCACACCTCCGTTTTCGTCATCATCATCATCATCATCATGCACACCTCCGTTTTCGTCATCATCATCATCATCATCATCATGCACACCTTTATTTTCATCATCATCATCATACACACCTCCATTATATATCAGTTGTGGTGGGAGGGAGACACAGGTAAAAGGTTGATTTCTTTTTTCCTCTTACGTATCGTGCTACACAGAACTACAGGACACTATGAAGATGGGCTCTGTGTAATTCTGACGTTACAGAGAAGATAAAGAATACAGTCTCTAATCTCTCTCTCTCTCTCTCTCTCTCTCTCTCTCTCACACACACACACACACACACACACACACACACACACACACAGCGTATTTATCAGTGTTTGTGTAGAGGATTGTGCGACGAATGGATGGTAGTGCAAAGATGGCATCCTTTTATCTTCTTTCAGTTTTTCACTTTACTTTTTGGGTTTGGTCATATGGAGAGGATGGAGAGCGAAAGACTAATGGGGAGAGTGTATGTGAATGAGGTGGAGGGGAAGAGCGGGAGGGGGAGACCGGAGATGAGGAGGAGGATTGGAGAGGAGAGGTACTGTATATGAGAGAGGGGATGTGTGAGCCGGGGGAGGACAGCGTAATGGGAAAAGACAGGGCGACTTGGAGGCGATTTGTTTGTAGCCACCCCATACGGGATTAAGGCGTCTGGCTGTAGATAGATAGAATTGGCTGAAAGGTATTACAGCCCACACTTACTGAAATAGACTAACTTTCCCAAACCTAACTGAGCTTTTTAGTGTGGTGTGTGTAACTCGAGTTCAGCTAAGTTGTTATGATTAGAAATGCTTTAAAACACATATCCTTGTTCGAAGAGGTGCCAGAAGGGAGTTAGAGGCACGAAAATGTAAGACAGAATCATTTGGTGTTAAACTAAGTATGTGTTTACTTCCGGGAATTATAAGATGAAAGTGAAAGATCTGTGTAATGGTGAAGCATAAAAATAAAGTAAAAATACGTGTTTGCCCACAGTCATAGGCAGCCTGATTAAGACATTACTTGTTACTGATGTTGCCTGGTCGCTCCACTCGCATGCTATACTCTTGTCACTCTAACTTGGCCTAAAACTTACATCTCTCAGTAGTGACTTATACCCCTAGATTAACACTAGAATCTGTTGCTAGTCAAGAAGAAGTGCTGTGGAAAGATTGAAGCGCTGTAGTATTGTCTTTTTTTATACAAGGAAGAAGGAACCAAGGGCCAGAAACCCACAAGATTATTCCCTCCAAGAAAAAACAGAAACAAGATAACAGAGAGCCAGATTCAAGAGCCGTTTATTTCTGCCGTTGTGTCATGAGAAATAAGCCAAGAAGGACGAAAATCTAGGCCAGCTTAAGGTAAAAGGAGTATAGTAGGCTGCTGTGATGGGTGTTAGCTTCTGTCTATGAATTATTAACAATGTGGTACCATTATGTTCCTGTTGCATTTAGATTTAGTTATCATTATACTGTACCTTTTCTGCTAGGAAGCTCTCTTGAAATGTGTGTGTGTGTGTGTGTGTGTGTGTGTGTGTGTGTGTGTGTGTGTGTGTGTGTGTGTGTGTTTTACAAAAATTAAACACACACACACACACACACACACACACACACACACACACACACACACACACATCGCGAACCAGCCCCTTCTCCTTGAACAAAATGGGGACCCGGACCGTGGCATCAAAATCGACAGCCGACACAAAAGCTTCAGTAATGGCCAAGAAAATTACGTTCCCTCAGTATACGATGACCAGTAAGAGAGAGAGAGAGAGAAAAAGAGAGACTTGGCTTTGTTTGTTTTTTTTGCGTCATGTTTTGCAGTGGTATATGGCGTACTCAAAAAATATCAGTGACTCTTCTTTTCCTTCCCTCTTCCCATTTTCCATCCCTCTTTTCTTTCTTCCTTCCTTCCCTGTTCCTTTTTTCAGCCTTTTCTTCCCTTGTTATTTCATTCTTCCTCTCATTCTTTCCTCCTCCTTTCTTTCTTTCTTCTCTTCTCTTTCCCTTCTTCCCTCCTTCTTTGTAAGGTTTTCCTCGCGTAAAATCTGGTTTTGCAGAAAAAAGGGGCATAGAAAGAGGAATTGTGTGTGTGTGTGTGTGTGTGTGTGTGTGTGTTTGTGTGTTCAGGTGTAGTATCCACAAATTCAGCTAAGCTCGTTTTGTCCTGTTCCATATCCACTTTTAGCGAGTCTATTTTTTCATGATGCAGTGTACAGGTATTTTTGGTTTGATCCAGTGTGTGTGTGTGTGTGTGTGTGTGTGTGTGTGTGTGTGTGTGTGTGTGTAGTGGTGTGGGTGCAGTGACGTAAAGGCCGTCCATTGCGTGAGTGTTGACTGAATTGGACGTCCATTTACAGATATATCTGCTCTCTTACCACGTCAGCAATGTGGATTCTAGTCTTTTAATCCTTGCCATAGGTGAAAGGGAAGAGTTGCAGAGGGGGGATGGTAGGACAGGTGCAAGGCACAAACGATGAGACAGAAGCTTGTGGAATTAGACAGTGGTGTGGTAGAGTCATAAGGAGTTTGGGAGAGGGTTGGACAGATATAGACGGTGACACAGAAGGTATTGGTAGTAGACAGGGTAAGCAGATACAGGGCATAGACGCTGAAACAAGATAGTGCATCCGACAGTAGTGTTGCCTAAGTCGCAAGGTAGGAAGATACAAGGGATAGACGGTGAAATAGTAGGTAGTGGTAGTGTGGTATGGTGTAGATTTTTTTCCCGTCATCCACCCACCCCTCCATTACTTACTGTTTTTACTCATAACTTGCTCTCTAATTTCCCTCTCTCCTATAATGCTGAGGTGTAACAATAGATTAACACTCTAATATGATACTGTAATATGATACTAGTCACGAAGAAGTGCTGGGGAAAGGATGGAGAGCCGTTGCATTGTCTGATTCCGCCCCTGTGCTACGGGAAAAAGCTACAAAAGGACGAAAATCTGTGCCAAGTTAAGGTGAAAGAACTGTAGCACCTTAAGGGAATGCGATGACTTTATTATTGGTGAATGCAGTGTAAAGGGCGTGACAAACGAACGACATTATTTATTTTATTGCTAGGTCTATTATTTCTGACCTTTGCCGTCTTATTTTAGGTGTGTGTGTGTGTGTGTGTGTGTGTGTGTGTGTGTGTGTGTGTGTGTGTGTGTGTGTGTGTGATGGCGTTTTCGTGACAGCAGTGCATTACCTAGCATTTACTCCAATCCCTAGGTAATGTTCACACTGACCTCTCCTACACGTCCACGCTTTAACACCCACCTGCACACACATATCTGCACACTACATACACACACCTACACACCACACCCACACCAACACCTAATCTGCATTCACGTACTCATCCACACAGCCATACACGTACCATCAATGCAGCTCATTTACCTCCAACACACACAGCCACACCCACAAGCAACCCCACACCATCATCTGCCTACCCACACCCAAAGTCACACCACACCCACACCACATCCACACCACACCCACACCTGCATTCCCTCACCTGTCTGCAGATGCTTGGATGAGAGATAGAGAGATATTGAATAAAGTTGCATATTATCACCCACAAATGCATGATATTTTTCACTTCTGTCCACTGTGAAAGAGAGACGGGAGAGGCGAACGAACTTTTGACATTGACTGTACGAGAGAGAGAGAGAGAGAGAGAGAGAGAGAGAGAGAGAGAGAGAGAGAGAGAGTAAAAGGTTGAATCCCTCGCCCTTCCAAAGATAGTCGCTGTGATGTGACAGAGCACTGTATTCTGAGCGATGGGCGCTGTCGTAACACCTCCCCCTTATCGATTTATTCCCCATATTGCACGTCAGTATCCTCTTGCCTGTAATCGATGCAAACCGAGTTGATATTTTGGCCACATAAATAACAAAAAGGAGAAGGTCTGGGTGTAATATGCAAAGTAGATCGCTAAGGAAGAGGCGCTACGAATTCACACGCAGAGTAAGGCCTAGAGATTTTTTTTTTTTTTTTTTTTAATGGGAAAATAACTGATAAAGAAAAAAATATATGGTGCATTTTGGCAAGGCATCCTATACCCTGAATGGTTGATGGCGATGTGTAGGCAGATTGAAGGATCGATTTGTCTAGTAACCAAGGAGATTCTTACCTCATAACTAAGATCTGGTCGAGGTTCATGCAACGGCGATATAATACTGACGCTGTTTTCGTGGCCCAGTTCCCTCGAGTGGAAGATAAATCGACTGTAATTGACTGTACCCTAAGAAATGTTAACTTTCAGTACAATGACTTTTTTTTAATTTTTGCAGCTTACGAGAGACTTTTCAGACTGAAGGAGAATTATATATACCCTTCAGTAGCCCCTTCACTGCGAGGCGTCTATCCAGAGTTGAACAGAATCGTGTGGGGAGGGTAAAAAGAAAATAGAAAAAGAAAATACGTCCATTGCTTGAAAGACTAAAAAAGAATTGGGTGGTGAGTGCACATGTGGTGTGTGTGCACATGTGTGTATATTTTATCCGGTATGTGTACGTAGTCACTTGGCAAACGACTAAATCATTCTATAACATGTGCGTAAAGAGAGAGAGAGAGAGAGAGAGAGTAGTAATTTATGAGTGAAAGCTGTGACGGGACAGGACGCTTGGTATGCAGGCTAGAAGAGGCGGCACATCTACAGTATACTTTTTCCACCTTAACTTGGCCTAAATTTAAACTCTAACCTGGCCCAGATTTTTACTCTTTTCACCTTAACCTGGCCTAGATTTTCGTCCTTTTGCAGCATATTTCACGTAGCTCAGTGGCAGAAAAAAGACAATATCACAGCACCACATCATTTACTAAGCACTTCTTCGTGACTAGCATCATATCCTAGTGGTAATGTATTGATATAACTGAGCATTCAAGGTGGGGAGATGGCAATTTTAGGCCAAGTTAGAGTAAAAGGGGTATAGTGGCAGTGTTGTGGATTGTAGCTCTTTTTAAAGTGTCAAAAGATGGTATTTCATTTTATTTTTTTTTTCTGTGTGTGTGTGTGGCCCTGTTTGTACATTTTATAATACTTGGCCTTAGGTGTGTGTGTGTGTGTGTGTGTGTGTGTGTGTGTGTGTGTGTGTGTGTGTGTGTGTGTGTGTGTGTGTGTGTTGATGGTCTGCAGTTTAGAATGCTCGGACATTTGGGAGTGATATTAAAATTTGACGCATGCTGTAATGTAGGTCATGCCACCCGCCCCCTCGGTGTACGCGACTAATGAGTACACACACACACACACACACACACACACACACACACACACACACACACACACACAGGGGGGAGGAAGAGGGAGAGGAAAAGGTAATATGATGGTAAGATTTATAACTAAGTTTAATGGTGGTGAGATGTGTGATGTGTGATGATGTAGTGTGAGGTGATCTGGTGTACTGTGGTGTGATGTGTTGTGTTGTGGTGTGTGGTGTGATGTGGTGTGGTGTGGTGTGATGTGAGGTGAAGTTAGGTAATGTTGTACTGATGTTTGATGCTGGTTTGTGTTATGTGATTCGAATGTTGGGATAATGATGATGATGACAGGCAGACAGTAGTGAGGCAGGCAGGTAGGCAGTGTGGTAGGTAGGTTGTATACGCAGGTAGGCAGTGTGGTAGTTAGGTTGTATACGCAGGGAGGCAGTGTGGTAGTTAGGTTGTATACGCAGGGAGGCAGTGTGGTAGGTAGGTTGTATACGCAGGGAGGCAGTGTGGTAGGTAGGTTGTATACGCAGGGAGGCAGTGTGGTAGGTAGGTTGTATACGCAGGGAGGCAGTGTGGTAGGTAGGTTGTATACGCAGGGAGGCAGTGTGGTAGGTAGGTTGTATACGCAGGGAGGCAGTGTGGTAGGTAGATTGTATACGCAGGGAGGCAGTGTGGTAGGTAGGTTGTATACGCAGGGAGGCAGTGTGGTAGGTAGGTTGTATACGCAGGGAGGCAGACTGTGGTGTGGGAGGCAGACTGCGGCAGGTCAGTGGGTCGTTTGCAAAAGTTATTGATTCATGCGGGAAGGGGAGGCGAGACAGTAAAGGGCAGTGAGAGAGAGAGAGAGAAAGAGAATTACCGTTATTAAGAGCTCTTGCACACACACACACACACACACACACACACACACACACACACACACACACACACACACACACACACACACACACACACACACACACACACACACACACACACACACTCTCTCTCTCTCTCTCTCTCTCTCTCTCTCTCTCACACACACACACACACACACACACACACACACACACACACACACACACACACACACTCTCTCTCTCTCTCTCTCACACACACACACACACACACACACACACACACACACACACACACACACACACACACACACCAACTTGGGCCAGATTTTGGTCCATTCATAGCATATTTCACGTAGCTCAGTGGCAGAAAAAGCCAATGCTAGAGCCATACTCCCTTCCTATGACACTTCTTCGTTATTAGACCATAATTTAGCGTTATTCTTTTTACAACTCGGTGGTGGAATAAAAAAAAATGCTATGGCCCTTCATCCTTCTCAGTAGCACTTCTTCGTGACTAGCATCATAATTTTTAATACTATGGCTCAGCATCCCTCCTAAAAGCACTTTTTCGTGACTAGCATCATATGGTGTTAATTCTACAACCATACGTCCCTGCTAATATTCATGACTATTATAGCATCAGTGTTCATGCTACAGTCTTACATCCTGCCTTAATAGCACTTCTTCGTGACTAGCATCTGTTGTTACGACCCAGCGTGCAAAATAAAGAAATGGTAGTTTTAGACCAAGTTAGAGTGAAAAGATTATAGTTAGTGACAGTTTTAGACCAAGGTAGAGTGAAAAGAATATAGTTAGACAGTTTTAGGCCAAGTTAGAGGGAAAAGAGTACAGGTAATAACAGTTTTAGGCCAAGTTAGAGGGAAAAGAGTATAGTTATTTCGTCCTTCACATCTTGGACAAAATCCCTGACCAAGACCTTGAAACCAGGGCAAGAAAATGTGACGAGACGAAAATAAAGGTTGGGAGACTGACAGGAGAAATTGTGAAGCCTGCTAAGTCACCCACCAGAATGAAAAAATAAAGCAATAGGAAGCGAAGAAAAAAAGGAGCTGATGATAAATAAAGGAGCAGAGAATGAAGAGATAAAGGAGCAGAGAAGGGATAAATAAAAGAGCAGAGAATAAATAAAGAAAGAAACAGAGAATGAAGTGATAAAGGAGCAGAGAATGAAGAGATAAAGAAGCAGAGAATGGAGAAATAAAACAGCAGAGTGAGAGAAGTAATAAAGCAGCGGAGAAAGGAAACTAAAGCAGCAGAGATTGATGAAATATAGCAGCCTCGTAGCACCTTTTCCTTAGCGATTTATTTTGCTTTTTTTTCACCATAACACTTAATCGTGTCTTTCTCTTTCATTGCTGTATGGACTCTGGTGGGAATAGAGGTGATGATGATGATGGTGGTGGTTGTGGTGGTGGTGGTGGTGGTGGTGGTGGTAATGATGGTGATGGTGGTGGTGATGATGAAGATGGTGGTGGTGGTGGTGTTGATGATGATGATGATTTGGTGGTGGTGATGGTAATGATGATGATGGTGGTGGTGGTGGTGGTGGTGGTGGTGGTGGTGGTGGTGGTGGTGATGATGATTTGGTGGTGGTGGTGATGGTAATGATGATGATGGTGGTGGTGGTGGCGGTGATGGTAATGATGATGATGATGAGGTTGGTGGTGGTGGTGATGATGATGATGATGATGATGGTGGTGGTGGTGGTGGTGGTGGTGGTGATGGCAATAATGTTGATGATGAGGTTGGTGGTGGTGGTGGTTGTGATGATGATGATGGTGATGATGATTAAATTCTCCCTCTATTGTGTTTCCTCGTCTTTTACTCTCATGACCCAACCTCACCTCCATCTATAGCAAAGAGGTCATGATGATAATAATGATGATAATATTTACCTCAGTCCTTCTCTCGTACATCACCACTTCATCTCGCCAGTAACCTCCTTTCCTACTTTTCCCCCCCATTTTTCTCCTCTCCCTCCCAACATCATCATTTTTTTTCTCTCTTTCCCCACATTCACCCCTTTTCCCCCCTCTATCTCCCCCTCCATATCTTTTTGTCCTTTCTCCCTCTCCATATCTTTTTGTCTTTTCTCCCTCTCCATATCTTTTTGTCCTTTCTCCCTCTCCATATCTTTTTGTCCTTTCTCCCTCTCCATATCTTTTTGTCCTTTCTCCCTCTCCATATCTTTTTGTCCTTTCTCCCTCTCCATATCTTTTTGTCCTTTCTCCCTCTCCATATCTTTTTGTCCTTTCTCCCTCTCCATATCTTTTTGTCCATTCTCCCTCTCCATATCTTTTTGTCCATTCTCCCTCTCCTTATCTTTTTGTCCATTCTCCCTCTCCATATCTTTTTGTCCATTCTCCCTCTCCTTATCTTTTTGTCCTTTCTCCCTCTCCATATCTTTTTGTCCATTCTCCCTCTCCTTATCTTTTTGTCCTTTCTCCCTCTCCTTATCTTTTTGTCCATTCTCCCTCTCCATATCTTTTTTTTTTTTTTTCTATCTCCCTTTCTGTCCATATCCTCTTTTTGTACCCTCTCATTTTCTTTCCTATCTTCCACTCTCTCTCTCTCTCTCTCTCTCTCTCTCTCTTGGCACAGGCTTCGTAACACCTTTTCCTGTGCGATTTATTTTCCCTATTACACCTAAACATTCTATTGTGTGTTTAGATACCGGATGTCAATTTAGTTTACGTAAGTACAAGAGATTGCCACTAGGTTTGCGTGCGTGTGTGTGTGTGTGTGTGTGTGTGTGTGTGTGTGTGTGTGTGTGTGTGTGTGTGTGTGTGTGTGTACTGAGCTAACTTTGTCTAATTTCCTCCTCAGAACGCGCCAACGGGATAAATGAGTGAAGGATAGTGGGGGCCGTAAAGGTGAGTGAACATCATTTATTACCTTATTATTACCTTATTGCATTACTGATTACCTTCCCGTATTTATTATTTATTTTATTAAGTGGAGACGAGAGACAAGAGGATAACAGTAAGCCAGAAAAAGAAAGAGAGTTGAATATCACAGCGGATGAAATTGAGAGAGAGAGACAAACAGACAGACAGACAGACAGACAGACAGACAGAGAGGTACGGTCATGGGCAGTGGTTCTCTGGCGTCTGGAGGGGAGAGACATCGATTTTTTTTTTTTTTTTTTACATCTGCGATTGGCGAAGCGAGAGTGTGTATTGTTTTGTTCAGCGTGTGTGTGTGTGTGTGTGTGTGTGTGTGTGTGTGTGTGTGTGTGCCGTCAAACAATTTTTTTGTCCGATTTAACCAAACTTTGTGAAAGGCTTGAGGGTCATCAAAGGAGTAAACCTACTGTTTGAAGTACACTAGGTCAAGGTCACAGGGCTCGATCAAAGGTCAAGGTCACAGGGCTAGATCAAAGGTCAAGGTCACAGGGCTAGATCAAAGGTCAAGGTCACAGGGCTAGATCAAAGGTCAAAGTCACAGGGCTAGATCAAAGGTCAAGGTCAGTGGGCAAAGTTAATTCAAACCAGTGTGACCTTATCTGAACCGAAGTTTGAGAGGTATTTGATGAGGGTCAGGATCACAGTAGTAGTAGTAGTAGTAGTAGTAGGCACAGTAGCTGTAGTCTTTAAGTGAGAGCAAGAAATAGTAGTAGTAGTAGTAGTAGTAGTAGTAGTAAGTACAGTAGCTTTAATCTTTAACCTGTGGAATGCAAGCCACAGTTCAGGCTGTGCTGGCCGTGCATCACCACTAACTACTCCACCCCTACGCAGACTTACGCATGACACCACGCAAAGGCGGAGAGAGAGAGAGAGATTTCTACCAGAAGATGCCCTGGATGTTTATCTTCAAGTTTACGATAAACGGAAACAAACAAAATGTGTTTTTATTCATTTTTTCACTACCCCCTTACGTAAACTTACGCGTGGCGCTACGCAAAGACGGGGAGAGAGAGAGAGAGAGATTTTTTTTTTTTTCCCCCAGATGATGCCCTGGATGTTTATCTTCAAGTTTTTGATAAACAAAAGCTATAATAAAAACCTTTTTTTACTTCATTTATTGCGCACCACGGCGTGGGAAAAAAAAAAAAAAGGTAATTGCACAATGCATGGGTTAAGTGAGAGCAAGAAATAGTAGTAGTAGTAGTAGTAGTAAGTACGGCAGCTTTAGCCTTTAAGTGAGAGCAAGAAGTAATAGTAGTAGTTGTAGTAAGTACAGTAGCTTTAGTCTTTAAGTGAGAGCAAGAAATAATAGTAGAAGTAGTAGTAGTAAGTACAGTAACTTTAGTATTTAAGTGAGAGCAATAAATGGAGTAGTAGTAGTAGTACTGTACGAGTATTAGTAGTAAGTACAGTAGCTTTAGTCTTAAAGTGAGAACAAGAAATAGTAGTAGTAGTAGTAGTAGCAGTAGTAAGTACAGTAGCGTTACTCTTAAGTGAGAGCAAACATAGTAGTAGTAGTAGTAGTAAGTACAGTAGCTTTACTCTTAAGTGAGAAGTAGTAGTAGTAAGTACAGTAGGTTTAGTCTTTAAGTGAGAGCAAGAAATAGTAGTACAGTAGTAGTAGTAGTAATAATAGTAAGTACAGTAGGTTTAGTCTTTAAGTGAGAGCAAGAAATAGTGGTAGTAGTAGTAAGTACAGTAGCTCTACTCCTTAAGTAAGAGCAAGAAATAGTAGTAGTAGTAATAGGCTAGTAGTAAGTACAGTAGGTTTAGTTTTTCAGTGAGAGCAAGAAATGTTAGTAGTAGTAATAGTAAGTACAGTAGGTTTAGTCTTTAAGTGAGAGTAAGAAAAAAATGTGAAGGAAGATGAGAGAACGAAAAGTGAGAGTTGCTCACTGTGAGCCGGGTTTGTGTGGGCCGTGCCTGGGTCTCCCGCATGGGGTCGCCGGTACGGCTGGCCTGGCCACCTGTGGTGGTGCGGCAGCCTGTGGTGGCCTGGCCGCCTGTGGTGGTGTTGTGGCAGCCTGTGGTGGCCTGGCTGTCTGTGGTGGCGGCGTGGCCACCGGTGTTGTGGCACCCATAGGGGGCTGGAGCGTCCCCTTGTAAAATTTCACAATATGTTCAACACAAAACTGAACATACTTCTTGGGGCCAGAAACTGTTATAGGTTTTTAGGGGATCTTTTTTTGGTAAAAGCTGAACCCCGAATTGTTTTCATTTT
>NC_137052.1:19037757-19200257 GCF_032717465.1 Coenobita brevimanus | reverse complement strand
TAGCTAGTGCAATGAAGGCCTTGATAAGAAACAGAGGCTTGAGTGTTGCAGCTACACGAGGCTTACATGAAGGAGTGTTAGTGCCATCATTATCATATGGATTTGAGACTATGGTGTGGCATGAAAATGAAAAGTAAAAAATGAGAGCAGTGGAGATGGAACTGCTGAGGAATGTATGTGGAGTACAGAGAGTGGATAGGATACGAAATAATATGATTCGTGAAAGATGTACTGTAGAATGAGAACGTCTATGGACACCAGAATCGAAGAGAGTGTACTGAGATGGTATGGTCATATGGAGAGAATGGATAACAATAGAGTGGTGAAAAAGGTATATCTGAGCGAATCTGAAGGAGGGAGGAGGCGAGGCAGGCCAAGGAGAAGGTGGAGGCATATGATGGATGAGTGTGTGAGGAAGAGAGGTGTGGAAGTCGGTGAGGCTAGGGGACTGACCAGAGATCGAGCTGGCTGGATGAATATTGTGAGAAGTGCATGATGAGGGATTTAGCACCCTTTTTTAACGTATCATCGTTCTTACTGACTCTGTCGGATGCGTTTATGTGAAGCTACAGAATGTGGTGGAAGTTTTTTGTTGTATCAGATAGAACCAGGATTCTGGGGGCTTGAATGATGAGTGAATGGAAGCGTGGCCCATTAGATTGGGCAAATTTTGGCTGTCTGGACTTTTGCTACTCCTCACCCAGCCCTAGGGTGGGAAAGGAGGTCCGGATGATGATGATGATGATATTATTATTATTATTATTATTATTATTATTATTATTATTATTATTATTATACCACTGCAACTACTTCCTGTTTGTATTTAGCACTGAAGAAAGGAATCCAGTATAGAACGATGCACTCCTATGTCCTTGTGGTTTAGTGGGTAGACCGGCCCAGTCGGGCTGACGGCCTTTCATGGGTTTGGCAAGTAGTGCAGCAAAGGAAGTTGGCTGGTCATCTACCCTTAAACATATAATGAAATACCGGTACAAAAATCCGTTCGCCTCTCCCGCCTCTTGCTCCTCGCTGGATTTGTTGACGCAGCACTGAGACGTAGTAGGCAGAAGCACATATCAGCCATAGATGGTTGATGGACGCACCACACTCCACTGCGTCACATGGAAGTATCAATGACTCTGTGATATAATAGAGGCAAAGAAAGCTAATGGACTTTAATAGCCTAGCCTTCGGACCCATAATTCTCGAAGGTTTTGTGGTAGGAATAGTAGTAGATCAACTCCAGCCTGTTTGGATGAGCAGACTCATCAATCACATGCAAAACAACCGCGCCTGCATGGCTGTCCCGTTCAGTCCCATGTGGTGGGCAGCACTTCGCTGTGGCGAGGTTTGGGGACGAATGTGGAGGTTTGGTTCCTGGATGGATGCCACATTTGCGACTCCACCCAGTTAACATGGATACCATAGTAGACTTCACATCACCCCACTATTTAGTTATATGGTTACCACCCGACGTTGTAAATAGTTTCTTGGGTGACAAGAAATACGAGACTTGTCCCCCAGTGTAGGTTGGGCTACCCGAGGAAGAAGAAGGCAGCATTACATCAAGTGAGTGGATGAAGGTTGCCACCACCTACCACCAAGTGCCTCCAAAGGGGTAAAATGGTACCTGCTCATACTGTTTGCTTATTGTTGCTGATTCACACCACTAGGGTAGGTGGGACAAAGACTGGTATTCTCGTAGGTTAAGGAAGCTCCCAAACACCTTTTCCTAAGCAATTTATTTTGCTTATGCCGTATTCTCCCCTTCTGTGTTACCTAAATCCTTCCAGTATGTTCATACTCTGCATAAATAACATACAATAAAATACTAACCTGTCATTCCAAAAATAAATCGCTAAGGAAAAGGAGATAGGGAGCGTCCTTACCCGACACGAGTATAAGAGCCAAAGTGTATACCCGGCATTCACTTCAGGTCCTCTGTGGCTGGAAGGAAAGTTTGTCATGATTGCAAACTTCTGGCCATTTTTATTTAATGTGTAACTGCCCCTCAGTTGACTTGCAACAGTTGATAAAGTTGATGGTTCATTCACTGCTTTGTCTGTTATGGAAACTCCCTGCCACTGCCTCCTTAGCGATTTACTTTTGGATGTGGCTGGTTAATATTCTCTTCTTTGTTATTTATGCAGAGTTTGGCCATATTGGAAGGATTTATGTGATGCAAAAGAGGACTGAAATGTGTAGTAGAAAATATAAATCGCTTAGGAAGAAGGCATTAGGGAGCTTTCTCAAGTTACGAGAATTCAGACACTGACAGCATAAGCCAATCTGTGTCAGGTAATGAAGCACCCTAGCACCTCTTTCTTAGTGATTTATGTTTGGGCAGGGCTGGTTAATATCCGTCATTGTGACATCAGAAGAATTTATATAACAGACCAGGAGGGTAAGGTGTATTAAGCAAATAAATCGCCTAGGAAGTGGAATCTGTGGCTGGTAGCTTCCAAACACCTTTTCGTAAGCAACTTATTTTGCAGGTTACACCTTACTATCCATCTCCTTTTTACAGAAATCGTTCTATTATCCCCACACCTTGCATAAATAGCGCACAAGAGGTTATTAACCAGCCATATCCAGAAATAAATCACTAAGGAAGAGGTGTTAGGGAGTTTCCTTAACCAACAGTAATTCGAATTTTTGCTGCCAGGAGACGATTTTAGTCAGCTGTTTCTTTACTTATTATATATATTTTTATTTTTTACGGAAGGGATTAATGAAGGCTGCATCTAACCCCCATCAGTTCCAAAAGTTGGTTAAGAAGGCTCCCTAGCACATCTTCCTTAGCAATTTATTTTCCAAACTACCCATTAATATCCTCTTTTTGTTGTTGTTGCTTCTTATATCTTTTTAATCTTGACCTGGATTGCATGAATAACCGCAAGAGTATAGTAACGGAGGATAATCAGAAATAAATTGGTAAGGAAAAGGTGTTGGTAGGCTTCCATAACCGCACGAGAATACCGACCTAAAGAAAACGAGGATGGGGTTGAAACGCGTCATTGGAGGTTAAAACGCGACATCAGAGGTTAAAACGCATCATCGGAGGTTAAAATGCATCATTGGAGGTTAAAACGCATCATTGGAGGTTAAAACGCATCATTGGAGGTTAAAACGCATCATTGGAGGTTAAAACGCATCATTGGAGGTTAAAACGCATCATTGGAGGTTAAAACGCGTCATCAGAGGTTAAAACGCGTCATCAGAGGTTAAAACGCGTCATCAGAGGTTAAAACGCGTCATCGGAGGTTAAAACGCATCATCGGAGGTTAAAACGCATCATTGGAGGTTAAAACGTGTCATTGGAGGTTAAAACGCGTCATTGGAGGTTAAAACGCGTCATCAGAGGTTAAAACGCGTCATCAGAGGTTGAAACGCGTAATTGCAGAGACATGTTTAACCCATTCTCTTTGGCAACTTATATTTTTATATTTTATCTGATTCTTGCTTCCTGCAAACTTGTATTTATTTATTTATTATTTTTGCTGCCACCAGTCTTACGTTTTTATTCTTGCAAACTCCTGTGTTTTATTTTTTTTAGTTAATTCTTGCAGCCTGCAGTCTGTTTTTTTTGTTTCATTCTTGCAACATCCTGTCTGTATTTTTTTGAATTCAAGGAACCTCCAAACCCTTTTATTTCGTTCTTTATATCTTCAGACTTGTTTTTTTCTTTGTTTAGAATTGAAGGTGTTAGGGTTGGACTTAAGGAATTGAAGGTTAGAGATGGACAGCCACTCCACTGCCATGCGTCTCTCCTACATTGAATAAAATCGTCCGCAGGTGGTTAACATTCTTAAAACGAGGTCATAGAGATGAAGGGGTCAAAGGTCAAGACGTAGAATAAACGAGGTCATAGGGGTGAGGGGGTCAAAGGTCAAGACGTAGAATAAACGAGGTCATAGGGGTGAGGGGGTCAAAGGTCAGGCCCTGTAGAGTAAACGAGGTCATGGGGGTGAAGTGTCAAAGGTCAGGCTGTGTAGAATAGGGGCGAGTCAGGAGCCAGTACTGCCCATGACTCAGAGGCCGAGTCATCCAGCATCCTATCTCGCGTGCTTGTGACTATGTGTGTGTGTGTGTGTGTGTGTGTGTGTGTGTGTGTGAGAGAGAGAGAGAGAGAGAGAGAGAGAGAGAGAGAGAGAATAGGTTGGTGAGTAGCTGTTTGTGTGTGTGTGTGTGTGTGTGTGTGTGTGTGTGTGTGTGTGTGTGTGTGTGTAAGTGCCATAAGTAAAGGAAGTGGATTATGACGATATTGAAGGGACGCTGGGAATTAAAGTGAAAGTAATATGGTTGGAAATATTTAGTGTGTACTGATGAAAGGGGCACCGGACGTCCTGTGTGTGTGTGTGTGTGTGTGTGTGTGTGTGTGTGTGTGTGTGTGTGTGTGTGTGTTACTTATTCACCTCCGCCTGACAACCTCCTGACGTAACTCAAGGTAGCCTACTGTAAACCGTCTCATGGTCTAAACAACTCTAGCATTGTATCCCGGCCAGACGGTTTCGGGGGATAGGGAGGGAGGGGAGGGACGTAATGTATGTATAACTGGTCAGCGGCGCCGGCTATATCAATGCCACCGCGAGAAGGTGCCTCTCTCAAGGTGTTAAACGAGGAGAAATAACAGGTAAGGAGGCGGAGTACTATATAACCCGCGTCAAACCAGAGAATTCCCCTAACCCTTTTCAGTTCAGGTGATGGCCAGGTGTAACTAGATTAGAGGGTCAGGGTGGCTAGTAGACCAAGGAGACTCATTCATACCTCACAACTAAGCTCAGGAAAACCAAGGAGACTCATTCCTACCTTAAAGCTCATAGAATTTCGTGGAGCTGTGACGTAACGTTGTGGGAGTGGTCTAGTTCTGTCAGGTGAAAACAGACTTACTAGAGGGAGTGTGCTAGGATGGCGACACGACCCAAGGACAGGAGACAATAGAGTGGTGAAAGAAAGTGGTTATCTAGTTATTACCATCCTCTACACACACACACACACACACACACACACACACACACTGACGTCATTATTCACGCTGATTTGCCGTCACTAAACACACACACACACACACACACACACACACACACACACACACACACACACACACACACACACACACACACACACACACTGACGTCATTATTCACGCTGATTTGCCGTCACTAAACACACACACACACACACACACACACACACACACACACACACACACACACTGACGTCATTATTCACGCTGATATGCCGTCACTACACACACACACACACACACACACACACACACACACACACACACACACACACACACACACACACACACACTGACGTCATTATTCACGCTGATTTGCCGTCACTACACACACACACACACACACACACACACACACTGACGTCATTATTCACGCTGATATACCGTCACTACACACACACACACACACACACACACACACACACACACACACACACACACACACACACACACACACACACACACACACACACACTGACGTCATTATTCACGCTGATATGCCGTCACAACACACACACACACACACACACACACACACACACACACACACACACACACACACACACACACACACACTGACGTCAACAGGAAATTCAGCGACATCTACCCTGCGTTACTCATCCCTTGTGTCGAAAACCTAACTAACGCCTTAGTGGAAGCGACTTAGTTTACGCCGAGTGAGTAAGGCGAGTAGTGTAAGACCAGTGTTGGAGGAGGAGGTTGTGTGTGTTGGAGGGCGAGGTAGTGCTGTTGGAGGACGAAGTAGTGCTGTTGAAGGAGGAGGTAGTGGCCAAGACAAGTGAGTAATTACTGGAAGACGAAACAGTGGAGTTGTGGGGCAGTGGGCTATATTTTGGGTAGGGATAAATATTAATGACCAGTTTGCATGAAATTTTAATACAACACAAATAAGATACTTACTTACGTGTGGAGAAATTTTGAAGTTGATGTATAAAAAAGAAAGATGGGGGGGAAAAATTATATATATGATAAAATCTCCTGAAACTTTTACCTAAACTTAAATTGCCAAAGCTAAGAAGTATTCAGCAATATGATCATTTTTAAGCCACCGGTGCTAAATCTCTTCATATACAAATACAAATTTATGGTTTCCTTTTTGTGTTGTATTAAGTTTTCATGAAAATTGATCAGGAATGTTTATACATACCCAAAATATAGCCCATCGCCCCTTAAAAAATAATAATAATAAAAATAACCGGAATGCTCAGTGATGGAATATTGTGTACTTTGTTTCCCCCCAAAAAAAAAAGATAATTGGGAAAAATGTATACTAACGGGCTTCAAAACGCACTTAGAAGAAACGTACAGTATTTTAGATGTACTGTACACTGCTGGCCTTAACACGAAGATGGTCTACATGTACACTCCTGCCCTTAGACTCACGAAGATGGTCTACATGTACACTCCTGCCCTTAGACTCACGATGATGGTCTACATGTACACTCCTGCCCTTAGACTCACGAAGATGGTCTACATGTACACTCCTGCCCTTAGACTCACGATGATGGTCTACATGTACACTCCTGCCCTTAGACTCACGATGATGGTCTACATGTACACTCCTGCCCTTAGACTCACGATGATGGTCTACATGTACACTCCTGCCCTTAGATTCACGGGTCTACATGTACACTCCTGCCCTTAGATACACGGGTCTACATGTGCACTCCTGCCCTTAGATTGACGAGTCTACATGTACATTCCTGCCCTTAGATTCACGGGTCTACATGTACACTCCTGCCCTTAGATACACGGGTCTACATGTGCACTCCTGCCCTTAGATTGACGAGTCTACATGTACACTCCTGCCCTTAGATTCACGGGTCTACATGTACACTCCTGCCCTTAGATACACGGGTCTACATGTACACTCCTGCCCTTAGATACACGGGTCTACATGTACACTCCTGCCCTTAGATACACGGGTCTACATGTGCACTCCTGCCCTTAGATTGACGAGTCTACATGTACACTTCTGCCCTTAGATTCACGGGTCTACATGTACACTCCTGCCCTTAGACTCACGAAGATGGTCTACATGTACACTCCTGCCCTTAGATTGACGAGTCTACATGTACACTCCTGCCCTTAGATTCACGGGTCTACATGTACACTCCTGCCCTTAGATTCACGAAGATGGTCCACCTATACACGCGACTTTAGAATCCAACCTTACCAGCCCTTGTTACCATTATATTCTCGAAGGCATGCTTAAGGCTCAGTTTAGGGAAAAGATCTGGTAAATCCTCTGTTAAATCCTCTAGTAAATCTCATGGTAACGTGGTAAATCCTCTGTTAAATCCGTTGGTAATAGTGGTAAATCCTCTGTTAAATCCTCTAATAGATCCCATGGTAACGGTAAATCTTCTGTTAAATCCTCTAGTAGATCCCGTGGTAACGGTAAATCCTGTTAAATCCTCAGGTAGATCCCATGGTAACGGTAAATCCTCTGTTAAATCCTCTAGTAGATCCCATGGTAACGGTAAATCCTCTGTTAAATCCTCTAGTCATTCCGTTGGTAACGGTGGTAAATCATGTGTTAAATTCTCCAGTAAATCCCTTCGTAACTGTCGTAAATCCTCCAGTAAGTCTTGTGAATCCCCTAGTAACAGTGGTAAGTCCTCCAGTAATTCCTCTTGTAAATCCCTTAGTAACTGGTAAATCCTCCAATAAATCCCTTGGTAACGGTGGGAAATCCTCTGTAAAATCCTTTGGTAAATCCCTTGGTAAGTGGTAAATCCTCTTGTAAATCCCTTGGTAACAGTAGTAAATCCCCATATAACAGATAATGCCGTGCCACCGCTAAGGACATGCACTAGGAACGTCTTCATGGTGGAGCCAGGCAACGAGTCATTAATTAATCTCTTGTCCACCGTTGTAGAATGGGTTGCATTTAATACATTAGGTTTAAGACTTATATAAGCTATTCCCTGTTTACATGTGGTGAATCGGTTTAATATACTTAGGCAGTTTTGTGAGTGGTAAATGGTGGCAACCATCATCCACTTACTCGATGAAGTGCTGCCCTCTTCTTCCTTCATCTTTATCATTCTTTTTATGTGTCCTCCCTCGTCTCTTCCTGTATCTCCCATCTTTCTTGTCACTTTTTATTATTATTCTGTCCTTTGCAGATGGTTTTACATTACGTGACAATGGTTTCCTGTAAGCCAGGAAACCATTTACAGTGCTGGGTGGTAACCATATACCCAACTCAAACGTGTTCCCTACGTGTCAACAAGCGGGTTGGCGGAGGATTAGTGCCCCTTCCCGTAAAACAGCCAACTCAGAGTCAAACGGCCACCCGTTACGGGATTGTGGCGTCTGGCTATAGACAGATAGCATTGTTTGTTTCATATCATAAACTGTGCTGTATTAGTCATCATTTTTTTTCTTTTTTGTATAAACGTGATAATGGAAGTAACTGAGTGAATCTCCAGTTCGAGCAGTTGTGAGGAGACTGCAAGGAACGGCTTAGCTATCTATCTGTCTGTAGCCAGACGCCATAATCCCGTAAGGGGTGGCCACAAACAAATCGTGTCCATGTCGTGCTGTCCATTTCGCTGCCCTCCCCCCAGCTGACACCTCTCAAATACCTCCCCACTCCATCACTCCATCTCATCCTCGGTCTCCCCCTCCCTCTCTCCCCCTCCACCTCACTCACATACACTCCTCTGGTTAGTCTCCCGCTCTCATTACGACAGTCAGTAATTGGCGCTACGAATATGAATTATATAGGAAAAGAGTGGAGTGAATGAAGGGAAGTTAGGGATCATGTTTGTTTTCAGGACGATTTATAACGCCAATCTGATTATTATTATTATTATTTTTTTTTTTTTTTTTTTAGATAAAGCCAGTCTCAGACGTAGCCTAATGTTAATATGAAAGATTTTTGCAACGTATGCATAGGCCTAGTGGATTTTAAAAAAATGACATTAAATAAAGAAAAAAAGAATAGTCACATCGTACAGTTCATCATTTTATATTGTAGGTAAATAGCTTACAGTGACTGGTTTTACTGTTGTAACTTGTGAAAGGTTATTGTTAAAGCATCTCGCCAATATTAGTAGGTCACTGTCTATTTGTATGCACTTCACAAGCCATGTTTCAAAAGTAACAGAATACAAGGCATTTTGGTTGTCATTAGTTAAATAAAGAATTGTATGATATCATAATCCACAACAGTAAATGAATCGACGGAGTAACAGCAAAATCGGAAACAAATAAAAGTTTGACAACCAATTTTCCCCTTGAATATGATGAATATTTAGTATACAAACGGGAACTCAGGAGGAATTGATGGAATTAGATGGTTTAATTTTCAGCTTCACAGAAATGTTCTTAAACGAAACATGCAGCACTCCAGATTCCCCCCCCCCCCTTTAGGGCAACTGACCAAATGTCATTACCGGAGACCAGCTCATGTTATGGCACATAAGTCTGGTGTTTATTACTCTGTATGTTTTGTTCCCGTAAATTCGTATGACCTGCCCATTGTTCGTTTGTTAATCGTATGAAATAACGCCCATTTTTGCTGTCTTCAACATTCGTCTGGCTGATACTCCCTGCTGGTCTGATCGACGAGGTGGCGTTCGAGGTTATCCAGTCACTCTTCTTTTGAACTTCCTTGGCATCTCAGCGCATATTCAAACGAATTAATATTCTGAGTTTGCACAACGTAGTAAGTAGTCCATTCCCGCCATGGGAGCTACAGTTAACCATGATAGACTTGACTTTCAGGGAAGCATTTTTTATACTGTACATGTGACGTCACAACATCGCCGCAGTCGGACGGTAGTTTTCGACTGCGCAAGTGCGCATTGCAGAATAGTATTATATTCTCTTATATTGTTGATGGTTAATGGAAAGTACTGATTTTCCATATGACACTGTGGCACTAGATGAATAGTAATATCCTATATGAAACATCCACATTACTCGTATATAGTTTGTCTTTGAAAGTGACCTTTGAGGCTAGGAAAGTTTTTTATATTAGGTCGCATGGTGGTCCCATGGCACCAGCAAGTGTACCTAGAGTGGTGGGTAGACCCAACGGCTTGTAAATCTCAGCAGGCAGTCTGGAATGAGCAGTTTCGTGAAACGGCTATAGTTTTGTGGAACAAGGTTAGTTTGTTGTAATATTGCCGAGGTTAGGTTAGGTGACATACCGGTATCAGATTTGCTTACTAAGCGGAATGAAAACAATAACGCCTTCTACAAACAAAAGCAAACGACCGGAAATCTAATTTCACGTCATGGGTTCCAAACCTTCAGCTGCGTTAAGCTACAGTAAACCGGACCAGACCAGACCAGACCAGACTAAACTAACAGCTCAACCAAAACAAACCACGTATTCTGATAGATACCTAATCTTACCTAACAACCGTATTTGCATATCGTGACGTATTTTAAACAACAGCGGGCGGCCCAGTACGATGGGACTTAAACTCCTCAAACGCCTTAGAAAATTCTGTTTAATCTCGTGGTCTCGTCTTCGCTACTATTTTATTCCAGCAGAACCCAGACGAATGTTTTAAGCCGAGTGCATTATTTTAGTATTCCATTGAAAACTAAACTATTTTTTTTTTTTTTTTTTTTTTAATTCAACTGAATGGATCGGAGGATCTTGAGTGACCCCTGTCGTGAGGTGATTTACATTCCTGCACGAAAAACAAAACTATTTCTGTTAGTAGTTAACTGCCAGTAGTAGGTGAGGGCGCTCACCATCCACGCACTCGATGTAGTGCTGCTTTGGGTGTCTACCCTTTCCTCTCTTCCATCTTCCTCATCTGTCTTTCTTTTCTTCACTCTTTCCTCCTCCTTCTGCCTACAGGCGACATTACACTCCCTCTTCTGTCTTTCTTTCCTTCATTCGTTCCTCTTCCTTCTGCCTATGGGTAACTCTACAATGAGTGACAAACCAAATGGTTTCCTGTACACCAGGAAACCGTATACTGTGCTGGGTGGTAACCATATAACCAAATTATGGCGCCTGGTGGGTAGTGGGTAATTAAGGTACTCCAGTTGGATTGAGCCTGTGTAGGTTTATATCCAAGGGGTGGTTAGGGTTTATTTGCTCATGTAATGCCACTCGGGGATGAGTGAGGCTGGTTGCTCTCATCTGAAGTGTCAGAACCAACTTGCCAAGTCCAGCGTCCTACACTCCTCATGGGGCGACATAGGATTGGATGATGGATGGATGGAGGTAACTGCTTTGGAGATTGTTTATTACAGAAATTGGCTTAGATTTTGAAGTTACCATTTCTGATAATTGTTAACTGGTGTAGAGACGTTTATTAAGGGGGTTTTCAAGAATACTCCCCCAGTATCCCTGCTTGTCGTACAAGGCGACTAAAAGGGTTGGTGGTGGGTTAATGCCCCACCCTGTAAAAAGAACTAACTAAACATGCGAATAAAGCGCCTCGGACTAGGACAAACCATACGTTGATGAGTAAGGAACGGACAAAGGACATTCTGAGGGTGGGAACATGGAATGTGAGAGGAGTGAATGATGAAGTGAAAGAGAGAGATATTGTTCAGGTGCTTGAGGATGCAAAAGTGGATATATGTGGATTGACTGAAACTAAATGGAAAGGGGAAAGGGTGAGAGAATGGGAATGTGGTTTAGGTGTATGTGTGGGAGTTAATGAGAATGAGAGGGCAAGAGAGGGAGTATGTCTGATGATAAGCTAGAAGTGGAAGGAGAATGGAACAGTGGGTGCAAGGATTGTATGGGTGAGGATGAAAGTAGGTATACAAGCGTAGGCATTTGTATGTGTGTATGCCCCGACAGAGGACCGAGTGGCAAGAGTGAAAGATGAGTTTTGGGCGAGAGGAGAAGCATGTATGGACAAATTTGAAAGGGGCGAGAGAGTGCTTTTGATTGGAGACATGAATGGCAAAGTTGGGAATGTACGAGTGGATGGAGTGGTTGGTCAGTGGGGTGTGCCAGCTGAAGTAGATGGGAATGGTAGTGCTTTGGTGGACATCTGTGTTGGTACGGGGTTGGCAATAGCCAACACGTACTTTCGGCATAAGATGATCCACTGGTATACATGGAGAGTAATGAGGAGGATGGATGGTGATCTTGTTGAACGAAAGGCAATGATTGACTACGTGTGTGTGGATGAGCGAATGAGACAAGTGTTGGATGCAAGAGGGTGGGGGAATGGAGTCTTGGACCATCACTTAGTGATGGCCAAGATAAAGCTGCAAAGAAAATGGTTAAGGAAACGAAGGGGAAGACAGGAGGAAACAGCTCCTGTGAGAAGAGTGGAGAAATTCCAAGTTAGTGAGAAAATGGCAGAGTGTAAGAGTATAGTGGAAGAAAGATTGGGAAGGTATGAGCTGGAGCAGATGGAAGGGGTGGAAGACGTATGTAAGATATTCACGGAAGAGATAGGCGCAGCGTGTGAGGTGGTTTGTAGAGTGAGGAGGAGATGCAAGGGTGTGCAAGGGACAGCATGGTGGAATGATGAGGTGAAATGGGCTGTGGAACAAAAGAAGAAGGCGTATAGTGAATGGTTAACGAGTAGAGGTAGGGGAGAAGATGAGAGAGAGAAGAGAGAGATATATGTGAGCAGGAGAAGGGAGGTTAAGAGACTGGTGAAGGAGAGTAAGAAGAAAGTGGATGAAGAGTTTGGGAGGAATCTGAGTGTGAAATGGAGGGAGAGTAAGAAATTGTTTTGGAAGGAGGTAAAGAAAGTAAGGCAGTGTGAAAGTGGATATAGCAGGGGAGTGAAAGATAGGAATAATATTTTGTTGGTGGAGAAGAGAGAGAAATTGAGGAGATAGAAGGAGCACTTTGAGGATTTGTTGATCATAGAGAGTGAGAGCAATGTGAGTATAAGTGGTTGGGGAATGGCTGGGAGAAGAACGAGATGAGAGGAGGGAGGAAGAGATTAGTAGGGCGGAAGTAGTGGAAGCAATGAAGTAGATCAAGTTGGGAAAGGCCCCAGGAATTGATGGAGTGTGTGTTGAAATGCTGAGGTATGGGGGTGAGATTGTTGTGGAGTGGATATGGAAGTTGTGTAGATTGGCTTGGGAAGATGGAAGGGTTCCAGGGGACTGGAAATCAGGTATAACTGTTCCTTTATACAAAGGAAAAGGAGAGAGAGAAGTATTTGGTAACCATAGGGGTATTTGCCTTCTTAGTGTGACTGGTAAAATATATGGTAGAATACTCTTTCATAGGGTTAGGCATATGACAGAGGAGCTAGTTGGAGAAGAACAAGGGGGATTTAGGAAGGGAAAAGGGTGTGTAGATCAGATATTTTTTCTAAGATGTTTAGTGGAGAAGTATCTAGAGAAGGGAAAGAAAGTGTATGCTGCCTTTATGGACTTGGAGAAAGCTTATGACAGAATAGATAGGCAAGGTATGTGGAAGGTATTAAGAATATATGGAGTGGAAGGGATATTGTTTAGTGCTGTGAAGAGTATGTACGAAGGAGCTAGGGCTGTGGTGCGAGTGGATGGTGAGCTGAGTGAGTTGTTTGATCTCAGTGTGGGACTGGAACAGGGTTGTGTGATGTCTCCATGGCTGTTTAATATATACATGGATGGGGTTGTAAAGGAGGTGCAAGGTAGGGCAGTGGATGTGGGGTTGGCTGTAATGAATGAGGGTGAGATTTGGAAGATTCTGGCATTGCTGTTTGCTGATGATACAGTATTGTTAAGTGAAGATGAATGGGAGTTGCAAGGTTTGGTGAATGAATTTGGGACAGTGTTTAGAAGGAGGAAGCTGAAAGTTATTGTAAACAAAAGTAAAGTTATAGTGTTTGAGAGGAATGAAGTCACAGAATGTACAGTGAGGTTGGGTGGTGAGGATATGGAAAATGTGAGTGCATTCAAGTACTTGGGTAGTGTGATGAGTAAGGATGGAACTTTGGGGATGAAGTGCGTGAAAGAGTACAGCAGGGAAGGAAGGTTGTTGGTTCACTGAAAGCAGTGATGAGAAATAAGGAGGTGAGTATGGAAGTTAAGAAGTCACTGCAGGATAGTATTGTGATCCCTACCCTGATGTATGGAATTGAGGCATGGACCTTGCAAGAGGGGAACAAGTCAAGACTGAGAGCAGTGGAAATGAGTTACTTGAGAGGAGCATGTGGAGTGACGTGGAGGGACAGGTTGACGAATGAAGAAGTGAAGGAACGTTGTGGGGTGGATGTGGATGTGGTTGAGAAGATTAGGAGAAATACACTGAGGTGGTTTGGACATGTGGAGAGAATGGAGAATGAAAGACTGGCTAAGAGGGTGTATGTGGGTGAGGTGGAGGGAGGGGGATGGAGGGGTAGACCGAGGATGAGGTGGAGGGATGGAGTTGAGAGGTATATGAGGGAGGGGGGGTGAGTTGAGGGAAGGGTAGTCAAATGGTGGGTGACAGAGCGACTTGGAGATGTTTTGCCTGCGGCCACCCTTTGCAGGATTAGGGCGTTGAGTTATAGATAGAATAGACAAAAATTCTGTAATGAAAAGCAAACCTATTTCTAATAACAATTAGCTATGGAAATTTTATCCTTGAAATAGGTAGATTCCTAATTAATGGGTGTCCATATAAATATCATGGGGACTTGTTTACCCTGAAAATTGGTAAAGATATTTGAAAAATATGAAGTCATGTGATAGGCGTGGGAGCAGAGGGGTTGCGGAATGCGGAAGGGAAGGAGGGATAACTGAGGGCACCAAACCACAGCTGTTGTAAGATTTTCTGCCATGCTAGATTTATTCTTTCTGACAAGGAGAGTGTTTTCACCACTGTTTGATGTTTGTCTGTTATCAGGATTACTCAAAAACTAAAAGAGAGATCTGGACCAGATTTGGTAGGTAGATAGCCCATGTCCCAGGAAACTGTCTGTCTATCTATCTATTGCCAGACGCCTCAATCCCATTTGGGGTGGCCACAAACAAATCGCCTCCACGTCGTCCTGTCCCCCGCCATTTCACTACCCTGCTCCCAACTCACTCCCCCCTCTCTCATATACCTCTCCACCCCATCCCTCCATCTCATCCTCGGCCTCCCCCTCCCTCTTCCCCCCTCCTCATCATTCACATACACTCTCTTCATCAGTCTTTCACCCTCCATCCTCTTCATATGACCAAACCACCTTAGTGTGTTCCTCATAACACTTCATATCACATCCACATCAACACCACAACGCTCCTTTATATCCTCATTTGTCAGCCTGTCTCTCCATGTGACTCCACAGGCTCCTCTTAAATAACTCATTTCCACTGCTCTCACTCTTGACTTGTGTCCTTCCAGCAATGTCCAAGCTTCACTTCCATACATTAGAGTTGGTATCACAATACTGTCATATAGTAACTTTTTCACTTCCATGCTCACTTCCCTGTTTCTTATCACTGCTTTCAAAGAACCAGCAACCTTTCTTCCTTTGCTGTACCCTTTCAAGCACTTCACCCTCCAAACCTCCATCTTTACTCATCACACTACCCAAGTACTTAAACGTACTCACATTTTCCAATTCCTCACCATCCAACCTCGCTGTACATTCACTGACTTCACCTCTCTCAAAGACTATCACTTTACTCTTCCCTACATTCACCTTTAGATTCTGTTTCTTGCACACTCTCCCAAACTCATCCACCAAGCCTTGCAGCTCCCCTTCATTTTCACACAACAACACATTATCGTCTGCATCAACAGTACAGGGAGTTTCCAAACACTATCCTCTCTCACCAGGGCCACTCCAACGTCCACTACCCTACCTTGTACCTCTTTTATTACCCCATCCATGAACAGATTGAACAACCATGAAGACATGACACATCTCTGTTTCAACCCAACGTCCAAAGAGAAAAATTCACTTAGTTCACCATCCACACGCACTGCAGCCTTAGCACCATCATGCATACTCTTCACAACATTCAACAACTTTCCATCTACTCCATATATTCTTAATACTTTCCACAATCCTTGTCTATCCACCCTGTCATATGCTTTCTCCAAATCCATGAAAGCCGCATAGAACTTCTTTCCCTTCTGTAGAATTTCCACTAAAGATCTAAAAGTGAATATCTGATCTACACAACCTCTTCCCTTCCTAAAGCCTCCCTGTTCTTCTCCAACTAATTCCTCTGTTCTTTCTCTGACTCTGTCAATAAGTATTCTACCATACACTTTTCCTATTATACTAAGAAGACAAATGCCCCTATGATTACCACACACTTCTTATTCCCCTTTTCCTTTGTACAAGGGAATAATTATACCTGATTTCCAATCCTCCGGGACTCTACCTTCCTCCCAGGCCAATCTGCACATCTTCCACATCCATTCTACCACTATCTCTCCCCCATTCTTCAGCATTTCACCACACACTCCATCAATTCCTGGGGCTTTCCCCAATTTAACTTTCTTCATTGCTTTCACAACTTCTATCCTATTGATTTCTTCCTGTCTTCTCACCTCCCTCCTTCTCCCAGCCATTCCCCAGCCACTTATACTCGCATTACTTCCATCCTCTATGTTCAACAATTCCTTAAAATGTTCTCTCCATCTGCTCACTTTTTCTCCCTTCTCCACTAGTAATCTACCATTTTTATCTTTCACTCCCCTGCTAACCTCACTTCCACCCTGTCTTACTCTCTTCACCTCTTTCCAGAACTTCTTCTTACAGTCCCTCCACTTTACACTCAAATTCCTTCCAAATTCCTCATCCACTCTTTTCTTACTCTCTCTTACTAATCTTTTCACCTCTCTCTTTCTTTCTACATACAACTCTCTCTTCCGCCTCTCAACCTCTTCCCCGCCCCGACTTCTCATCCATTCATTGTATGCTTTCTTCTTTTGTGCCACAGCCTGTCTCACCTCTTCAGTCCACCACGCTGTTCCTTGCACCTCCCTCCATCTTCTCTTCCTCCCACTCACCACATCACATGCTGCACAGATTTCTTCTGTAAATATCTTGCACATACCTTCCACGTCCCCCATCTGCTCCAATTCATATTTGCCCAATCGTTCCCCCACTTCTCTCTTATACTCTGCCTTTTTCTCATCCTCTTGTAACCTTTCCACTCTCCTTGCAACTACTCCTTCCTCTTGTCTTTCCCTTCTTCTATTCCTCCATCTTACTTGTATCCTAATTCTGTCCACCACCAAGTAGTGGTCAGAAAGTCCACTCCCCCAACCTTATAGAGCTCTTGCATCCATTACACATCTTCGCATCCTTTCATCCACGCACACACATAATCAATCCCAGGAAACAGTTAATTAATTTCTGGGACTGATCTGGATCGTATTACAGATTCTGGATCCGGTATCACATTGCCCTTCTCAAAGAGATGCACTCCACTGAGTGCCTCTCTAATTATGGTTGTGTAGGATAGTGGGAGACCTTGGGGGTCTCTCTCTCTCTCTCTCTCTCTCTCTCTCTCTCTCTCTCTCTCTCTCTCTCTCTCTCTCTTTCCTCTCAGTATACCCAGCTTCACTCATGTAGTCTTCTACACTCATGCTGTTTCACACTTTCACTAATACTGTCATTCTCACACCGGCACTGATATATTATTCTGTGTTATTCTCCCACAGCGTCTCTCACTCTTACCAGCACTGTCACACACATTCCAGTTTCCAGCATGTAACTCCTTCATGCACATTCACTCTTCTTTCACACATTGTGTACATATATAATATATATATACAGTACATCCCTCTAGTACGCGCCTATATGGACAGCAGAGGACGTTGCTCACTAGGAATTAGTGTACTCTGAATACATAAACTTACGGGAAAAATTATATATGGGCAGTCCCCCCTTCATGGGCAACCCTTGAGACTCCTTTCAGACCTAAGTATTGTATTGTACAGGGAAACTATCTAAGACATGTTACCTAAGGTAAAGTAAACCAACACTATTCTGGCTTTACTAAGTCAGCAAGGATATAGCTTAACTAAATCAACAAGAATATGGCTGCTCACTTTAACCCAAGAGGACAACAGGCGAATTGTCTCCTGCACCACTCGGTTTCAGGACAATTCGGCATCGTCAATTCGCCGTCACAACAATAACAAGACAGTTCGCCGTCATTAATGAAGACAGCTATGGGTGATGCTAGAATAATTCAAAGGGGACTACAGTGAAGAAGAAACAAGTAAATTAAACTACCAGTGATGTAGAGTAGAGACTTGTCTATGAGCCATTTCCTGGAGAGGATCAGGAGGAGGATGCAATATCTGAGGTGTCAGAAATAGACTTTGAAAGGTTTATGAATGAAGTGAGTGCATTAGCTAGTGAAAGTGTCGAAAGTGCTGGTGACGAGAGTGGTGAGGAAGGTGGTGTGTCAAGTGGTGCAGGAGAGAATTCGCCGTCAGGTCAATTTGCCATCAGACAATTCCCCGTCAAAACATGGACGATTCCGTCAGGATAATTCGCACCCTGGACAATTTCCTGTCATTCTATAAATACAGTATGTTTATTGTTAATTAATCAGTACTGTACTTTAATAACCATCAAATTCTATGTTCAATAGCGTAAGCTTTGGATATTATTTATTCGTTGCACCTTTAGTCAATATTGACTAAAGGTGCAACGAATAAATAATATCCAAAGCCTGTTATATTGAACATTGATGGATCCCCCTGATATATAGTTATCAAAGTATTGATTAATTAATAATAAGTATACTGACGGGGAATTGTCCATGTTTTGAAAGGGAATTGTCTGACAGTGAATTGACTTGATAGCGAATTGTCTTGTAACCCTTAACCCTAGGGTGCAGCTTCCGCATCATTCAACACACCACATTCCTCACCACTCTCGCCACCAGCACTTTCGACACTTTCACTAGCTAATGCACTCACTTCGTTCATAAACTCCTCAAAGTCTATTTCTGACACCTCAGACATCGCATCATCCTCTTGATCCTCCTCAGGAAATGGCCGATCAACAAGTCTCCACTCTCAATCACTGGTGGTTGGCGCTTCTTGGGGTGGCAATGTCACGTGCTTGGGGTAAACCCTGGATTTGGGCCACTCTTCACTGCCGTCTCACCTGTTACGAGTTCAGTTCGCGTCACTATTAAAAAATACACTAAATTTCGATAAAAAATAGGTCCTCGCGTACAATGAGGATCATGTACTCTGAACTTGCGGTCTGTGGGTAAGGACTGTATATATATATATATATATATATATACACAGTAAAACCTCGATATAACGGACTTCAGTAGACCAGAATTCGCTTTTATTGGACTCAAGGGGCTACCTGACAAAATTCCTATATATCGGAAAAAGTCTGATAAAGCCAGAAGCAGTCCGGACTGCCTGACCACTTCAGCTGTGTTCATCACAATAAGGTAAATAAAAAACATGTTTGTCAGTGTATAGTACAGTATTATTATATATATTATACCATTTGATTAATATACTGAAGTTATAACACAGCACAGTACCACTATGGTAGTCAAAACCGTTAATGCGATCCAGACTAATGTCTGATATATTGGAAAAAGTCCAGATTAAATGGGGAAAGTCCGGATGTCGCTTTTATCGGAATTTTGCATTTTTCGGAATGGTTTGGGTCCCAATTAGTCCGTTAGAGTGAGGTCTTACTGTGTATATATATATATATATATATATATATATATATATATATACACACACACACACACACACACACACACACACACACACACTTCTCGATGTGAAGAAATTTTGATTTTGCACTCTGATTCATCCAGTATTGTCTGTACCTCTGTGCTTTAGCCATTTCTTTATATTTCATATGAATGTGAACAAGTATGTTTGACTTCTGATCCCATTTAGCCATTTCCTTATATTTCATATGAATGTGAACAAGTATGTTTGACTTCCGATCCCATTTGTCCCCAGGTTGTTCTGGTTTGGGTTAGAATAGATTAGATCAGGTCAGGGCAGTAGGGGCAAAATTATTTTGGACGTTGATCTTGAGGCCGGATCGATGTGAAAAGTTGAAGAGCACCCTCTTGAGTGTGATGTGGAGGCAGTCATTGGCCTCCACCAGAAGAGCACCCTCTTGAGTGTGATGTGGAGGCAGTCATTGGCCTCCGCCAATCTCATACTGACTTTTGTTTCACGTGAAGGTGCTTTACATTCCACTGACGAGTTTTAGGAACTTAGGCACCGATATTAGCTATTCACCTAAGATAGGCATAAAATTGGCACATTTCCATCTTGAATACTTAGTTGTAGCAAAAATTAACTCTACAGGATCATGCTAGCTATGAAGAATTCCAGTGGGAAGGATTCAGAGCCATAATATCATTTAATTTTTCCTTTGGACTGTGAGAAATGAGATGCAAAAGGACGAGAATAACTTCCTAGTTAAAAATGAACTGTAGTTGACATGAGCAGGCATTAGTGATCTCTTGTGATGACTTGATTTTGGCACTAGAAATGGTAGTTAGGTTCAGTACTTGCATTTGCACTTCAGTCAACACATTGTGTTGCAATTTGTGTCATATACGTATTAACTTCTTTAGTTCTGCACAGATTTTCATTGAAACACACTGTACTCTTTTACACAACACAGTGGTGCTTGTCACTTGAAGTGTAAATATACAATTACAAATATGTATAGCTACTGTTATATTTATTCATTTTTAACCTTAAGCACTCTTGGGCATTTCTTGGTAGGTTTTTCTGTTAGGTGATTGTCAGAAACATATTTGCAGTACATGTACCAAGAGCACTAGCAGGAATGTGAGGATGATGATGCTGATATGGATTATAATCGGGAGTGATGATGCATGCAGTGCAGTTTTCTTATGCGGGCTGAAAGTGAGGCCAAAAGTGGTATTCATTTGAAACCCAGCACTTTTTGTGAGTTACCCTGTACTTGACTCAGTGTGCTTTACCTGGCTTTGTATGCATTACGGTCATTACTCGTTTTACGATGTTTCGGTTTACAATATTTCGCTACAATGATAATAGAAAAGTTCCACCCCAAAATTCGATTTACACTAAATTTCCTGCCATTGGATAGCACCAGGCACACGCAAGGTGACCGTCGCTTGTCTCAGGCAAGATAGCCTTCTTTATTGTACGAACAGTTGACTCATTCACCCCAAACATACAGTTCCGAGACAATTCCCCATGAAGTCAATTCACCATCAAAACATGGACGATTCCCCGTCATTCTGTAAATATACGTATTATTGATTAATTAATACTTTAAAAACTGATTTTCAGGGGGATTTTATAACTCATATAAGTAAAAAACTAGTGTACTGTACTTGCTAAATAAATTGGTATGTAAATAAATGACAGGGAATCGTCCTGACGGTGAATTGTTGCCGACATTCCTCTCCTAAGTTTGTCCAGCACTTTAACTTTCTCTGTCAGCAACATCTCTTTACAAGCTCGCTTTGGTGTGTTACCACATGCATCACTAGCACCATGCTTAGGCCCCATGTTGACAAACCAGGCAAGCATCACTGGAAGGCAGAAAAATAAGCCACAAATAACGATTCGCCAGTCATGCACGATTCAACCGTTAGATTCAAACTGACTGTGTGGTGCTTGGTAGATTGACCTCATACACACACACACACACACACACACACATGTATGTGCAATGGCAGTGGGTAGGCAGTTTAATATTTTATTTATTTCTCTCATACATTAGAATTATGTGTTTATTTGAATACAATAATTTTTCGTTTTAATCATTGTACGAAAAATTCGTGGATAACCGAAATCGCTTGAAAAAAGTTCGCATGAATTAAGGGATTACTGTAAATTTGTGTGCCCGGTGGTAAGGTGAGTGCCAGTGTAGGCCTCAGTGCTATGGTTGGTGCAGGTATTGGTACCAGTGCTAAGGTTGGTGCAGGTATGGGCCGGATTCCCCTCCCCCTAACCTGTTCCTGTCTGACTCAGAGGCTGACCACTAGTGCCTGTAAGCACAGGCTGTCCCCCAGCCTCGGGGGGGACGACTTGGACTAACACAGGAAGGAATGAAGGTGGGTTCGTCATTTATGGTTCAGTCTTGGTTAGGTGACTTTGGGAAGTTGAGTTGATGTAACCCCCCTTTTATAATGGGTTCCAGTGTACCGATTTACGATAAAATCGGTATACGATAAGGTATGACCTGACGTAACCCCATCGTAAAACGAGTAATGACTGTACAAAATTTGATTTACTTTTGTTTACCTGATGATGCACTTTTGCTTGATGTACCTTGCCAGACTGTACAGTATGTGCCTTATGCTTTACTTAATTGGTTATGCTTGCTTACAGGGACGGTGTAGCAGGGGAGAGACCGGGAGCGGAGGTGAGAGCCGGCACCATGGCCACTATAGATGGCCGCCCGGCGCAGTATGGCATCACACTGCGCCAGCTGCGGGAGTTGATGGAGTCGCGTGGCCTAGAGGGCATAGAACGCATCAATCGGGAGCATGGCAGCGTACTGGAGATCACAAAGAAGCTGTACACCTCCCCGACTAATGGTTTGTCTGAGAGCCATATTTTGAGTGGCAGTCTTTGTAGCACCTCTTCATTAGCTGTTTATTCTGCATCTCTTCCCCATCCAATGATTTGTCTAGGACCATAATTTAAGTGGTATAAGAGGTTTCATACATATCTTCATTAGCAGTTTATCATGCACATTATGCCTTGGTAACCTCTTTTATTGGTGGTAGGTGGTGGTGACCATCATCCACTCACATGATGTAGTGCTCTCTATATCTCCCTTCACCTTTATCATTCTTTTTCTGTGTCTTCCCTCCTCATTTGTTTTCTGAGTGTTCACTTTCTCTTTCTATTTCTCCCACCTTTCCTGTCACTCTTTATTACCGTACTCATCTTTCCATTTCACGTGGCTTTACATTGAGTGACAAGCCTAATGGTTTCCTGTAAGCCAGGAAACCATTTACAGTGCTGGGTGGTAACCATATAACCAACCCACATGTGTTTTGTATGTGTCAGCAAGGGGATTGGCGGAAGGTTGGTGCCCCTCCCTGTAAAACAACCAACTCAAGGACAGATGGCCATCCCCTGTGGGATTATGGCATCTGGCTATAGATAGATACACTATATCAAAGTTAAATAAACTTGTCTGTTGGTAGCAGGAATAAAACCAAAAGTATGTCACTGTAGTGATTTAACTCCTGCCATGCTGATTCTTTCTCATGCAGTTAATTTCCTCTGAGTCAGCGTTTTATAACCAAAGTAAATTGTATCTCATATGATGCCTACGTCATGGCCTGTGCAGCCCTTCATTGTGCGTCATATGAGGTCTGCAGCTCAGCAAGGGACAAATCAGTGTCATCATTGTCACAGGAATAATCAGTGATAATATATAGCACAGTATTTGTATTTTTAAACCAGAGATGTTATACAAATCTCACAACATCAGATGTTGCTAACAATATATCCAGTGCTGGAGAGGGTCGCCATCATGCGAGTTGCACTGATATAACTGGAGGCTTCACTGCCTAGTTACACAAACATCTCTCATCTCCATCCATATCCCCTCAAAGAAGGCTAAAGGACTGCAAGAAAGGGCAACTTCAGCTTGAGGTCCACTGGGTTTACATCTGGATGAACCTGGGGCAACAACAACAGCAACAGAGGCATACCTATTTCCTGCCCTCCATATTTGTTTTTGTAGGGAAACAGGGTCAGAATGATTATGATGATGTACTTACTGTAACTGATGAGCTTTTTGTTTTGTTTTTTTATTTTATTTTTTTGAGGAATGAAAAATATTATAGAGAATGCTTCATACCGCTTTCATAATAATATAGTAAACTCAAACCAGAGGCAGAAGTTGAAAGACTAGGGGTCATACTTCAACTGGAACAGGAGGCTTAATAGTGCTTCTTCTGTAATTTTTTATTTAGGGTGTTAAACCTTAACTTCGTATAGGCTGTGAATATCATTTCAGTATCAGCATACAGAACTTCATATAAGTTGGACATAAGAGAGGTTCTATCTGCAGTATAAGAAATTAGTCCAGCAGCTCCTTGATTCTGATAACAGCGAATTCTGTTCTGTTGAAGTCCGTTACATCGAAGTTATACTGCATTAAATGCATTTTTCGCCTTACGAAAAAATCAACTTCCGAACAGTTTCTTGGAATGTAACCCGTTCATTAAGTAGGGGAGGACCTGTATTGAAATTCTCAGTGCTTCACTTAACAGTACCCTCTGCTGGACCTTTCGTGTTAGATCACTTACTAAAACCACCTCAGAGAAACTTGGATTATTGTACAGAATTCGTAACTTCATCACTGATGAGCAGTTAGCTATAATTCATAAGAGTCATGTGCACTCTCAGCTGGAATTATTGCTCACCCTTGTGGAATGGATGTGGAGAGGTCACACTAAAACAACTGGACAAAATTCAGAACAAGGTTGTTAGAATTATTAATAACCCTACTACAGTATTACAAATGAACTACATCCCCTTCAGGTAAGAAGGAATATTGCCTTCCTTGCATTATTTTATAGATACTTTTATGGCAAATACTCAGACAAAGTCGCATCCATTGTGCCACCTCTCCATGCCTTCCCCCATGCCACATGAACATCTGGTAGCCCTCATGACTGGATTGTCACATTGCCATACTGCAGAACTACTACCTATCAGAGTTCTTTTATTCCCTGAGCTGCATGTCTTTGGAATTCACATCCCCAGAGTGATGTCCCCCAAATTTCAATCTATGGCAGTTCAAGTCCAGCTGTTACAGATTTTTTATGAATGGAGGACACCTGTAATCTGGTGTATGGATTATTGTTTTGTTCATTTGTTTTTCCCTCCTCAATTCTGTTATTAAAAAAAAAAAAAAAAAGCATGGGAAAATAAAATATCCTAGATAGATTCTCTCATATGGTGAAGTGCAACAAATGTTCATAGTTTGTGAACTGCATATACAGCAGTGGTACTCAAATGGCGGACCGCAGTCCAAATCAGGACCATGACGAGTTTTGGTACGGACCCCAGCGACTTCCATCACTGAAAGTTCAGTATGGCCCTCGAATGAAAGAAACACAATACAGTACATCCCTACAGTATGCTAGTTCCAAGTACGTGATCCCCCTTGTACGCGAGGACCTATTTTTTTTTTTTATTAGTATGCGAATTGAACTCCTTGTAAGCGAGACGGGCAGCAATGAGTGGCCCAAATCCAAGGTTACCCCGAGTAGGCAACATTGCCCCCCCAAGAAGCGATAATGGTTGCCTACACTCTGCCCACCTTGAGCAGGAGATATCAGCAGAAAAGGCAGCAACACCAGTGATGGAGAGTGAAGATTTGACCATAATGGAGATCAGCAGGGTACTGTGTGCCCTCAATAAATTCAAGGAAGAATTCAAGGACATCGAATGCTCTCAGTTGCGGGTGGAGGAGGTGATGTCTTCACTGGACAGCACCTTCTGCTACTATACCAACAAGCACAACCAGGAAGTAAACAGATGGAATCAAACACTCATCACCCGTTTCCTTTGGCTTGAACAAAGTGAGGAATCACTCCTTTCAACATCAGAAGAGCCATATCCTTAGGAGGATCAAGAGGCTGATTCAGTGTCTGAGGTGCCAGAAGTAGACTTTGAAGGGTTTATGAATGAAGTGGTGCATTAGGTAGTGAAAGTGTCGAAAGTGCTTGTGATGAAAGTGGTGAGGAAGGTGGTGTGTCGGGTGGTGTGGTGGGTGATGCAGGAGATGCATGCTAGGTGCCTCATCCTGCCCCGGATCCTCATACCTCCATCATGCCTGTTGTTCTCTTGGGTAAAGGTGAGCAGCCATATTCTTGTTGGTTTAGTTACACCATATCCTTGTTGATTTACCTAGTACAGTAAAGCCATAATCTTGTTGGTTTACTTTATCTTAGGTAATATGTTGTAGATAGTTTCCCTGTATAGTTTAATACTTAGGTCTGAAAGGCATCTCAAGGGTTGTCCATGAAGGGGAGTACTGCCCATATGTAATTTTTCCCATGAGTTTATGTATTCACAGTACGCGAATTCCTAGTATGTGACGTCCTCTGCCACCCATATAGGCGCGTACTAGGGGGATGTACTATATTTAGCATTTCTGGATGATTTATGTTCACAGTACAGCTCAGATAAATATAATTTCATTGGGTTGCGAGTTATGTTTAACTACTGCAGTAATACCAACTTGTTCACTTGATGGTTACAATGCAGATGAGTGAGCCAACAGAGCAACACAAAAGTTCCTTATTTTTCCAGCATCTCTAAGTGCTCACATCAGTCAAAGTAACATGAGTTTCAGAATACTAAACAGCAAACCGTATTATTATCGTTATCTCGTCAGCATAAAATATTGGTAACTTGAGAACAGGATTCCTAATCGTAGGAATTCTGTACAGTATGGAGAGGATGGAGAATGAAAGACTGACTAAGAGGGTGTATGTAGGTGAGGTGGAGGGAGGGAGAGGGAGGGGTAGACCGAGGATGAGGTGGAGGGATGGAGTTGAGAGGTATATGAGGGAGGGGGGGGTGAGTTGGGGGGAGGGGAGTCAAATGGTGGGTGACAGAGTGACTTGGAGGCGTTTTGTCTGCGGCCACCCTTTGCGGGATTAGGGCGTCGGGCTATAGATAGAGATAGATATAGATTTATCAAGCTGCACTGTGTGTACCTGTGCCAACAGATTGTTGTCATTGGCTTGTTCAGTTGGTGAATTGGTGGAAAGATACTGAAAAGTGTTAAGACTGGTAACTTTTGGTCAGTATGGTGCTAAAATGGTGAAGTGACTGTGCTTACGTAGGGATGGTAATTGTAATTTCGGCAACAGAAGAATTGTTTTTTCTCTTTGAAGAGGTTGGAGTGTTGAGAATAAATTTTTTGTGTCTTATTTAACCACCTTAACAACAGAGGAGAATATCTACTTTAACCCCTTAAACGCGGCCGTGTACGACCGATCCCCCCCGTGTGGCGGGGGTTGTAGCGGGGTCTGAGTACCTGTGGGAAAATATTTGCCAAAAATCAGAGATTAACCCTAGAACATTAAAATTTTTATGGCATATAGTACTTACATTCAGCTTTCTCCTGAGACAGATGTTGAGCCTTCGTGGACTACCAAAGGACTTGTGAAGACTTGCAAAGTTGGGTAACAAAGTCTTCACTTTCACACCTCCAGAAACCCGGTTTTCTTTCTGCCACAGCCTCAATCTGTCACAGTACACTTTATACAACAACATACAGGTAGTTTGGAATCCGTATTTGTACAATGAGCACTGAAAATAAGGCTATAATGAACAGAGCGTACGGCCGACATGCAGCGCGGCGGCGATCTTCCCATCACTGAACACACATTTCCCTTTTCACAGCTAAAAACACGTATACTACATTATTTTCCTTCATAGTACTTCGCAAAGGCTCGCTTGGCACTATTACGGCCCTAAAAATCACTGTCACTGCCAGTATTGTGAAGCAGGAATGAGGAAGACCACCGCGGCGCGAGTTTATTCAGCCTTACGGCAGGCACTTTATTCTCGCTCCGGTCGGCCACTCGCACTTCATTTCTATCGCTCACTTTCACTCTAGCTGTCAGTTTTTTGCCTTATTCATCAGTGTCACTGTCATTTGTTATAAAAATAATATTTTCTACACAACAAACTGTCACTGTCAGAATATAGAATAGAAACATATGCTTTCAACTCTTACACTGGAGTGACTGTCACTCTTAATACAGTACTTATATTATTACTATGTACAATTATTTACACAAAAAAACACTGTCACTGTCAGTGCTTTTACAACTACATACACTAATTTACACTCATCAGACTGTCACTGTCAGTACGTAAAAGAAAACTAAACACCAGTATCACTGTCACTCTCAGTATTATTTTCAAGATTCTTACCCTTATTTTCAATATCTAGTCTGGCTGTGGTAGTGAAAGAAACACGGGTAAGCACAGAGGGGAATTTTGCACTCTTTGCACTGCAAGGAGGTGCGCCTAAATGTTCTGTCCTGCCTGGTAGTATGGCTGCACACATGACACCTCCTGAGTGCTTTTCCCCTCTTGGCAGTGGCAGGCAGTGGCTCCAGGCGGTGTCGCTGAAGGTAGTCCTGACACTGTAGGCGGTCTGGAGGTGTGTGTGGGTGGCGCCTGGGACCTGATGGCAGTACCTGCCCAAAACGCTGAAGCAGCTGGTACACACAAGTCTTTGAAAAACGCCGGGGAGAGTAGTTTGCTGGCTTCCTGTTCTTGATCTTATACAGGATGAAGGCGTTCAGCATACACATATCAAGCAAGTGCAAGAACACCTTCCTGTACCAGCGACAGTTCCTCCTCAGACAGTCTATCTCTCCGATCATCATGTCAGACTTGTCCACCAGCCGCATATTGACGTTGTAGTCAATCACAGCATCAGGCTTCATCACAGGCTCACCAGTCCTTCTGTCGACCTTCCCTGTGGCTTGCATTTCCCCCTTGCGAACTGTGGTGAGCACATTGACGATTCTCTTATCGTGCCACCTGATCACCAGCATCTTGTCAGTTTTCTTCAGGTGCACGTCTCCCCGCTTTGATCTTTCAGCCTCGGGGAAGGCAGGGTAGTGTGCCCTATTGCTACGGACAGTGCCACATGATCCGACGCCGTGTTCAGAAAGGTACTTGGCGAGTTTTGGAGCTGTATAATAATTGTCCGTATACAGGACATGATTCCCGCCAAAGTACTTTTCCAAAAGCACTTTCACCACAGAACCAGAGAATCCAAGGGGGTCAGTCTTGTCCAAGTCCACATTGCTGGCGGTGTAGATAACGAAGTCTAAGATGAACCCCGTCTTGCAGTCGCACAGCACGAAAAACTTTATTCCAAAGCGGTGGCATTTGCTAGGAATATACTGCACGAACCAAAGACGGCCCCTGAACAAAACCAAGGACTCGTCAATCACAACTTTCTTGAAGGGGCAAAGGAACCTCGTAAACTTATCCTTGTTCAAGTTCAGGATTCCCCTCACTTTCCATAATGGGTCAGTTTGGGAAGGCTCATCGTTGTTCGCAAAGTGAAGGTAAGTCATGAGTTGCCTGAAACGATCGCAACTCATGTATTTATTGAAGATGGGTGTGGGGCAAAGATCTTCAGCACTCCAGTATTCCTCGAGCTTGTGCTTCCAATTGTGGGGCATCAAAAGCATCAAGCCAATAAATACAAACAGTTCCCTGATCGTTACAGGAACCCATGCTGCCATCCGTGACGTGGATGGCGTTGCAGCTTCACCTTCACCTTCACGAACTGCAGCAGATTGCCCCTCGTACCTGTTCGTCTCGGTACAAATCTGCTCCATTACTTCGTTATCCAGGAAGGCCAACAGGTAGTCCAAACATTCACCATCCTGTGGGACAGGGAAGTCAGCCTGTATTCCACACCCACTGGCATCAAAGGGCAGATCTTCCGGCACAAAATCTGAGCCCTCAGACCACACGAAGGCATCCAGAGTGCCCTGCCTAGGCTGGGAGGTGCTGGGGGCGGCGGGGGATGAGGCAGGCCGTGTGGCAGTGGGTGAGGCAGTGCATGAGGCAGAGGCTGTCCTAGGTCGTGTCGGTGTAGTGGTGGTGGTGGTGGGGAGATAAGCCGAAGGTTCAAGGTCACTCGCGGTGGCGTGACTGGCGAGTTGCCTAGTGCGAGTAACCTTAGCTAGTCTTACACTAGGAGACAAAGTTCTACTCCTACTAGCACGAACACTGGGCCTACGGAAACCTCTACGTAAACTAGACTGCCTACTTCCCTTCCGAGGTGGTGAAGGCGACTCCGAAGACTCCGGAGAAAGGGCAGCTGAAGATGATGACGAGAGAATGGGACTGGGAGTGCGTGGCGGGCTGGTGGTGGCGTGACGTGGTGTAGGGGACAATGGCCGGTCTGAGGAAGACAATGGCTGGGAAGCTGGGTCACCACTTCGTCTCCTCTTGGCCCCCTTTCCATACACTAGGCCCCTTTTTACAGGAGCCTTGCCTGTTGAGGTGCTGGGCACAGGAATAGTCACTTCTGGCACCTCAGACTCAGCACTCGATAGTGTGTCTGACTCTGCCAGGCTAGATAAAACACTGACGTCACTTCCATAATCCATGGACGCTTTCAATAACTCACTAGCTATAGCCGAGTCACTAAGTCCCTTAGCAGTTCCTTGTAAGGGTTTGTACGGGGTGGAGGTCACAAAACCCTTTTTCGGAGGGCTGGAAGGCACAGACTCGGAAGAGCTTGAGTTTGACATGGTGTCACCTTGAAAAATTCTCGTGGACTGACGCTAAACAGGGGCAAACCGCGGGAAAAAATGCTAGTGTGACAACTGGGGAAACAAGCGTTTCCAATTAGCATAAAGTGCTTGCGAGAGGAAGGCGCAGATTGACACGTATGAGCCGTCCGCGGGCTGCCATATCGCACGACGAGGGAGGGCCGGGCAGCGGTGCGTGGGTGGGTAAAAAAAATGATACTTGGCAACAACCGAGGTCAGTAGTACAAAGGTCAAGTGTGCTAAAAGTAGCTAAAGGGTGGCGGTACTGATAGACAATACCAGCTGGAGCCTGCTTGCCCGCGGTTATTCAAAATTTACTAGAATCGCAAACGCGACGATCCGCCGTTATGTCCTTTTGGCCGAGCGTCGCAAACGAGACGATCCGCGTTTAAGGGGTTAAAGCTTATTTCAGTTTTGCTCAGGGTATTAACACTCCGCACATATTTCAGTTTTGCTTAGGGTATTAACTTTCCGCACAGTCTCGGTATATTTTAAAGAACTGTTTAGTCTGTATCTTAATATAAATGGAAGTATTTTATTCCATTATCAGTATTCTATCTATCTATCTATTGCCAGACGCCTCAATCCCGTTTGGGGTGGCCACAAACAAATCGCCTCCAAGTCGCCCTGTCCCCCGCCATTTCACTCCCCTGCTCCCAACTCACACCCCCCTCTCTCATATACCTCTCCACCCCATCTCTCCATCTCATCCTCAGCCTCCCCCTCCCTCTTTCCTTCTCCACCTCACTCACATACACTCTCTTCGTCAGTCTTTGACCCTCCATCCTCTCCACATGGCCAAACCACCTCAGTGTGTTCCTCATAACGCTTCCTATCACATCCACATCAACACCACAACGCTCCTTTATATCCTCATTCTTCAGCCTGTCTCTCCATGTGACTCCACAGGCTCCTCTTAAATAACTCATTTCCATGGCTCTCACTCTTGACTTGTGTCCTTCCAACAACGTCCAAGCTTCACTTCCGTACGTTAGAGTTGGTATCACAATACTGTCATGTAGTAACTTTTTCACTTCCATGCTCACTTCCCTGTTTCTTATCACTGCTTTCAATGAACCAGCAACCTTTCTTCCCTGCTGTACCCTTTCAAGCACTTCACCCTCCAAACCTCCATCCTTACTCATCACACTACCCAAGTACTTAAACGTACTCACATTTTCCAATTCCTCACCATCCAACCTCGCTGTACATTCACTGACTTCACCTCTCTCAAAGACCATCACTTTACTCTTCCCTACATTCACCTTTAGATTCCGTTTCTTACACACTCTCTCATATTCATCCACCAAGCCTTGCAGCTCCCCTTCGTCTTCACTCAACAACACGGTATCATCTGCAAACAACAGTACAGGGAGTTTCCAAACACTATCCTCTCTCACCAGGGCCACTCCAACATCCACTACCCTACCTTGTACCTCTTTTATTACCCCATCCATGTACAGATTGAACAACCATGGAGACATGACACATCCCTGTTTCAACCCAACTTTCAAAGAAAAAAATTCACTTAGTTCACCATCCACACGCACTGCAGCCTTCGCACCATCGTACATACTCTTCACAGCATTCAACAACTTCCCATCTATTCCATATATTCTTAACACTTTCCACAATCCTAGTCTATCCACCCTGTCATATGCTTTCTTCAAATCCATGAAAGCCGCATACAACTTCTTTCCCTTCTCTAGAAACTTTTCCACTAAAGATCTGAGAATGAATATCTGATCTACACAACCTCTTCCCTTCCTAAAGCCTCCCTGTTCTTCTCCAACTAATTTCTCTGTTCTTTCTCTAACTCTGTCAATAAGTATCCTATTAAATACAATATTTTACATCTGGACCTCTGCCGCATCGGATGATAGTATGACTGGACCTTCGTAGAAAGTAATTGAGGAACTCTGATATACAGCATAGCTTGGCAATGATGTCAGAGGCTTCAAATTGATTTGTAGCTGTAGGGTATTGAGGGAAAAGGTATGACAGAGACCTGTGTTATCTTTGCATGTTGTGGAGGTTGCATAAATGAAGTAGCAATGGGAGAAGGCAGTATGATGATGACCCCTTCACCTACTACCTATATTACACTACTGTGTCCTAGAGTGTACACTACAAACTGTCAAATCTGAAATTCCAATTTTTGACAATTCCTCTGGCTGAAATACTTTTTCACATGATCATGGGGTGCTGATGTCACTTGTCTGTGCAGTTTTTTTTTTTTTTTTTTTTTTTTTTTTTTTTTTTTTTAAATACATTAGAGCAGATTTAAAAAATTCATACTGGTTATTTTTTTGTACAGGTATTTACTGTTAGTTAACACTGTATGCAATGTACAATACTTTCTGTTAATGGCACTGTATGCTAATTACAGTACAGTATTACATGGTTTTCTCATTTTGATTATAATTATGCATTCCATCATTTGTAGTTTTTTGTAGAGCCTTTGGATCCTAGCATTGTGGATTTCATAGGTTCTACTGGACTGTGTCTGTCTATCTGTTTATCTGCATAGCTGTCTATCTATTTATCTATCTGTCTATCTATCTATCTGTCTGTCTGTCTGTCTGTCTGTCTGTCTGTCTATAGCCAGACACCTTAATCTCGAAAGGGGTGACCACAAATGAATTGCCTCCATGTTACCCTATCTCTTGCCATTTCATTGCCCTCCCTCTAATTTACACGCCCTTTCGTTATACACCTCTCTACTCCATCCCTCCATCTCATCCTTGGTCTCCCCCTCCCTCTCCTCCCTCCCCCCCTCCCACCTCCATCTCACTCATACATTCTCCTAGTTAGTCTCTCACTGTCCATTCTCTCCACATGGTCAAACCACCTCAGTCTGTATCTCCTAACACGTTCTATCACATCCTCATCCACACCACAATGGTCCTTCACTTCCTCATTCATCAGTCTGGCTCTCTAGTAACTCCACATGCTCCTCTCAAATACAGATAACTCATTTCTGCTGCTCTCACTCTTGATTTGTGTCATCCTTCCAACAGGGTCCAAGCTTAGCTTCGATAGGTTAGAATGGGGATCACAATACTGTCATGCAGTGACTTTTTTACTTCCATGCTCACTTCCCTATTTCTTATCACTGCATTCACTGAACCAGCAACTTCTCTTCCCTGCTTCAAGCACTTCATCCTCCAAACTCCCATCCTAACTCATCACACTACTCAGGTACTTAAATGGACTTACATTTTCTATTTCCTCACCATCCAGTCTCACTGTACATTCAGTGACTGTTTCTCTTGAAGACCACAACTTTACTCTTCGCAACACTCACATGTATTCACATGTATTATGACTGGTTTTAAACGTTCTGTTTTGGGTGAGAATCAGCATTACTAGGGGCACAGATGTTAGACATTTGGCTCCAGTGTGATTTGCCTGAAGCCTCCCAATACACAGTTAATGTTCTTGAATTTAGAGTGTATTCTGGCTGGTTTGAAAGAATTTACAGAATTTATTCTGACTAATTTTAAATACTGTGCAGGGTTGAGTGGGAATCCACATGATTTGGAGCACAGACGTCAGACGTTTGGCTCCAATGTGATTCCCCCGAAGCCTCCCAAGACCTTTCTGATGCTGGTGTGGGAGGCCCTGCAGGATGTGACCCTCATCATTCTCCAGGTGGCCGCTCTCGTCTCCCTCGGACTCTTATTGTACAAACCTCCAGCGAAGAGTGATGGAGGTCTGTATTCTAGAGCAGCATTGGCATGAGAATTGAATAGGATTCTGGTTACAATATGTTTATAAAGGTTTAGGATGAGTAATGATGATATCTTAGGATGAGTTTTGATAAATGTGTAGGATAACATTATAGAGATTTAGGATGAGGTGATAAAGGTTAAGGATGAATATTGAATATGGTTTGGAATGTGGAGTACAGAGGGTGGATAGGATAGGATATGAAATAATATGATTCATGAAAGATGTGGAGTGAGGAAGATGGTGGACACCAGAATTGAAGAGAGTGAACTGAGATGGTATGGTCATGTGGAGAGAATAGATAACAATAGAGTGGTGACAAAGGTATATCTGAGCGAATTTGAAGGAGGGAGGAGGCGAGGTAGGCCAAGGAGAAGGTGGAGAGATATGGTGGATGAGTGTGTGAGGAAGAGAGGTTTGGAAGTCGGTTAGGCTAGGGAACTGACAAGAGATCGAGCTGGCTGGATGAATGTTGTGAGGAGAAGTGCATGATCAGGGATTTTGGCACCCCTTTTCAATGTGTCAGCATCCAGATTGACTCAATCGGATACATATATGTGAAGTTACAGAACGTGGTGAATGTTTTTGGCGTATCAGATAGAGCCAGGATTCCGGAGGCTTGAAAGACGAGTGAATGGAAGCGTGGCCCATTGGATTGGGCAAATTTGGGTTATAGGGACATTGCTACTCCTCACCCTGCCCTAGGGTGGGAAAGGAGTTCTGGATGATGATGATGATGTTGATGATTGAAAGGCTTAGAATGAATACTAAGAATAGTTTAAGATGCATTGTAAAGGTTTAGAATGAGTATTGATAAAGGTTTAGAATAAATATTGAATACAGTGTTTGATCTGTTTATAAATGTTTAGGATGAATACTGCATTGGTAATAATTGAAGACGGTATAGAATATAATGTAGTATGAATTTATAAAGTTTTAGAACTAATGAATATGGGCTAAGGATACATTTATAAAGGTTTAGCAGGAGTATTAAAATGACCATGTATAACATTATGAAGGTTTAGGATAATATCATAAAAGTTTAGAATGAGTTTTGAAATTATTTGGGATGAGTATTGAAGGGATTTTGATTAGTCTTGGCAGCAGTTGAGGATGGATATTGGCAGTGGTTCAGAAGGACAATATAGTAGCATGTTTAATAATATAGGATAGGGATTGGCAATGGCTCTAGAATGATCAGATGATTTGGTTGGTTTGCTTGAAAATAATGTGACTCAGAATTTTTTTAATGTGAAGTAAAGTAAAGGAGCTGACTATAGTAAAGTCACAATAAATACAACATCCCTCAAACCAAAAAGTTAACCACTTCACTCTGATGACATTCTTTATTTTATTCTTACTGCCTTCAGATGATTTTGTTCAGTGAAAGAGAGAGACTCAGCTGGAGGGCTTAGATATGGTCTGCTCTGAACCAGTTAGTATGATATTTCTTCCTCATTTGAATAAATTCACTTGCAGTTTTAAGAAGACACTGAAAGAAGTCATCGCCATATTGAAGGGGTTAATTATTCTCCAGCTTAGTTTTGATCCACCTGGTTTTTCAGATCTCCCAGAGTTGGCAGAGGAAAAGAAGACATTAAGATTTTTACTTCTCTGTGTGCACTGGTACTAATAACATTCACTGTTGGTACAGTCAAAGTTAAATATAAAATTTAGACATCTGAAACGTTCAATAATCCCAATGGTTTTATATGTTGAAATAGCTGCAGTGTTGGTTCAATAGTATAAGAATCTACTGTTGGCAGCAAAGCCACACTGCTTCATAGGCTTTCAAAATTATTTTGGTGAATTCCAAGTATATAACACTGGCCAAATAAAGTCATCATTGTCAGTTGCTGTAGATTCAATAGGATATTTGCTTAGGTCCATGGAAATAGAAACAGGAGGAGTGACAGGGCTTTTTTAATGTACATTGGAAGAATGCTGACTTGGAGTGGAGAAAATTGCTGTACCGTTGAGTAGCTGCAAGGCTTAGCAAGCTGTAATGGGTGGAGGGGTAGAAGCATGTTAATATCCTTAAACATGTTGAAATATATTATACCCATTCAAAAATCCATGAAATTGAAATAGCAATGCAGTTCTTGGTTCTGTGCATATTGATTTATTTAGCTTTGAGTGTACTAATACATTTGTGAACCCTTCAATATTTAAGACTAACATCTCCTTGCATGTATTATCAGATCTTGCATCATGGTTTGCTCCATACTTAAACGTAGTATATTTTATTAAGGTCTTGCAAAAGTATTTACAATGAATTATGTGTGAATGATTGTGTGGTGTGGCCGATTTCACTGGGCGCAATGTTTGATAGTTCTTCCACTTGTGCATGTTTTCTTACTTTGTTTCTGGCTCTTACTTCACCCACAGCTCTTTCATGATCCAGCTGTCAGTTTATAAAACACATCATCAACATCATCATCATCTAATCATGTGTTGCCCTTTGAGGAGCGTGGGAGCCCAAGGCTAGGCAAGTTGGTCCTGATATTCAAGATGAGAGTTACCAGGTTCACTCATCCCTGAGTGGCATTACGTGAGCAGTAAACCCCTACAACCCCTTGGATAGAAACCTGCACAGGCTCAGTCCAATTGGAGTGCCTTAATTGCCCACCAAACCACCAGGCACCATTATTAGGTTATTTATTAGGTTATATGATTGCCACTCAATGTAGTAAATGGTTTCCTAGTGTACAGGAAACTATTTGGCTTGTCACTCAGTGTAAAGTCACCCATAGGCAGAAGAAGAGGAAAGAATGAAGGAAAGAAAGATGGAGGAGAGAATGTAAAGTCACCCATAGGCAGAAGAAAGAGGAAAGAGTGAAGGAAGTAAAGACAGAAGAGGAAGGAAGGAACAAAAAATGACCAAAAAATTGAAGAGAGCATTGGATTCGAGTGGGGTGTCTGTTGAGCAAGGAAGGGTGGCTGTGCATGATAGAAATGAATGGAGAGAAATTGTGAATGAATAAATGATGACTCAGCCCTGAGGGGATATTCTTCCGCATTTTATCTGATCAGCTGATCATGTCAGGTGTTTGTAGGGGGATGGGTCCATTATGTTGTGGCAGGGGTAAACCAGCTCTGCTGTCGGACCCTGCTGTGGATGTCACTGATTGCACTGCACAGTTGACTGTTGTGTGGTATGGTGCAGTGAGGATCTGTCCCTTCTTCCCTTTGGGGCTAAGATGCGAATGAATGTGTTTGAGTGGATGAGTAAATTGGGAGTCTGTCGTCCTTTCTTGGCTACCTCTCTTTCCTTGGGGGAAAACAGCCTAGGTATATACAGTAATACCTCATGTTTGGATGCATTTTACTTCGATGCCTCGTTTTTTGTGCAAGAAAAAAGTTTGAGTTGTCTCACAATTTGCGAATTTCCCTATAATTTGATGCTCCCAGCCGGGAGCCAACACTCAGCAGACGATGCGTACCTATGCTCAGTCTAGGCACTGTCCATTCTTCTATGCAACAGTTTTCCATGATCTTTACACAGCAGGTCCAGCAGGGCAGTAGACACATGTGAGTTTGTTATTGTTTAAGATCGTAATATACGATCTTCAGCTGTGTCGTGAATACACAGCAGGTCCAGCTGGGCAGTAGACACACATGAGTTTGTTATTGTTTGCTATCGTAACGTACGATCTTCATCCGTGTTGTGCTACTATTTCTTAACAAAGAATCGTTACATGTTTCTCATAACACTATTTATTTTTGTTTTGATGGACAAATACCTGAAGTGGATGTAAAATAAAGCTTATCGATATTTAAGGAAGGAAAGAATAATAACTGTCCCAATACAGAGATGGTTGACTCAGGCCTCCAATTTTTTATTCGGTTTGACTACTGTATATTACAGCTTCTCTTCTCGTAGCAGTGAGTAAAATAATGTTGTTATAATTTCTCCCTTCCTTTTAGTGACAAAGAGGGCACATAAAATGACCGGGCTTTAGTTGACCTACTTTGATGTTGAAAATTAAATAATCTGGTGAAAAGTGGCAGCCTTTTCTTGGTTAGTGACATTGGGAACTATCCCATCCACTCTCAACACACCTTCACTTGCCAGTCAAGCCAGTCTTCACTTTATTTCTGGTAAGGATTTTTGGTATTGCTGCTCTTTATAACAGTTTTAATGTCTTTTCAGGTACAATTTTATTGTGTTATGCTGTTTTAACACTAGTAAACACTCTTCATTTAATTTTGGATAGGGCCTGTTTGGTGTTATATTACTTTCTGATAGGCTAGGTACATGTCCCACCGGAACGCTCCTCTATTTTTCCCATTGATTCTTAACTTCACAATTCGACGTTTCACGTTTCGCAGGGTTTTGGCGGAACGTCCAATCCGCGAAAAACGAGAATTTACGGTTGATGTATAGATAGATCACTCCATTGTTTTTCATTTTCAGATATTCCCACTTACTGGTTTTTACTATTACTGTTATTATTCTTATTATTATTGTTATTAGTATGAGGTAGGTGGAGGCACTCACCATCCACTCACTCGACGTAGTGCTGCTCTCGGGTGACTCGTTTCCTCCCTTCCTTCCATGTTTCCTTTCTCCTCTTCTGACTGTCTTTTCTTCTTTCATTCCTCTTCTTTTTTTGGGTGACTGTACACTGAGTGACAAGCCTGAATGACAGGCCAATTGGTTTCTTGTACACCAGGAAACCATTTACTATGCTGGGTGGTAACTGTATAACCAAACTAAGGTGCCTGGTGGTTTAGTGGGTAATTAAGGCACTCCAGCTGGGTTGAACCTGTGTAGGTTTATATCCAAGGGGTGGTTGAGGTTTATTGCTCACATAATGCCACTCAGGGATGAGTGAGGCTGGTCACTCTCATTCTAAATGTCAGGACCAACTTGCCTAGGCCTGGCTTCTACGCTCCTCATGGGCAGTGTAGGATTGGATGATGATAAGATGATTATTGTTGTTGTTATTATTATTATTATTATTATTATTATCCATCCATCCATCATCCAATCCTACGTTGCCCCATGAGGAGCGTAGGAGCCCGGGACTAGGCAGTTGGTCCTGACATTTAAGATGAGAGTGACCAACCTCACTCATCCCTGATATTATTATTATGATTATGATTATTATGATTATGATGATGATGATTATTATTATTATTAGGTTATGCATTCAGATTACCCATCAAAATCCCCCACTCATTTTGGTTACACCAGTCCAAGCTTATATCTTTTTATCTGTCCACTTTATTTTTTCCTTTCCCACTGCCCTATCATCAGTCCATATGGATATACAGTACATACACCCATACTTGTAGTTCTAATTCCATTGTAACCCAAGCATTTTTTTTTTTTTTCATCTCCTGTATTTCTGCGTACACACCAGCCTCACTCCCTTTCACCTGTGTTTCATCTATTATCATCCTCATCACCATTATAATCTAAACAGTTTTGCTCTCTTCATTTAGAAATGGGAGATAGAATAAGGGTGATGATGATGGTGATGTAAATAAACCTTGTTGGCATTTAATAACATTTGTTAACATAAGCATTGTATCTTTTCATGCATGCACATTCTGCTCCTCAGACCCTGAAGGTGAGTCACCGTTTTATATTTTTCTTACTGTTTGTTGATTTTGATAGCAAAACAAAATGTCATGAATGAAATATGTCTGATACAATATTTCTCAGTTTTATTGCAGTTATATCGATATTCCTAAGTTTGTGTTCATTTGTTATTTGCCATTCTACTTTCATGACCAATGGCCTTTAGAGGGAGCGGAAGAAGGTAAATAGGAAACATGGCACAATAAAGAATGCAACACCATAGTAATCTAGCAACAGTATCACTTTCTTTGCAAAACTTCTCTTTGGGTATTAAATTGTAGCTTCCCTTTCCCCCATACCTGGATATGTGTACCTTTGAAGGCACAGGAAGACTCTGGATGCTCTTTGAAAACTTGTACACCAAGCCCGATACTCTCGTCAGCATAGAAGACTTTGTGGTACCTCTTCCTTACCAGTTTATTTAGCAAGCAGTGCCTTAATATTCCTTTGTATATGTCTTTGCAGTATGGACATAGATTATTAACATATATCAGTAGGAGAATAGTAGTGTGGTATCTGCAGTAGTAAAATGGTAGGGAAGAGATGCTAGAGGAACTACTAAGCTCACAAGAATATGACCCCAGCTCTTAGTTGATCCAGTTTCATAAGAGATGGAAGAATGGTTACCCACAAAACCAAAGGCAGCCTGTAATACCCTTTTATCAGTTCTAAAATGCAGAATGTGCCTTGCAGGTTAGCATGTTCCTTTTCAATGTTTTCATAAATGAAATCATTGTTTCAAGCTGCACCTCCTTTTTTTTTTTTTTTTTTTTTTTTTTAATCACATTTTTATTTCAGTATTATTTTAAGTTGCCATATCATACCATAGCAGCTCTTGGCAGGGAGAAGTCATGAAGTAATGGTACATTGAAATTAGCTATGGTGTATTACAGTACATTCTCCATTACATTTGCTTCCATTGCTTTGCCAGATCTTCCTGTCCAGTATCATAAATCACATATCTCAGAAACTGTAAACTTTTAAAAAGTGGTGAGCTAAAGTTAAAAACTGAATTGTAGGTTCCTCTGATTATTCCCTAACTGACTGTCGTTGTGGCACCAAGAGTTTGTTTTGAAAGTATTGTACATTCATTTTCATGTGTGAGAATAAGCCAGATTTTGATTAAGTATTACAGTAAAGTAATCAATTATTATTTTGTGATGTGACGCAGTTTTTCAGGTGTTGTTATAATGTTGCCTCTAAATGGCAATTGAGGGAATTGAATAATGGCCCTCTAGCTGTAAAATCCCAGTACAGCCTGTACATTTGTTGGCTCATGACATGAATGTATTCTGATAGTGATACTTGATGTCACCATGGACTGACCTTTTAGTGCTGCTTTTGCTTTTTATGTTAGATTGATGTGTACCTGATGGTATATGGCACAATATGGGCTAATGACTGATTATGAAGTTCCTAGTAATTACTTGTTTAGCCTTACAATCCAATGATGCATTTTTTGTATTGTTGTTACTACCCCAAGACAATTGTATTAAGCTTATGAGAGACATTTAGAAATGGAGGAAATATATATTGCCTTCAGTAACCCCTTCAGTTCAAGAGGTCTCCCAGGTTGAATAAAATTGTCTGGAGATAGCAAGAGTTAATTGAAAAATGTGTCATGGGATTGAATAGGTTTTAGTTTTCTTTCTTGTAGAAATGGGTTGAAATATTGATTTTATATGCTTTACATACATGGTACATCAGTTTAAACAAATTGATTGATATGCAAAAGTGTCTCTTTTTTATACTTTGAGAAGTGTAGACAGATGAAACTGAAATGAGTGTAATGTCTCAGCCATCATTATGTGCCAGTATTTATGGTATTCTGGGTAAATGTCATCTTTCTTTGACATTATCAGCTATTTTGATTTTCATGATACCAGACACACTGTACATAATCATTATTTTGCTTTAGTACTTTTACAGTAAATACAGTATTACCATACACAGCTTAAGAATAATGCATTAATTACTCCTGTATGCCGTTTTTGAAAACTTAAAACATCCATTGCCCAGTCTAACTTTTCCATTAAAAAAAGTCCATGTGATTATATACCATTCACATCTGGTATTGTGAACTCATACCAACCTCATATCGTAGATATTAGACCAAGTACAGTCCCTGTAATGTAATAATCAGTTAGTTTGACCATGCCTCCTGTAAACATTAGTTGTTGCCTTAATAATGTAGCTGTGTAAAATATTTAGTAATGCAAGAGGAGTCTAATTCCAGACAGTTACCACTTTCAGACCCCAGTGACTCTCAACTGAATAAAATCGTCTGACTTTAGCTAGATTAGAAAATTAGAGCTCTTCTGACCATCAGAGGGATTAATGATGACAGTACCAACACTTTCAGATGTCTGTGTCTCCCTCTTATCTGAGTATAGTAGTCTGACTTTGCATGGAATAAATACTAGAGTTGTCCCAGCCATGAAAGTGTTAAGTACAAGTGGATAAATGTGCATCAGTTGAAAGTGATGGTGGTGAAAAGTTTTGTATGACTGGAGAGTGACACAGTGAAGTGTTTTATGTACTGATTTATTATACTGTAGTATTGCTACCTTCAGCTTGGAAGAGATGTCTTGTATTGTAGTGGGAGGATCAGGAAAGGCTTCGTGTATATCCTGCTGTTCAAAAAGTCTCATACAAGCCAAATTTAATTGTCAGGAGATAACAAGAAGAAAAAGACTGTGTAATTGAAATGAAGGTGTTAAGAGGGAGTGGTGTTGAGTGGAGAATGTCATTGGTTTTGAAGACTACCAAGTGCAGTAAATCCTCATTATGTGTTGGGAATGTGTTCCAGTATATCATTTTTTTTTTTTTTCTTTGTAACTAGCAGTGTAAGTTGCAGGAAATTAGTTAGTCAGCATCATAGGTAGTGGGACTCTTATAAGTGTCTTTTTGTCAGTTACTGTGGACCTAATTGCCCCCCCCCCCCCCCCCCCCAAAAAAAAAAAGGGGGGGGGGCAACTAACAATGAGGACTTTATGGTGGTGATTTGAGAACTTAATGTCCTCGGCCCTAAGGGACTCTCCCAACCTGACCAAAATGGTATTGTGCTCTCAGAGTAAAAGACACCCTTAAGTTGTAAGAGTCAGTAATGTCTTATAATTTCTATCTTGCAATGCTTCAGGTGATGAAGTAGGAAGCTGGTTGTAGGAGTAGTGGATTGTGAGTGTTACGAAATACAAGTTGTAATTGAGGGTGCGAAAGTGGATGTATGTGGAATAACTGAAACAAAATGGAGAGGAGAAAGTGTGAGAGAATGGGAGTATGGATGGGGTATATGTGCAGGAGTAGGTGAGAATGAGAGGGCAAAGGAAGGAGTATGTATAGATGTGAGTAAAAGATGGAAGAAGAGCATAAGATGGTATGGATCAGTTGGGTCAAGGATTGTGTGGGTAAAGTTGAAAGTTGGAATACAAATGTGGGTGATTGTGTGTGTGTATGCGCCAACGCAAGATTATGCTAGAAGAGTGAGAGAAGAGTTCTGGACAAATGTAGAAGTGTGTATGGAAAAGTTTGGAAGGAATGAGAGAGTGTTTTTGATCGGTGATATGAATGGTAAAGTTGGGAATGTAAAGGTGGATGGAATAGTTGGTGAGTGGGGTGTGCCTGCTGAGATAGATGAGAATGGGAGTGCGTTAGTGGACATTTGTGCTGGGAGGGGGTTGGTGATAGCCAATACTCTCTTCAGGCATAAAATGATCCACAGGTATACATGGTGAGTGATGAGAAGGGTGGGTGGTGAACTGAATGAAAGGAAGGCAGTGATTGATTATGTGTGTGTGGATGAAAGGATGCGAAGATGTGTAATGGATGCAAGAGCTTATAGAGGTTGGGGGAGTGGACTTTCTGACCACTACTTGGTGGTGGCCAGAATTAGGATTCAAGTAAGATAGAGGAATAGAAGAAGGGAAAGACGAGAGGAAGGAGAGTGGAAAGGTTACAAGAGGATGAGAAAGAGGCAGAGTATAAGAGAGAAGTGGAGGAACGATTGGGCAAATATGAATTGGAGCAGATGGGGGACGTGGAAGATGTGTGTAGGATATTTACAGAAGAAACATGCGCAGCATGTGATGTGGTGTGTGGAAGTAAGAGAAGACGGAGGGGGATGCAAGGAACAGCGTGGTGGACTGAAGAGGTGAGACAGGCTGTGGCACAAAAGAAGAAAGCATACAATGAGTGGATGAGAAATAGGGGTGTGGAAGAAGTTGAGAGGCGGAAGAGAGAGTTATATGTAGAAAGAAAGAGAGAGATGAAAAGATTAGTAAGAAGAGAGTGGATGAGGAATTTGGAAGGAATTTGAGTGTAAAGTGGAGGGACTGTAAGAAAATGTTCTGGAAAGAGGTGAAAAGAGTAAGACAGGGTGGAAGTGAAGTTAGCAGGGGAGTGAAAGATAAAAATGGTAGATTACTAGTGGAGAATGGAGAAGAAGTGAGCAGATGAGCACATTAAGGAATTGTTGAACATACAGGATGGAAGTAATGCGAGTATAAGTGGCTGGGGAATGGCTGGGAGAAGGAGGGAGGTGAGAAGACAGGAAGAAATCAGTAGGATAGAAGTTGTGGAAGCAATGAAGAAAGTTAAATCGGGGAAAGCCCCAGGAATTGATGGAGTGTGTGGTGAAATGCTGAAGCAAGAGGGAGAGATAGTAGTAGAATGGATGTGGAAGATGTGCAGATTGGCCTGGGAGGAAGGTAGAGTCCCGGAGGATTGGAAGTCAGGTATAATTATTCCCTTGTACAAACGAAAAGGGGAATAAGAAGTGTGTGGTAATCATAGGGGCATTTGTCTTCTTAGTATAATAGGAAAAGTGTATTGTAGGATACTTATTGACAGAGTTAGAGAAAGAACAGAGAAATTAGTTGGAGAAGAACAGGGAGGCTTTAGGAAGGGAAGAGGTTGTGTAGATCAGATATTCATTGTTAGATCTTTCGTGGAAAAGTTTCTAGAGAAGGGAAAGAAGTTGTATGCGGCTTTCATGGATTTGAAGAAAGCATATGACAGGGTGGATAGACAAGGATGGTGGAAAGTGTTAAGAATATATGGAGTAGATGGAAAGTTGTTGAATGCTGTGAAGATATGTACGATGGTGCTAGGGCTGCAGTGCGTGTGGATGGTGAACTAAGTGAATTTTTCTCTTTGAAAGTTGGGTTGAAACAGGGATGTGTCATGTCTCCATGGTTGTTCAATCTGTACATGGATGGGGTAATAAAAGAGGTACAAGGTAGGGTAGTGGATGTTGGAGTGGCCCTGGTGAGAGAGGATAGTGTTTGGAAACTCCCTGTACTGTTGTTTGCAGATGATACTGTGTTGCTGAGTGAAGACGAAGGGGAGCTGCAAGGCTTGGTGGATGAGTTTGGGAGAGTGTGTAAGAAACGGAATCTAAAGGTGAATGTAGGGAAGAGTAAAGTGATGGTCTTTGAGAGAGGTGAAGTCAGTAAATGTACAGCAAGCTTGGATGGTGAGGAATTGGAAAATGTGAGTACGTTTAAGTACTTGGGTAGTGTGATGAGTAAGGATGGAGGTTTGGAGGGTGAAGTGCTTGAAAGGGTACAGCAGGGTTGCTGGTTCTTTGAAAGCAGTGATAAGAAACAGGGAAGTGAGCATGGAAGTGAAAAAGTTACTACATGACAGTATTGTGATACCAACTCTAACGTATGGAAGTGAAGCTTGGACGTTGTTGGAAGGACACAAGTCAAGAGTGAGAGCCGTGGAAATGAGTTATTTAAGAGGAGCCTGTGGAGTCACATGGAGAGACAGGCTGACGAATGAGGATATAAAGGAGCGTTGTGGTGTGGATGTGGATTTGATAGGAAGCGTTATGAGGAACACACTGAGGTGGTTTGGCCATGTGGAGAGGATGGAGGGTGAAAGACTGACGAAGAGAGTGTATGTGAATGAGGTGGAGGGGGGAAGAGGGAAGGGGAGGCCGAGGATGAGATGGAGGGATGGGGTGGAGAGGTATATGAGAGAGGGGGGTGTGAGTTGGGAGCAGGGCAGTGAAATGGCGGGGGACAGGGTGACTTGGAGGCGATTTGTTTGTGGCCACCCTAAACAGGATTGAGGCGTCTAGCAATAGATAGATAGAAGTGTAAGAAAACTAAGTTGAGAATAAGTTGTAATCCCTTTAGTCCAGTAACATACCTTATACTCTATTTTAGTCATGCTACACACATCCACATGTACTCAATCTAGGAGAGATTTTTCTAAATAATAGGGTCATATTTAGGCTTCAGTAATCCATAAGTGGTATTTCACAAGCTTGATGTTGTTGTTGCTGTTTCTTGTGGCTCATTTGTATGTGAACCTGGGGAACTGCAGGCTGATGTTGTCCTTCTGTGGTTTACCATCTCCCTTTTGGGGGACAGGGAGAGAATGGAGGGACTTTGCACAGATAAGCAGCATCCATTTATGCCAATACTACCTGGTGAATGTATCCCTCTCCAGCACCTATAACTGAACAGTGTTTTTAAATAACAGGAATATAATGGAGCAAGATGATAAGGCATTGAAGGGGTTGATGTGAACAGTGAGATAGATAGATTTATGTTATGTTGGAATTTTTAGCCCCATGGGCATGGTGGGTCTTCCTTTCTTGAATAAGATTGTCATTTAACCAGAAATCAGTGTGAGTTCTAGAACAGTAATAAAAAATTGAGTGTGTGCTTGGACATGATCAATAGGGAAGGTGCAAAAAAATAAAACAAAAAAATGTATAAAAGAGTATAAAAGTTCAGTGCAGTGGCAAAGAAGAATGTACCTAAGTGGTACACTGATGGAAAGAGTGAGCTCAAACATGCTTCCCATATTTTTTGTTGGTGAACTTGCAAGAAAAATGTGTGAATATCACAAGTGTGAAATAAGATGTACACATTTGTGCCATTGGTTTTGGGTGATCATTGCTTTGCTTGTCTGTTTATGGATGTTGATAAACTTGCATAACAATCTATCTTTTATGAATAACTTTCAGTATAAATTCAGCAGGAAAAGTTGAACGTAATGAAATGAGAATATTTGTTTTGTGTTTGTGCATGTACATAGAGCTGTGTGTTAGTGTCATAATGGTTTTGTATGATTGAAGGCAAATGTATGTAAGTTATTGCACTAGAATACAGTCAAGTCACCTAAGGCACGGCTAATTGGTTCTGGACCGAGCCCGTGCCATAGAAGACTGCTCCATACAAATAACTAAACCGATGGGAAAAATGCAGTTTGGTTCGGGACGTTCGCCCAAAATCCCCCTTTTCACCCTACTTTTCCCCTTTTTACACACACACACACACAATCAAGCGATCAGTCAAACAAAAATGACAGCCCACCTTAATCACTTCCTGTGTCGGTCCAAGTCATCTCCAAGACCAAAACAAACACTATCACACCAATACAGGCAGCATTACTCACTTACAGTAAATCGTTGCAACAACACAAAAATCACACTTGCATAATGTTGGCCTGGTGCTACACGATGTATATTGTAGTACAGTGCTTGGCTGAGAGGTGACGATAGCCGGGGGGCACACGTGAACGAGTGGAAGAGACAGGGCTTTGAAGGGGTGGCGGGTCTGTGAAACCGAACCAAAACAATGCTCTGCATGCCAGGGTCACCATCTTGCCTGACATGAGCGACAGTTGCCTTGCATGCGCCTGGCACGTCATATGAAATTTTCCAATGACAGTATCGTTATAGTGGGAAATTCATCGTAAACTGGATTTTGGGTTGTAACTTTTTTGTTATAGTTGTAGTGAATTATCATATACCGGTTCAATGTATAACGAGTAGTGACTGTATTGTACGTACCTGACTCCGACGATGATAGTACTTAAGTGGAAGGGGTAGAGTTGGGGGTTCCGAGGCAAGAGACGCATTTCAAACCTTGCTGCGCCTGCGCCATAGGTATAGTTTATGCGTGTAGTTTGTTTTTGGGGGGTCTGGCACCTTGCCGTGTCATAGAAAACCGTGCCATAGAAGCATGCGCCATAGGCGACTTGACTGTATAATCAGCTTTAATAGTTTGTGTATGTTTATGGCTGGGGACAAGTCAGATTGATATATCTTCATATTGTAAATTCTGTATAGGTACTTCATTGTATTTCAAATAACTTATGAATGATTAGTTAACATAAAAAAACTTATTTTGTCATTCTGAGTATTTTAAGTTAAAGCTTCTTTTTTAATCATCACTTACATGCAATTTAAAGTGCACTTCAGCAGTCAGTGTAGGAGTAAGATCCAAGATACTAATGTGTTTTGTGCAGTAAGATGAAAATCCAGTATCAGCAATAACCACAGTAGGGATGAAATGCTAAAATCTCCATAATCCAGTTACTCATGGAGCATGTTCATGAACTTTGCTCTCTCTTTCTTCCTCCACCCCACCAGCTGGTCACCATGAAGAGGTTGAGGAGGAAGAGCATGGGTGGATTGAGGGTGTAGCCATCCTGATCTCAGTAGTGGTGGTTGTGTTGGTTACTGCCTTTAATGACTACACCAAGGAGAAGCAGTTCCGGGGCCTCCAGAGCCGCATTGAGGGGGAGCACAAATTCACTGTTATCAGGAGTGGCGAGGTCCAGCAAATTGGTGTGGGGGACATTGTTGTTGGGGACATTTGCCAGGTAGGTGGCATGGGTTTGTATTCTCGTCAGTATAGTAGGTTCAGAGGTGGATCCAGGAGTATTTTTAAGGTGCCACCCATATCATGTCACAATGTAATGAGGTATAGCACCCCATTTCTCTTAGCCAGTTAGGTGTTGTTTGTCACCCAAGGATGATTTGTATCATATTTATTTTGGAAAAGTAATCATATTATAGTTGTTGTTGATCAACCCCTGTCTGACTGGCTGAGCAGATCAAAGAACTGCAGACAAGCAGCCACCTCTGCAGGGCTGTCCCGAGCAGCGAGGCAATGTTCCCTTGCAGCTGACAATGCTTTGCCACAGGGCACAGGGAAAAGTATTGAGATTTGGTTCCTGGATGGATGGCATATTTGCGTCTGTCCATCCGATTAACAGGGCACCATAGTAGTCTCTGTTCCACCCTGTTGTTGTAATTGTACTATGCCAGTCTGTCTAACTTAGCAGACCCAACTCTGCAGGCAGGTAACTGTAAATTTGGTTATATGGTTACCACCCAGTGCTGTTAATGGTTTCCTGGGTTACAGGAACCATTAGGCTTGCTGCTTAGTGTAGAAACACTTGAAATGGAAAGAAGAGTAACAAAAAGTGACAAGAAGGAAAATGAGAAGTAGGAAGAGAGGAGGGCAGACACAAGATATAATGAGAAAAGGGAAAGAAGTAGACAGCACTACATCAAGTGAGTAGATGATGGCTACCTTCAGCTACCAAAATCATATTACCATAAGCAGTAAAAGATCCAGTCTGTATTATGTAAAGTACTCTGTGGTAATATTGATGTGATAAACAAGTGTTCTTGGCTGGGCAGCATGGGCAACACCTTATACACCCATGAGGTTTTCTTGTATCTCTTCTCTAGGTTATGTTTATGAAGGCCTTGTAGTTTTAATAACAGTACTAGATGTCATATACATGATGGTATATAACTAATGATATTCACTGGGCTAGTAAGATTCATTGAATGTACAGTATCTACTGAATATTTTGTCAATTTAGAATCTTATGAAAAGATGAAATCCAGTAGATAATTTGTCTTATTCATATATAAAGGCTCCAACATGCAACGACTTTGGTCACATTACAGTGGCTCTCCACACTGCTGTATCTCTGGCAGCCTCCCTATTCAGTCCCATATCCCTGAGGTTCGATGATTTCATCTCAGGTCTTTTTTGATCTGCCTTTCACAACCCTACCCTTCATATTTGCACCTACCTTCCGCAGTCAGTTTCTATCTTCTGTCCTTTCAGCATTCCTAGACCACCTCAGTTTATCCCTGCTTATTACAGCACAAATACATATAAGTCCCATCTTTCCTCGCAACTCTTCAGTCGCAGTCCTAACCCTCATTGGTGTCTCATTCAAGGAAGTTATTCATCCATCCAATCATTATCATTTCTTTGTGTTTGAGCCCGTGAATATCTCCTTTTACTGTCCATACAGGTGGGCTCCTGGCCTTTGGCTCCTTCTTTCTTGCATTAAAAAAAAAAAAAAAAATACACTTCTAACACCTGCCACATACAAGGACTCCATGCCATGGAACCATGGAGGGAGAGCCCTCTCAGTATCAGGAGAGGCAACAGCTCCCTGAACTTCCTACAACTATTCCTTACCCAAGCTACAGAGCTAGCTCCAGTCCCATCTCTAGCACATAACATATCCCCCAAGTAGCAGAGCTGCTCTACACACTGAAAAGACATTCCAGCAAGAACAAACCTTTCATGCCGCTCACTCATCATGCTCTCCTGAACACACCGCATGCACAAAAACAGCATTATTTTGCATCCTGCCTCTTATATACCTACATCTCTTATTCATCCACATATAAAAAACACTGCACAAGTTGGAGTTTTTTTCTACACCCTTGTGGCAAACTGCATAAGGCCATATTCCCTTTGACTTGACAGTATATCCAACTGCCTGTCAAGATCAAATGGAGGGCCATGTGCTGGCATTTTGATGTCTGTTTCCAGTAATATAGATTTGTTGCTGTATAAAACATCAGATTTTATTTTCTTTCAGATCAAGTATGGTGACCTGCTACCAACAGATGGAATTTTGATACAAAGTAATGACCTGAAGATTGACGAATCCTCCTTAACAGGAGAATCAGATCATGTTAAAAAAGGGGTGGAAATTGATCCAATGGTGCTCTCAGGTATGTTGATAAGCATATTCAGTTAGTATCTTCCTCATCTTTCTTCCACTAGGATAATGTTGTGCTACTTTTTTCCCATACATTTGGTGGTTGTCATTTTCCTACATTATATATCCATAAGTGGTCTGTCATAATTTTATGTTAGTATACGGATGTGGACCTGCCCATTACAGTCCTAAAATTGCAAGCAGTCTTGTTCCTGGTCTAGCACAGAAGGGAGGGAGATTGTTATACATAAGGGATGTGTCGTAAAATATGGCAACTTTTTACACACGGTTGTTTCTGTAAATTGGGGGAAAATTGACTTATCAACATAGGTAAGAATAAAAGTATAATTGGCAATTTTTCTTTAATTTACCAAGAACCTAGTAGCAAAAAGAATGTAAAAAAGTTGACATGAAGACTTCCTGTACTTTTGTAGGGACACATGTGATGGAGGGGAGTGGGAAGATAGTGGTGACGGCGGTGGGTGTCAACTCCCAGGCGGGCATCATCTTCACACTCTTGGGTGCTGCCGCTGATGAGGAGGAGGTTGAGGCAAAGAAACGCAAGAAAGGTATGAACATCCTTTACTGCCTCACTAAGTTACTGCGTTTGCATCTTCCCACCTGCCCTCACCTTCCAAAATCTGCCCTCAAGCTGCTCACGAACCCCTCCCTCCTACCCACCCCTATTCCTCATTGCCCATTGAGAGTTGCTCTTCCCTCCCTCTCCTTACAACCTGGCTTGGAGAAGTTTTTCTCAAGCCATTTCCTGCAGTGAACACATGAATGACAAGCTTAAACCAAAATCTTATAAAGAGTTGTGTTTTTTTAATATCTGTGGCTACCACTTACTGTTCAAAGTGTACTAAGGGAAAGTTTGCATGAGTTTCATTGTACTCAGGTAGTGTCACGTGCATCTGTTATGATGCATTGAAATTATTCCTTGTACAGTCGTATGAAATTTTTCAGTAGCTTCTGTGTATATGAATTTTGCAGGAAAGTGCCTGTTAGGATTTTACTTACAATGAAGCTCAGGTCCATTAATTTTTTCCTGTGTATGGAGCAGCCAAATGATGATGAATCACTGTTCATCCCTGTTAATCTTTAATATTATTCTCATATATAAAACCTCTTTTACACATTCTATAGAACTAGGTGCTCACCTTATTATATATATATATATATATATATATATATATATATATATATATATAAAAATATATACTGTATATATATACAGGGTGCAATGAGACGCATGACAAAAACTTACACCAATGATCTGTCATGCAATTTTGAGTATATTTTGTTCTATTACATATGCTCTGTGACCCCAGTTCAGTACCCAACATTCGGCTGTTTAAATGTAAAAGTTTCGTGGCTGGCATGTGCCACTGGGTGAGAACTTCACAGGGCGATGGTAGACGAGTATTATTAGCTTATACTGTACTGTACATGAAAATTCCATATCCTATCAGAACACGTGAGTTTTAAGAAGAAACTTTACATAGTCTATTGATTCTTTAACATCGTCATGCATTCCTGCAATTCTTTTGCACAAATCGACTGTAAAGTGAGGATTAAATTCAAGTTTTATGGCTTGCGAGAGAGTAGGGAGGGAGGAGAGGGGCTGGTGTGTTGTTGCCAGTTATGTAATATTTACTTTGTAGGATATTGCTACCAGCATTATCATAACACCCACAGCTCATTCAATGGAAAAACGTTCTTGGAATGAGTGACTAGCATCCCTTTAAGTCAAGAGTAATATTATTATTCATTATAATTTTTCTGCTGCAAGTAAACGTGGCACCATTGCTTTCATATGATGTTGACATGAGAACAGTGACACAGGATTGCCAATGTAACGATTATGCATCTAGACCTATTTTTTGCTTCTACCTAGCGGCACTATTTAACATCTGGCAACATGATATCTAGCTACATTCTGGATATTACTGCCATTTTTAGGTGATATTCTAGAGATTTAATCATATTTTCTAGCGATGTTTTGCAGTATTTACTATCTAGCGACATTCTAACAAGTTTTCAGGACTAAACTAACGAGATTGATAATAAGGATTTGGCAACCCTGCATCCGCTGTCATTTGAACGGGAAAATTTGCAGGCGAGGGCGCGAGGTAAACACTTCAAATACTGTACTGTTCTCCGTGTTCAGCTGTTCACGGGGTTCAGCTTCACTTGCTCAGGAAACAGCATGCCACGTACGTACAGCAATGAAGAATATGCAGATATAGTCTGTTTTTATGGATTCTGCGATGGTAATGTCAATGCTGCAGAGGAATACAGATGGAGACACCCAATCACGCCACGTTTACTTGCAGCGGAAAAATTGTTATAAATAATATTCTTCCTGACTTAAAGGGATGCTAGTCACTCATTACAAGAACGTTTTTCCATTGAATGAGCTGTGGGTGTTATGATAATGCTGGTAGCAATATCCTACGAAGTAAACATTACATAACTGGCAACAACACACCAGCCCCTCTCCTCCCTCCCTACTCTCTCGCAAGCCATAAAACTTGAATTTAATCCTCACTTTACAGTTGATTTGTGCAAAAGAATTGCAGGAATGCATGACGATGTTAAAGAATCAATAGACTACGTAAAGTTTCTTCTTAAAACTCACGTGTACTGATAGGATATGGGATTTTCATGTACAGTACAGTATAAGCTAATAATACTCGTCTACCGTCGCCCTGTGAAGTTCTCACCCAGTGGCACATGTCAGCCACGAAACTTTTACACTTAAACAGCCGAATGTTGGGTACTGAACTGGGGTCGCAGAGCATATGTAATAGAACAAAATATACTTAAAATTGCATGATAGATCATTGGTGTAAGTTTTTGTCATACGTCGCATTACACCCTGTATATACAGAACTATATATATATATATATATATATATATATATATATATATACACACACACATATGTATATATATATATATATATATATATATATATATATATATATATATATATATATATACACACATATATATATATAACTAAAATGATCATCCTCTTACATAACTTTTGCATGTTGCACCCCCAAGTGAGAGCCAAAACTTTTTATTTATAAATGCGAATGATATAGTTCTAGGCATGTTAGTAAAGCCAGTTACTAGATTTTTTCAAAGTTACTGGATCATGCCAGTAGATAATCCACTTTTAGAGAATTAGCATAGGGATGGCAACATTTCTTTAAGATTTTCAATAAAGTTATCTAGTTGATTTATAATTTATATAGAAGTTGATATATTCAAGCAACTTATAATTTTGAATTAAGCAGTGATGTTTTGTAACACCTGAGTTCTTTCTAGCCACTGCACTACTAGCGGCTGAGTTTAGTGATTAGTAATTGAGGACTATAAGATTCCACAGTTGTAGTCAGGCTTGGTATGTCCTGGATGCTTTAGCTCAGAGTATTAAGAATACATCATTGATTCCTTACTGAGAATTTATATTTGTAGTAAATCCAAATTTACGTTAGTCATTATAGGAGGTCCTGTGATACCTTTACTTGCAGATTGATTATTAGATTCTAGTACAGGATTATAAACGTTACCTTTTATCAGTTGATACCATGAAGTCCTTCACTTCAGTGACAGATTTCTGGTTTATATTTTATTTTAGCTACCTGTAGATGATTTTGTTTGATTTAAGGATGCCCTTTGGTATTGGAATAGTTAATGAAGGTTATATTTAATCCTTCCTGTTAGGAAAAATCTCTTAAGTTGAATATAATCATCTGTAGATAGCAAGAATATAATGAAACATGTCATGGGACTGAAAGAGGTAACCTGCTATATCTATTGCAACTTCAGATAAGAATGAGGGGGATATAGATAGAAAGCTTCATGAATGTTAATTAGATGTTGGAAATCATGAATTAAAGTGAATTGTAATAGTACCTCCTTTTACGGTGCTAGAGTGTTACTGAGGTGGACTGCCGTATGAAATCTGTGCAAGAGGGCCCATTTAAGCCATTATAATGAAGCTAATGTGTTAACCAAGTGTTTGGCCAGCTCCTAACTTGCCCTATAAAATCCTCAATGCCCCCTAAATAGATTATAGATATGCTTTTTAAAGGTATGGCCTACTATATACAGGTAAAGTTGACACAAGACAAGAGACATGAAAACGACATCATTAAAAGGCCAACTGAAAACACTCAGTGACCCAGCTCTTATATAGGGATTCTAGGTGCTAGCCTGAAACCCCTTTAATTCTTAATAATACCCCTCACATTCTTGACAGAAGTCAGGATGATGGCCTTGGTGCCAGCCTAGATGTCACTGCATGGGTTCTCTGAAAGTACAGTACGACCTCCTTAAGTCAGACTAATTGGGACTGACGGTTGTCTGACTTATCTGTAAATCCAGCTTACTTGTGACCACCCTTCCCATTTGGAGAATCAAACTTTTTTGCTTTAAAAAAAATAAAGTCTGTTGAAAAAAAATCACATAATCCCTATCTGGAAGATTTTTTTTTTTCCTCACAGAATGGCTACATAATATGCAAAAACAAAAAAAGAAAAGTAAATGCAGGGTTGTTATATTATTAAAATTATACTGTAATTACAGTTAGGGTTATGCTTATACTACATTTTCATTTGTGGTAGTTCACTTTATTTCTTGAAGAGGACACTATGTGCATTCTTATCAACAGCCACACCATAACTGAATGTGGGCATTAGTTAATTTCTGACAGTCCAAAAGTCCCAAGCAAACCAAAATTGCATCTGACTTTGGGCGTTTCTAATAGAAGTCCATGTAAGGAGGTCTAACTGTAGTTCGAAGCATCCTTCTGAATTTGGCATTACTTACGGGCACCATATATGCAGAATCCATGCAGGTGAAGTCCATTTAATCAGAGGTACTATTGTATGAAGTAAGAGTACCGGTATGTCTTCTGAAGTGTATGGTTTAATATTGCTTACAACAGAAGAGGTTTTTATAAAGGTACTGTCATGGACCTCCTTGTATGACTGTAGTTCTTTCACCTGAACTTGGCAGAGATTTTCATCCTTTTGCAGCAGCATATTTTCTGTAGCTTGATGGCAGAGTATGATAATGCTATGGCTCAACATCATTTCCATATCACTGTCACGTGACTAGCGCAATGCTCTTGTGTTGTTCTATCGTTATAGTTCAGCATTCAAGGTAGTAGTATGTCAATTTTGTGCCAAGTTAAAGTGGAAAGAGTATTGCTAACCTCCCCTGACTGACAGTTGTGGCATAGCCTGTTTGGCCAGTAGTCCTCTAAACCAGAGTTCTCAAGTAATTATTAGTGTGTTTCTCTTACCTTTGCCATGTAAAAGAAAAGGAACATGCTTTATGGATTTGATTTTTATATCCATCTAGTGACTAATGATTTTTATTCCTTTTTTTTGATATCTTTTTTTGCATGTAATCCCCTGAACCAACCAACCAACCACTACTACTGTTGTTGAATCCTTCACCACCATCATCACCCATCACCGCTTGTGTGCCCCCCCTCAAAATAACAGAGGCGAAAAAGCATCGGAAAAATAAGAAGAAGGGGGATTCGGGCGAAGAGCTCATTGACACCAATCCTAGTACGACTCTTCTGGCTTATAGTATTTCACCTCCTTATCCTCTGCTGCCTTTTTGTATTTTTCTCTCCAGGATGTCTTTTGTGTTCTCTTTCTCACCCTTTTGCCACTTGCTTCATCCGTTACCTCCCCGTGACCCATCTCTTTATGCGATATGAATGTTTCTGTGTCCTTTTGTCGTTATTAAAATTTTTGGACATGTACTTTATTGTGTCCGTGTTACCTTTTTTGCATTGTATCCTTGCCAAGACAATGCTGAGTCCAATGTGTAGTAGGTGACATTATAATTTCTCTCCTGGCCTCTTTGTTCTGCAGTGTCCATGTTTGTTGGAGATTAGTCGTTGTCGTAGATAATACGTGTTCTAATGTTCTTTAGCATAAAGTGTTTTGCTGCCAATGTTACCATGTGATTCGTGTCATTGTTTTGGCAATGTTCAATACCATTAATACTTTGTCGTATTGTAAAATGGCACATTGATATTTAGTCATTCATTATATAAATATGTTAAAGATATTATTAATGCATGCCAGGTTATATTAATAAGAGAAATATAGCTTATATGGATGTTTTAGATGAATTTCCATTGTTCTTGAGGATTTATAAATTGCAGTGTAATTAAATATGAATCTTTGCAGATATTTACTGTAATACTTATTTTAATCATCAGTACATCTGTAATTGCTTTGCTTTGGAATGTTCTCATAAAGAGAGAAGTTGACCTCTTGAACTAAGGTTATATTCTAAGTGGCTTTGGTCGATTTTGTAACACCCTTTCCTTAGCACTTTGTTTTGTACGTTACACCTCAATATCCTCTTTTGTGTTATTGCTACAAACTGTGTTGGTATTAAAACAACATAAATAGCATGCAAGAGAAGGTTAAGCTGTAATATGCTAAATAAATCACTAAGGAAGGGGTGCCACGAAGCCTTTCATGCCACCTAGGATACGACTCATACTCTACCATACCTGCAATACCTGCAACTCACAATGGCTCTTTCTGCCTCCCTCTTTCCTTCCCCCCCCCCCTTCCTTAGGCAAACAAGGCGATGGTGAGGCGGGGGCGGTGACGGGAAATCTAGGGAACTCTCACCACGTGACTGCCAACTCCACCGATGCCGATGGGGACGTGCGCAACAACAAGCATCCTCAGGATCTGGAAGAGGAGGAGGCTCGGCAGGTCACCAGCAACATTGGTGGTGGTGGATCAGAGAAATCAGTCCTTCAGGCCAAACTCACCAAGCTAGCTATACAAATTGGCTATGCTGGTAATTATGAAGTGAAGTTCAAACAAAACTCACAAAGCTAGCTGTACAAATTAACTGAGCCAGTGATTATTAAATAGAGTTCTAAATCAGTCCTTTGAGCTAAATTCATGCAAACTATAGTTTAGTTATGTTAGTAATTATTCATTGGAATTGAAATCAGTCCAAGCCAAACTCACTAAGCTAGTTGTGCAAATCAGTACACAGTGCTGGTAGTTATTAAATAGAATTCCCTCTTAGGCTTTTTGTTGTGTAAGAGAGAATATGAATTTAATATGTATGTACAGTAAATCTTCCATTTACACTGCTATTTTTGGCATAAAAACTACTGTATAAAGAGAACTACGTAAATCATAAGAACCATTGTCATTGGGCGAATGTGGGGGTTGACATTTCAGAATTTTCCCAAAGTCCATATTTACCTCCACCAGACACATGCATAAAAACACACTGATTATTACTAGGCTTAATAAATATCGCATGAACAAGAATTTATGGAAATAAGTGGAATTTTAAATCATCTTGATATATGAAGTGACAGTTGTTTTGAGAGAAAGGTATCTGAGGCTGAGGGGCCAGAGCATTGGAACTTAGCAGTTCCTCTAACCCTTCAAGGGCCGAGGCTAGGCCTCAAAACCCTCAGAATCTCTCCCCACAGATTTATCACAGGCTTGTGTTAGTGAGCATTTTGGACGTCAGTACTGTATGCAAAAATAGAATGTTGGCCAGGAATTTCTCCTTGTAAACAGAATCAGAATGGGCAAGGAATATGAAAGAAAGGAGTTGCTTTGTTGATGAATGTCGTGTGGCAGAATAGAATGAAAATTTGTCAGCTCGAGATGTATGTATGTTAAGTTCAAGTTTGAGAAGGTGAAAGTGGCAGTGATTGTAGCATATGCTCTGTCTGATGACAGGAGTGAGGCAGAGAAAGACAGGTTTTTGGATGTGCTGGAAGTAGTAGTAGGAGAAATGCTCAGGAACTGTATAGTGTTTCAAATGGATGATATAAATGCTATTATCATCATCATCATCATCATCTGGACTTCCATTCCTAAAGGAGTAGCAACGTCCAGACTGTTCAGATTTGCCGACTCCAATGGGTCATGCTCCCATTCACGCATCATATAAGTCCCTAGAATCTTGGCTGTATATGATATGCCAAAAACTTTCTGCAGCTTCACATAAATGTATCTGATAGAGTCACTTCAAATGCTGTCACGTTGAAAAGGGGTGCCAAATCCCTCATCATGCACTTCTTCTCACAACATTCATCCAGCCAGCTTGACCTCTTGTCAGTCCTCTAGCCTCACCAGCTTCATACCTCTCTTCCTCACACACTCATCCATCATATCCCTTTACCTTCTCCTTCGCCTGCCTCACCTCCTCCCTCCTTCAGATTCACTCAGATATACCTTTTCCACCACTCTGTTGTTATCCATTCTCTCCACATGATCATACCATCTCAGTACACTCACTTCAATTCTGGTGTCCACGGACTTTCTAACTCCACATCTTTCACGAATCATATTATTTTTGTATCCTATCGACTCTCTGTACTCCACATACATTCCTCAACAGTTCCATCTCCACTGCTCTTACTCTTGACTTTTCATTTTCTTGCCACACCATAGGCTCACATCCATATGCTAAAGTTCGCACTAACACTTTGGTGGTAGGTGTGGGCACTCACCATCCACTCAGTTCATGTAGTGCTGCTTTGGGTGTCTACCCTCTCCTCTTATCCGTCCTTCCTCTTCTGTCATTCTTTCCTTGATTCTTTTGACTTCTTTCTGCCTACAGGTGACTTTACACTCCCACTTCAGTCTTTTTTTCCTTCATTCTTACCCCCTCCTTCTGCCTATGGGTGACACTACACTGGGTGACAAGCCAAATGGTTTCCTGTACACCAGGAAACCGTTTACTACACAGGGTGGTAACCTATCTCTCTATCTATCTATTGCCAGACGCCTCAATCCCGTTTGGGGTGGCCACAAACAAATCGCCTCCGCGTCGTCCTGTCCCCCGCCATTTCACTGCCCTGCTCCCAACTCACACCCCCCTCTCTCATATACCTCTCCACCCCATCCCTCCATCTCATCCTCGGCCTCCCCTTCCCTCTTCCCCCCTCCACCTCACTCACATACACTCTCTTCGTCAGTCTTTCACCCTCCATCCTCTCCACGTGGCCAAACCACCTCAGTGTGTTCCTCATAACACTTCCTATCACATCCACACCACAACGCTCCTTTATATCCTCATTCGTCAGCCTGTCTCTCCATGTGACTCCACAGGCTCCTTTTAAATAACTCATTTCCACTGCTCTCACTCTTGACTTGTGTCCTTCCAACAACGTCCAAGCTTCACTTCCATACGTTAGAGTTGGTATCACAATACTGTCATGTAGTAACTTTTTCACTTCCATGCTCACTTCCCTGTTTCTTATCACTGCTTTCAAAGAACCAGCAACCCTGCTGTACCCTTTCAAGCACTTCACCCTCCAAACCTCCATCCTTACTCATCACACTACCCAAGTACTTAAACGTACTCACATTTTCCAATTCCTCACCATCCAACCTCGCTGTACATTCACTGACTTCACCTCTCTCAAAGACCATAGCTTTACTCTTCCCTACATTCACCTTTAGATTCTGTTTCTTGCACACTCTCCCAAACTCATCCACCAAGCTTTGCAGCTCTCCTTCGTCTTCACTCAACAACACAGTATCATCTGCAAACAACAGTACAGGGAGTTTCCAAACACTATCCTCTCTCACCAGGGCCACTCCAACATCCACTACCCTACCTTGTACCTCTTTTATTACCCCATCCATGAACAGATTGAACAACCATGGAGACATGACACATCCCTGTTTCAACCCAACCTCCAAAGAGAAAAATTCACTTAGTTCACCATCCACACGCACTGCAGCCCTAGCACCATCATACATACTCTTCACAGCATTCAACAACTTTCCATCTACTTCATGTATTCTTAATACTTTCCACAATCCTTGTCTATCCACCCTGTCATATGCTTTCTCCAAATCCATGAAAGCTGCATACAACTTCTTTCCCTTCTCTAGAAACTTTTCCACTAAAGATCTAAGAATGAATATCTGATCTACACAACCTCTTCCCTTCCTAAAGCCTCCCTGTTCTTCTCCAACTAATTCCTCTGTTCTTTCTCTGACTCTGTCAATGAGTATTCTACTATACACTTTTCCTGTTATACTAAGAAGACAAAGGCCCCTATGATTACCACACACTTCTTTTTCCCCTTTTCCTTTGTACAAGGGAATAATTATACCTGACTTCCAATCCTCTGGGACTCTACCTTCCTCCCAGGCCAATCTGCACATTCTACTACTATCTCTCCCCCATGCTTCAGCATTTCACCACACACTCCATCAATTCCTGGGGCTTTCCCCAATTTAACTTTCTTCATTGTTTCCACAACTTCTATTCTACTGATTTCTTCCTGTCTTCTCACCTCCCTCCTTCTCCCAGCCACTTATACTCACATTACTTCCATCCTGTATGGTCAACAATTCCTTAAAGTGTTCTCTCCATCTGCTCACTTTTTCTCCCTTCTCCACTAGTAATCTACCATTTTTATCTTTCACTCCCCTGCTAACCTCACTTCCACCTTGTCTTACTCTTTTCACCTCTTTCCAGAACATCTTCTTACAGTTCCTCCACTTTACACTCAAATTCCTTCCAAATTCCTCATCCACTCTCTTCTTACTCTCTCTTATTAATCTTTTCACCTCTCTCTTTCTTTCTACATATAACTCTCTCTTCCGCCTCTCAACTTCTTCCACGCTCCTACTTCTCATCCGCTCATTGTATGCTTTCTTCTTTTGTGCCACAGCCTGTCTCACCTCTTCAGTCCACCACGCTGTTCCTTGCACCCCCCTCCGTCTTCTCTTCCTCCCACACACCACATCACATGCTGCACATATTTCTTCTGTAAATATCCTGCACACACCTTCCACGTCCCCCATCTGCTCCAATTCATATTTGCCCAATCGTTCCTCAACTTCTCTCTTATACTCTGCCTTTTTCTCATCCTCTTGTAACCTTTCCAGTCTCCTTGCAACTACTCCTTCCTCTCGTCTTTCCCTTCTTCTATTCCTCCATCTTTCTTGTATCCTAATTCTGTCCACCACCAAGTAGTGGCCAGAAAGTCCACTCCCCCAACCTCTATAAGCTCTTGCATCCATTACACATCTTCGCATCCTTTCATCCACACACACATAATCAATCATTGCCTTCCTTTCATTCAGTTCACCACCCACCCTTCTTATCACTTACCATGTATACCTGTGGATCATTTTATGCCTGAAGAGGGTATTGGCTATCACCAACCCCCTCCCAGCACAAATGTCCACTAACGCACTGCCATTCTCATCTATCGCAGCAGGCACACCCCACTCACCAACTATTCCATCCACCTTCACATTCCCTACTTTACCATTCATATCACCGATCAAAAACACTCATTCCTTCCAAACTTTTCCATGCACACTTCCACATTTGTCCAGAACTCTTCTCTCACTCTGCTAGCACGATCTTGCGTTGGCGCATACACACACACACAATCGCCCACATTTGTATTCCAACTTTCAACTTTACCCACACAATCCTTGACCCAACTGATCCATACTGTCTTATGCTCTTCTTCCATATAACCAAATTATGGAGCCTTTGGTTTAGTGGGTAATTAAAGCGCTCCAATTGGATTGAGCCTGTTCAGGTTTATTTCCAAGGGATGGTTGGGGTTTTTTGCTCACATAATACCACTGAGGGATGAGTGAAGCTGGTCAGTCTCATCTTCAATGTCAGGACCAACTTTCCTAGCCCCAGGCTCCTCCGCTCCTCATGGGGCAACAAGGGATTGGATGATGGATGGATGAATGGCGCTAACACTCCTTCATGTAAGCCTTGCGTAGCTGCAACGCTCAAGCCTCTGTTTCTTATCAAGGTCTTCATCGCACCAGCTACTTTCATTCCTTGTGTCACTCTACTTTCCATTTCTTTTGCACTTTTTCCTCTCTTTTCTGTCACTGTACCCAGGTGTTTGAACTGTCTCACCAATTCCAGTCTCTCTCCAGTCACTGCAACATCACACTGGGAGTCACCTTCTCTCTCAATTACCTTACCTTACCTTACCGTAGTGCCAGTCAGGTGACGTTGGCAACCATGGAGTGCCACTTTTCCCTCTCGATTACCATTACTTTATTCTTTTGTACACTTACTCCCAAAGCACGACTTTCACAGACATCAGCAAAACTCTACACTAGTCGACCAAGCTCTTGTCCGGTATTTGCAAGTAGCACTGCATCATCAGCATACAACATTTTGAGATGTTCTACCCATTGCCATTCATTACCAACATCATCCCATTCTCCATTACTTGTGCTTTAACTTCTCTCATCATCCCATCCATATATGTATCAAACAACCATGGGGACATCACATAACCTTGTCGCACACCTACATTGATCGTGAACCATTCACTTTGATGCCAATATTCCCTTACACATGCCCCACTACCATCATAAAAATTTTTGGCGGCACCTAGCATCTTACCATCTACACCGTACATGTGCAAAACCTTCCACAATCTTTCTCTGTCTACTTTGTTGTATGCTTTTTCCAGATCCATAAATGCCATAAACACCTTATACTGTATGTAGGAAGAAAAGTGAATGCTAACTGCTCTGAAAATAGGAAGCTATTCTGGAAATAAGTGCAGAAATATAGAAGTGACAGAGGAAAGAAATGTGAAAGTGTGAAGGATGGAAGTGGTAAATTATTAACTCACGGGGATGAAGTAAGGACCTGATGGAAAGAATATTTTGGAAGCCTATGAATGGGACTAGAGAAAGTAGAGTGGCTGTAAATGTGTTTAGCTTTGGGGGTGTGCAGAGATGGAATGCAGTGCCAGGAAACGTGACACTCACACAGGTGAAGAGTGCTGTGAAGTAGCTGAAAAATGGGAAAGCAGCTGGAGTTGATGAGGTGTATGCAGAGATGATTAAGTGTAGTGGAGAGAGCAGAATGAAGTGCTTGTTGGAGATATGTAAGAGGGCATGGACGTGTGAAACTGTGCTAGCAGAGTGGAAGAAGGCTGTGATTATACCTCTGTACAAAAATAAAGGTGAGCAACGTGAATGCTAGAATTATTGTGGCATAAAGTTATTGAGTGTTTTAGAGAAGGTATGTAGAAGAATTATTATAGAGAAAGTAAGAGAGATGTCAGAAGTCCTGCAGAGTGATGAACAGGGTGGCTTTTGGAGTGGAAGAGGATGTGTGGATTAAATATTTGCAGTGAGACAGATAGTGGAGAAGTCTTGTGAGAGAGACTATAAGGAGTGATGTAATGGGTCACAATGGAGTACCAAGAGAGAATAATAATGGGAAGTGACAGAAGGACATAGTGTATGTCAGGAGAGGAGGAGGTGCATTTGTAATTCATATTTCAAACAAAGATGCACGTAAATATTCCTGGTTTAGAGAGAATGGAGATCGGTTGGAAAGAGCCTGATTGATTGTGTGCTCAGAGAGAAATCAGTGCTGGGAAGTGTTGCTGATACAAGGGCAGTGAGAGGACGTTGTGGAGATTTGTGAGGGTCATATGACTGTGGTATGCAAGATCAGGCTAAGAGGAGTGTGGTCCAAGAGAGAAAGGAGCAGTCGGGGAGAGAAACTGAAAGCTAATAAGCTGAGCTTCAAAGAAATGGCAGATGAATACAGGACCATTGTAGGGGAGGAGTTTGGATCAGTGAATTGGAATGAAATTGATCTGGATTGCTTAATTAGGAATGCCAAAGCTGTGTGTGGTGTGGCAAGAGTAGCAAAAAAAAAAGAAAGGTACGGCATGGTGGGATAAAGAGGTTAAGAGAGCAGTGGAGGAAAAGAGGAAGAACCGGCCAGAGTGGATACAGGACGGGGGTTCAAATGAAATAAAAACTGGCTGTATTGAAAGCAAGAAGCTCATAAAGAGACTAGTGAAGGGGAGAAAGGAGGAGGTAAATGATGATCGAGGAAGAAAAATGAGTGCAAATTACTCTGAAAATAGGAAGTTATTCTGGAAAGAAGTGCAGAAATGTAAAAGTGACTGTGGAAAGAAATGTGAAAGTCTGAAGTGTGTAAGTGGTAGATTTTTAACGGGGGTGAAGTAAGGACCAGATGGAAAGAATATTTTGAAAGTCTGATGAATGGGATTGGAGAGAGCAAAGCCACTGTTAACATGATTGGTTTGGGGGATGTACAGAGAAGGAATTCAGTGCCAGGAGACGTGACACTTGCACAAGTGAAGAACGCTGTCAAGTGGCTGAAAAATGGGAAAGCAGCAGAGGTTGATGAGTTGTATGCAGAGATGATTAAGTGTGGCGGAGAGAACGGAATGAAGTGCTTGTTGGAGATGTGTAAGAAGGCATGGATGAGTGAAACTATACCAGTAGAGTGGAAAAAGACAGTGATTGTACCCCTGTACAAAAATAAAGGTTAGCATAGTGAGTGTAAAAATTTTCATGGCATAAGTCTTTTGAGTGTCGTAGGGAAGGTATATGGAAGAATTATTATAAAGTAAGAAAGATATCAGAGTGCGTAGTGAGTGATGAACAGGGTGGATTTAGGAGTGGCAGAGGATGTGTGGATCAAATATTTGCAGTGAGAAGGTTAGTGGAGAAGACTTGTGAGAAGGACTACATGGTGTTTGTGGCATTTATGGATCTGGAAAAAGCATAAGACAAAGTAGACAGAGAAGGATTGTGGAAGGTTGTGTGCATGTACAGTGTAGATGATATGCTGCTAGGTGCCATCAGGAGTTTTTATGCCAGTAGTGAGGTATGTGTAAGAGTAAATGGGCATCTAAGTGAATGGTTCATGATAAATGTGGGCCTGCAACAAGGTTGTGTGACGTCCCTATGATTGTTCAATATTTATATGTATGGATGGGGTTGTAAGAGAGGTAAAAACATGAGTAATGGAGAGAGGGATGGCATTGGTGATGGATGGAATATCTCAAATTTGTTGAAAGCCGATGATGCAGTGCTACTTGCAAATACCAGACGAGTTTGGTAGATTAGTGCAGAGTTTTGTAGACATCCGTGAATGTCATGCCTTGGTAGTACATACATTATATTACATCATATAATTCTGTGTTGCCCCATAAGGAGTGTAGAAGCCCTTGGCTAGGCAAGTTGGTTCTGACATTTAATGTGAGAGTGACCAGCCTCACTCATTCCTAAGTGGCCTTACATGACCAATAAACCCCAACCACCCCTTGGATGTAAACCTACACAGGCTCAGTCTGGCCGGAGAACCTTAATTTCCCACTAAACCACCAGGTGCAATAGTTTGGTTATATGGTTGCCACCCAGCACAGTAAATGGTTTCCTGGTGAACAAGAAACCATTTGGCTTGTCACTCAGTGTAGGGTCACCCATAGACAGAAGGAAGAGAAAAGAAAGAAGGAAAGAAAGACAGAAGATGTAGGCAGGGAAGAAGGAAGGAAGAGAGGAAAGGGCAGTCACCTAAGAGTAGCACTACATCGAGTGAGTGAATGGCATGTAGAAATGAGTAAAGTGATGGTTATTGAGAGAGAAGGTGACTCCCAGTGTGATGTTACAGTGAATGGAAAGTTACTGGAAGTGGTGAGAGCTCAAATGCCTGGGCACAGTGATAGAAAAGAGAGGAAAATGTTCAAAAGAAGTGGAAAGTAGAGTGACACAAGGAAGGAAAGTAGCTGGTGCTATGAAGGCCTTGATAAGAAATAGAGGCTTGAGTGTTGCAGCAGCGCGAGGCTTACATGAAGGAGTGTTAGTGCCAACTTTAACATACGGATGTGAGGCTATGGTTTGGCATAAAAATTAAAAGTCAAGAGTAAGAGCAGTGGAGATGGGACTGCTGAGGAATGTATGTGGAGTACAGAGAGTGGATAGGGTATGAAATAATGTGATTCATGAAAGATGCAGAGTGAGGAAGTCTGTGGACACCAGAATTGAAGAGAGTGTACTTAGGTGGTATGATCATGTGGATACAATGGATGACAATAGAGTGGTGAAAAAGGTATATCTGAGCAAATCTGAAGGAGGGAGGAGGCACGGGAGACCAAGAAGAAGGTGGAGGGAAATGGTGGATGAGTGTGTGAGGAAGAGATGTATGGAAGTTGGTGAGGGTAAGGGACTGACAAGAGATCGAGCTGGCTGGATGAATTTTGCATGGAGAAGTGCATGATCAGGGATTTGGCACCCCTTTTTAACATGACAGCATTTGGATTGTCCCTATCAGATAGATATATGTAAAGCTACAGAACATGGTGAAATTTTTATGGAGTATCAGATAGAGCCAGGATTTTGAGTGCTTGAATGATGAATGAATGGAAGCGTGGCCCATTGACTTGGGCAAACTTTGTGCTGTGGACGTTGCTATTCATCACCCTGCCCAAGGGTGGGAAAGGAGGTCTGGATGATGATAATGGTGAACAGAATCAGATCTGTGTAAATGGGATCTGGGTGGAGGTTTATATTGCCATGTAAATCAAGTTTTCGCTCTCATCTTAAATGTCAGGACCAACTTGCCTAGCTCCAGGCTCCTACGCTTCTCATGGGACTGTATAGGATTGGATGATGGACGGATGGATGTAAATAAAGTTTCATGCAGTTGGAGAGTGCATAAATGGATGGTCTACTGTATTGTTTATGTAGTGATTGTCGATGTACTTGGAAAATGTTGATATATATATATACATATATATATATTTATTTTTACCAGTATGGAATTATCATGTTATTGATATACTGGATAATAAACTAGGTCAATAAAGTAACCCTATTTCTCTCTTATTTCAGGTTCTTTCATTGCTGTACTAACCGTTGTGATACTGATTGTTCGATTCTGCGTACAAACCTTTGTTGTAGATGAGCAGCCATGGAATGCATATTATGCTAATCATTTTGTTAAGTTCTTCATCATTGGTGTGACTGTGTTGGTGGTGGCAGTGCCAGAGGGGCTACCGCTGGCTGTCACTCTCTCCCTCGCCTACTCTGTCAAGGTCAGTCATGTACATCATCACTACCACCATACCCCTCACATTTTGTTCTTTTATGCCATTCATCCACCCAGCATTCAGTTAAGTGTCCATCAGGAGTGTAAGGGCGTAGAGCCACTCTACTCATTTCAGACATTTCAGGCAAGAGGGGCTAGTTGTTTGCCCCATAAGTAGAACCTCTTTAGTCCAGACAATGCGGGGAGAGGGTTGTCCAGATCTGCCGATTGTCCGAACCATGAGGGTGATCTCCAGCTCATACCAAAAACATTTCCTACATATCATTTTTGTTCATTGATTTCATATATATATATATATATATATATATATATATATATATATATATATTTATATATATATATATATATATGTGTGTGTGTGTGTGTGTGTGTGTGTGTGTGTGTATATATATATATATATATATATATATATATATGTATGTATATACAGTAATCCCTCCAATATCCGATGTAATAGAGCCAAAGGCATGTCCGGATAGTGATCCTGTCCGGATATTGGGCCCCAGCCTCCTGGACTTGTACTTATGGACCCTAACTCAGAAAAACACCTATGCAACTCCCTGTGGACATGCATTGCACCTATTTAAGACCCAAATCACACCAATAAGGGACATAAAAGACTTAAATAAATGCAAAAGAACCATAAAATGAGGTTTTAGAGGTGAGTTTATACAATATTAAACATTCTGGGTACTTACAAGTCCCTGGCTCCTGGACTGGTTTGAACCGCCAGTTTGCAGTCCACAGTTAATCCTCTGCACTCTAAATTCTAATTTCTTAACACTGCACAACACTGTAAATTCCCATGTGTTCTAGTGGCGAGGTATTGCAGTTTATTCACTGTTTATTCACAAAAAACAAGCACCTGTGGCTTGCACTGCTATAAGCATCCGCTCTCGATCAGAGTTAGGCTGTGAGTGTTGATGATGGCGGGGTACCAGAGTTGCCAGATCGCAACAGCCACATTACCAATCTCCTCAACTTTCAATACCAAATTTAACTTTTCATTACCAAATTCGTGAAGCTAGCATTTATTCTTCACTAATTATATATACAAGTGGAAGTACATGTAATCACTCTCCTTATAATTAACACCATGTTGATTATTTTCACGCTATGTAAGGTAGCAGATTAATCAGAGAGAGCAAACAAGCCACCATCTCCATCCTGTGTATCCTCATACATGTGAAAAATCCATTTGGTAATGCATTATTCTGATTCATTACCAAACGAATTTTTCATTACCAAATTGGCCCACACTTGGTAATGAAAAATACCAAATGGCAACCCTGACAGGGGAGGGGGTAGGAAGGAAGGGGTGAAGGGACCATGGTGTAACAGCTGTTCTGCGCCACGCAGCAATTTCAAATTACGGGTGGGAAAAAAGTCAGATTTTTTTTTAATTGCAGTTTTTGGCCCATTTTGGGAATATTGGATCCCAGGACGATTATGTCTGGTTAGTGGAGATGTTCGGATATTGGGCGTTCGGATATTAGAGGGATTACTATATATATATATATAAATGGACTCCCATGGGAGATGTTGTATTCTGATGATTTGATGTTGATTGCAGAGAATGAAAGGGAGACGGAGGAAATATTTAGGAAGTGGAGAGATGGTATGGGACACAAGGGCTTAAGAGTAAATGCAGATAAAACAAAAGTGATGATATCTAGGGTTGGTGGCGATACTGTAAAAAAAGAGGGAGAGGACGATATGCAATTTGCCACAAGGGCATGGGAAGTAATTTCATCGTGTGCAGTGTTTGTGATAAGTGGGTGCTTAAGAGATGTAGTGATATTAGAGGTAGACTGCAAGATAATGCTGATTTTATGTGTGTGGCTTGTCAGGGAGAGAAGGTGGAGATGGTCAGGCAAGAAAGGATTGAACTTGCTGGTGAGTCTCTTGAGTGTGTGAAAGAGTTTTGTCATTTGGGAGACATGGTATGTGCTGGAAGTGGGGTTGGAGCTAGCTCTGTGGTGAGGGTAAGAAGTGGTTGGAAGAAGTTCAGGGAGCTGTTGCCTCTCCTGACATTGAGAGGGCTTTATCTATTTGCTAAGGGATCTCTGTATGCAACATGTATTAGGAGTGTAATATTGAATGGTTGTGAGACCTGGGCAATAAAGGAAGAGGATATTCACAGGCTCAAATGTACAGAAATGACAATGATTAGGTGGCTGTGCAGTGCGTCCTTGTGTGCAAGGCCTAGGGGGGCTGGGTTTACAATGGAAGAGTTGAGAGGTAGGATGGGACTGGAGTGTATTGATGTTGTGATGAGGAGAGGTATATTGAGATGGTTTGGGCATGTGAAGAGGATGGGGAATGATAGTTGGATGTAGAAGGTGAGAAGCATTAATATAGGGGCTGGGATTGCGAGGGGTAGACCGAAAAAGACATGGGATGAGGTCATTAATTGTGGCCTCAGGTTTAAGGGTCTGAACAGGGAGGCCGCCATTGATCGAGCATTATGGAGCGTCACCATTAGGTGACCAAGGCCAACACATGCCAGCATGTTGGAGCCTTCAAAAACGAAAAAGTATATATATATACTGTATATATATATATATATATACTGTATATATATATATATATATATATATATATATATATATTTATCGTCGGGCTATAGATAGATAGATACAGTACAATCCCAGTTAACCGGGTGGCTTGGGGAATTTACCATCCCGGTTACAGATTTTTCCCGTATTTCTGATTTTCAAATCAAATCTATACAAAGGCTATCACAGCAGTAAATACAGTTCAGGTACTCACCAGTCACATTAGGGGTTACACTAAGAGATTCCGCCTGAAAAACTGCCTTGTAAACACACACCATGGTCATAACGCACGTGTGCAATGTCTAGCAATTTGCAGTACTGCAAATTACACCAGTCCATTGTTTACCGAATTACTGTATTCATTATATGTACTGTACTCATAAAAATTGAAAAATAAAATAAAGAAATAAAAGCTTGAACATTTATTAGTGAACTGATGATGTGTTAAGACTGCACTGTAGAATTATCACAACACTTGTGCCCTCACGTGAGTTTGTTTACGTTTCCGACTTCTTCTTCTTCCCTACCTGACCTCCATCACTCCACCCCTCACCCGCCACTCAGCTGTTTTGCAGAAAATAAAATAAATGATGTACGTATGAAATGGAGGCATATTATTTATTTTTCTTCCAACAAAGTAAACTTTCATTCCTATTAACATTTATATTCAGCCATTAGTGTTTTATAATGTTCGCCTTTTTCAAGTCTGTTGCATACTGTATGTCCAGCTTCTGTTTCAAGGTAAGCACGATACGCTTACGTTTAGTTTGCACTTCAGGCATTTTGGAGTGTACAAATTACCGTCTATCAGAGGAACACAACAGCAAAAGACCTTGTTTACTGTCTGGTGGCAAAACGCAGACTGGTGATTTTTGGAGGGTGTGGAGGATGACTGAATTCAAGTACGGGAAAGAGGGGGAGAGGAGGGGTGGTTAAGAGGATTTGCTAGGGATTTACATCAGCCGGAAATGCCTTCACCTCGCTTTGTCTGACTTCCCCCAGCCTCGCGTGACACAATCAAACGGCGGTTTGGCGGTCCATTCAAATTGGCGCACAGTTATAACTTACTGACATTTTTACCAGCCCTTGAATTTTCCCGTTGTTCTGAGTATTCCGTTTGTCTGGATACCGGATAGCTGGGATTGTACTGTAGATAGATATATATTTATTAAATATACATTAATATACCGGTATATATCTATATCTATCTGTATATCTATCTATCTATATATATCTATCTATCTGTCTATATATATATATATATATATATATATATATATATATATACAGTAATCACTCTAATATCCGGACGCCCAATAACCGAACATCCCCACTACCCGGACCTTATCGTCCTGGGATCCAACATTCCCAAAATGGTCAAAAAAAAAAAAAAAGATTTTTTCCCGTCCGTAATTTGAACTTGCTGCGCGCGCCGCGGGAGAGCATTGTTTTGGTGCGTCATTCCTCCGACGTCCGATAGAGCACCGCTGCATCCTCCCCACTTCCCGCCTGTCTCTCACCGCGACTGGACCTACGCCCCTCGCAATGGCTGCCCACGTGCTCGCTTTTGTGGTGGTGCCCTACCTGCTGCAGGGCCTCCTGCTGCTCTCGGGCCTCCTCTTAGTGTGTGTGATGATGGCCCCGCCACCTGAGAAAAGGAAGAGAGTGGTGTTGACTCTGGAAAAGAAGAGGGAGATATTGGAGAAAGTTGATGCGGGTTGGTCTTCTTCCCACATTCTCCGCGAGTATAACCTGGCCCGGTCGACTTTGTTCGATATCAAACGTTCCCGAGACAAACTCATGCAGTACACGGCTGACTTCTCGTCGAGAAGGAAACGCAACGTGGAAAGGAAAGTTATGTTTACCCCCAAGTTTGCAGAAATCAACCGATCCACGTTGATTTGGTACCGACAGCAACGTGCAGCTGGTGTGATGGTACGTGGAACGAAGCTGAAGGCTGCTGCTGAGAAGTTCGCAAGGCTTCACGACGCCCTAGACTTCAAGGCATCCGAGGGTTGGCTCTTCGCGTTCAAGTTGCGACATGGCCTTACTAACCGTAAAGCACATGGCGAAGCATTGGACGCTAACGAGGATGGAGTTGACGAGTTTCGGCACAAGGTGAAAGGCTTGATCAACAGGGAGGGCCTAACTCTCGGTCAAGTCTACAATGCTGACGAAACTGGCCTATTCTATCGCTCGCTGCCAACGAACACTCTAGCCGAGGAGACGGAGAAGCGTGTACCTGGCCGCAAGCTTTCCAAGGAACGGATATCTGCTTTGTGTTGTGCCAGTGCTAACGGCATGCACCGGCTTAAGCCCGTTGTTGTTGGCCGTGCAAAGCAGCCTCGGTGCCTTCGTGGGGTGATGGATGTCCTTCCTGTCGTCTGGTACCATTCTTTGAAAGCATGGTTCACAGCTGTGATTTTCAAAGACTGGTTTCACCGTCACTTCGTCAAGGAGGTCATCCATTACCAGACGAAGACACTGGGAATCCCTCGCGACCAGGTAAAGGATCTCCTTCTGCATGACAATGCACCTGCCCACCCGTGCGACAAGGACTTGGTTGCTGAGAATGGCCGTATTAGGTGCATGTTTCTGCCACCTAATACGACTGCTCTCATTCAGCCCATGGACCAAGGAGTGATCGTGGCAACAAAGCGCCTATACCGTCGGAAGTTCCTGGACGAGGTGATGGTTGTTCTCGAGGACGAGGACGAGCGCAGGGAAGGACGGGACACACGAGGCAAGCGGACTTTGGAAAACCTTCGCCGCTACAACATCAAGTCTGCGCTGTACAACTGGGCTAGTGCATGGAAGGAAGTCCCTGTGAAAACTCTTGAAAATGGTTGGTCTCGTCTGCTTCTCGGAACGGATGTGGAGTACGATTTTCTAGGGTTTGACGTGGATGACTTCCGTGCACGGCTACGTACGCACGGCGACGATGTTGATGTGGACGATGTTCGTGAGTGGTTGGACGATGACAAGGGCGATCCTGGGTATCAGACTTTGTCTGATATCGAGATCGCATCTTCGGTTGCTGGTGTCAGTACCGAACTTGAAGATTCCGATGATGAAGGCGACGATGATGCAGACTCCTCTCAGCAGGACACTACTCCAGCCATCCCCAAGCTGAGCGCACTCCGGGAACATCTAGAGTTCGTCCTAGACTACCTGGAACACCCGGACTGCGACAGGGAGATGGGGCCCTTGGGACTCGTGGAGGAAGTGCGTGCTTTCAGGCAGCGCATCATCAATCGTCAGAATCGTCGGTCCTTGCGTCAGTCAACGATTGACAGTTTTTTCAGGCCCGTGACCCCCGCTGTGCCCAGCCCTGGCTCCACTCCGTTGCCTCCCCAAGACAGGCCCTCATGCTCCGAGCCACAGCCCAGCACATCAGCCACGGTGGAGTCACCGCTCGACGTGAGTTTGCGGCTTTCCTCAGAGTCCTCTGCAGTGGGTACGCCATCACCACGACCCAGCGATGCACCCCTTGGTCGCCTGCCAGTGATACTCTCGGACTCTGACAGTGAATAAACAGCAAGAACTTCTCCACTAGACCACACGGGAATTTTGAGTGTTGTGCAGTGAAAAAAACGGTGTGTTGTGTTAAGGTTTTTGAGTTGAGAGAAAAGACTCAGTGGAAACTAAATTTAACGTAAATAGACTTCTTTGTTTTGGCTTTGGAAATTTGGAAAAAAAGGGGAAAAGTTAATGTGCAGCACTAAATTACAATGGAGCATTATTTGGACAAAAGTGAACACTGTGAAGAGAACGGACTTCTGTGTGTTATTGACTAAGTTCAGTGCAAGACTTCAGGAAGAGTGTACTGCAAGTGCTTCAGGAAATCGTTCTTACTGTCAGAGTCCAAGAGGAGGCGGTTATTCATCGAGGTGGCCAGGGACTTGCTGTAAGTAGCCAGAATGTTTCATACTGTACTTTTTTCCATACTATACTTACCAGAATGTTTCATACTGTACTTTTTTCCATACTATACTTACCTCATGCATGTGCAGTAGGAATGTGTTTTTCTGAGTTAGGCTAGGTTAGGGTCCATAAGTACCAGAATGTTTATTAATGTATGAACATACTGTACTTCTAAACCCTCATTTTATGTTTCTTTTGCATTTATTTCAGTCATTTATGTGCCTTATTGGTGTGATTTGGGTCTTAAATAGGTGCTATGCATGTCCAGAGGGAGTTGTGTAGGTGTTTCTCTGAGTTAGGGTCCATAAGTACAAGTCCATAAGCTGGGGCCCAATATCCGGACAAAACCAATAACCGGACCTACCAATGGCTTTATTACGTCGGATATTGGAGTGATTACTGTATATATATATATATATATATATATATATATGTATGTATATATATATATATATATATATATATATATATATATATATATATATATATATTTATTTATATATATATATATATATATATATATATATATATATATATACACTCAGTTCTCATAAATCGCGTATTTATAAATCATGGATTTGTAAATCATGGTTAAGTGGCTGTCAGACTGCCGGCACCCTTAAATTGCTGTTAAGTCATGAAAATTGCGGATCTAGGCACCAAAGTGGGCCTTTTCCGAGGAGAAATGTAAACCGCGGCATTCGATTTGAAAATCGCGACCCAACAACCAATCACACCCGTCCCTGGTGGCAAGTGTGCATACTAATGCCGCAGAGTTAATGAGAAACATCAGGAATTCATCACCCACTATTTTGCCCGGGTAAGTGCAGAAGCTGAGCCAGAACCTCAGCCTGGCCCTTCACACACTGAGGATGTGGATGACGTAGCATCTGTCATCTCTGAGGCAGACTTTGAGGGCTTCCTGAGGGAGGCAGAGGAGCTGGAGAAGAGAGAACAGCATGAGGGAGCACCCCCACCTCATGCTGAGAGGTTCTAAGATCTTCCCAGCACCACCCCACTCCATTCACTTAAGCAATATTGTCATAGGATTAAGGTGAGATCCCATAATATTGATTATTTCTATTAAGTACATGCACTGAATATTCCTAAATTTGTATGTTTGTGTTTGATGGTGCCTAGATAGGTGTAGGTAGGGTGCTGTGGGGGGTGGTTGGCCAAAGTCCAGACCCAAATTCATTTTTCACATGAGTTATTATTTATAAACCGCGGAATTTGTAAATCGCGGCAGTGGTCTAGACCCAAATTGCCACGATTTACAAGGATTGAGTGTATATATATATATAATCTACTGTATATGTGTGTGTGTGTGTGTGTGTGTGTGTGTGTGTGCGTGTGTGTATGCGCGTCTGTACACAAAAATAGTCGAACGAAGTTTGTTGTGTTATGTAGAAGTAAGGTCCAGGCAAGGAACTACAGTGTAAATTATGGTCAGTAAAGGAATAAAGCCCTTGTAGGATCTGAAAATGACCTAAACATCATTATCCATTGCACTATTTTCAAGCCTGTCTTTGCTTAAATGAGCTAATGCTAAGAATTAAACAAAAGTCTTTTGATCGTATCTGCTACCTTGCTACAGCCAACATGTTTTTGTATGATTGTCGTCATGTGGTTGTGTGAATGAATCAGTCACGCACGCAGCCGGTGAGTCTTTTCATCGAGAACCACCAAGCGCCAACCGCCTCCAGTTTGTGTTCTGTATTTACCTATTTTGAGGGTGGTAATGGACCTTTTCCTGATGAAAATTTTCCCTGTTATTATCATCACGCTCATTAAGGCATACCTACGATTATTTATGGCATAACGGAAGAAATGTACACAAAGGTGGATTTTGTTTCACATTTTCCAACTGGAGGTTAGGTTTGGATAGGTTTGGTTAAATTATTAGGTACTGTAAGCTAGGTTAGGTTAAGTTTAGTTAAATTGTGAGGTTAGGACAGTGGCATTCCGTGAAAAGACTAATCCCACGCAGCTTCCTTGCACCAGACAGACAGACTCATAGACCTCCACAGTTCATAAATTATCTTTGTACACATATTAAAAGTTGAACTTACCACTCCATTACAGTTATTTTACAATGTAGTTGTAGCAAAGTACTGGTAAGCTGTCATTTATAGCAAACATCTTTGTGTTTAATAACAGAATGAAAAGCTTAAGCATTATGACATCCAGTTTACTGTGGTTGGACTGCCACATGTGACAAGATGTAGGGGGATTGCTATGGCAACCAAGCAAGTGCCTCACCCTACAGCGTTCACAGACGTTATCATAATTTACAATTTTTTTCCTTTTATACCAAGAATTACTGTTTGTCCATCAGAATGTGCTAGAATCTGTTTAAACCAAAAATTTATCAAGTACAGTAATCATCAGCACTGAAATTTTTTGGCATGAAATTACAAACAAAATTGTGCTGTGGTTGCGACAGGTGGCTAGTAGTGCACTGTGTGGTCACTGAGTAGCATTCATGTCATGCACATTGTAGGGAAGGTCTGCTGAGAGTTTACTAACCCCTCCACAATTTATGAAATAACAGTGTTGTGCTCACATAGCACTCAGCACGATTGCTGGTGTACATACCATCCATCCATCCATCCACCATCCAATCCTATGTCGCCCCATGAGAAACGTAGGAACCCGGGGCTAGGCAAATTGGTCCTGACATTTAAGATGGGAGTGACCAGCCTCACTCATCCCTGAGTGGCATAACGTGAGCAATAAACTCCAACCACCCTATAGATAAATACCTACACAGGCTCAGTCCAGTTGGAGCACCTTAATTACCCACTAAACCACCAGGTGCCATAATTTGGTTATATGGTTACCACCCAGCTTAGTAAATAGTTTCCTGGTGTACAGGGAACCAGTTATAAACTTTTCTAGATTGAGTCATGTCTCATGGCAGCTTTAGAGTTTTTCTTTTACTATCACCACATTCATTGTAATATCATACTTTAAAGCAAGCTGCCTAATTTTCCTTTTGTTTTTCTTGATGCTTGGTACATGTTGTTTGGCAATACCACACTTTTACTACAAGTATGCCTGCAGAAACATCAGCTTTAATTTATCCAGAATTTTCACTATCAGCATTATGTAATGGTACATGCTTCCTTTTGACACCTTTAATCTTTCCAGAGGCTCCATTTGCATTGAGAACCATGGTAAGGGGCAATGACTTTTGAAGTACTGTACAAGGAAAAAAAAAAAAAAAATGTTGAAGTTGTTGATGGTACGAATGCTCATGTGTTTAAACAGAGGGGCCCTTGTTGCCACCTAGCTTGATCTGAGACCAAACAAATGACATTTGCTTTCTGGCCTGCAAGTAAAAATGGTTTTAGAATTATTTTAGACATATTTTTGGAATTCATATTTTTCTAATTTTGTCCGAATTAACCAAAATCTGGTCTAACGGGGTCTGAACCAAAGAGGTTGTACTGTATTTGGTGACCAATAACCCCAATCATCCCTCCTAGTGAGACCCTCTTGGGCCACATCAGGTTGTTGTACTATATTAGGTTAGCAATAACCCCAGTCATCCCTCCAAGTGAGACACTCATGGGCCACATCAGGTTGGAGCATCTTGACATTCTAGACCACCAGACATCTAAACACTGTGGAAGAATTTATCTAGCCTCTTGATATTTCCATATTCCATTATTCCTGCTTAGGCTGCTCTAAAGGGATCAGTTGCATCATCACTGTCATCATAACCCTGTTTCATACTACTATGTGGTATTAGTAGGATTGAAAGCAGTGTAACTAAGAGTAAAGTAACGTGCAGATACCTCTGCTTGTGAAGTGAAGTAAGGCTTTTTAAGGTTTGAGAGAGGTGTGAATGATTGTGTAGCCAATTTCACTGGGTAGGTTGTTGATAGTTCTCCTACTTTTGCAGTTTCTCATTCTTTGTGGATCCTGCCTCATTCGATCTTTAAGGTGAGAATTAGAATGGTGATGATAATGATGATATTAAGTTGATCTCTAAAGACATTTTTAAGAGGATATCTAGGTAAGTTAAATTGGAAATTAAAGTACTTGGGCACTGTGCATCGTACTGTGACAGAAAAGTGTAAAATCAATTTCTGCATATCCAAAGACCAATTTTCATATGTTACATTAACACAAGAGGTGGTGCAAATATTAGTATATTTATGAGAGCTGGAAGGGGTTGGAAAAAGTTCTGAGCTGTTGCCCGTTGTGACAGTGAGGGTACTCACTGTATGTAAATGGGAAACTGTTTTTTGTTTGCTAAGTATGATGCTGAAATTTGTGCATGTCTGCAGCTTTCATTGTATTGATTTCATTGGATTTTTGACCACCACTTGGTGGTGGTGAGAGTCAAGGTTCAAGTGCAATGGAGAAATAGGAGGAGGGAAGGACAGGAGGAAGTAGTCCATACAAGGAGGGCAGAAAGGTTGCAAGAGGATGGAAAATGGCAGAATATAAGAGATAAGTGGAGGAGTGATTGGGTAAATATGATCTGGATCAGATGGGGGGAGGTGGAAGATATGTGCAAAATTTTCAAAGAAGAAATAAGTGCAGCATGTGAGATGCTGTGTAGGATGAAGCGAAGACGAAAAGGGGTGCAAGAAACAGCATGGTTGAATGAAGAGGTGAGGCAAGCTGTGGTGCAAAGAAGAAAGCATATAGTGAGTGGATGGGAAGCAGAGGCATGGAGGAAGTTGAGAGATGGAAGAGAGAGTTATATGTAGAGAGGAAGAGAGAGGTGAAAGGATTAGTAAGAGTATGAGGAGAGAGGATGAGGAATTTGGAAGGAATTTGAATATAAAGTGGAGGGAATGTAAGAAATGTTGTGGAAGGAGGTAAAGTGAGTTAGACAGGGTGATAAGGAAGTTAGTTAGGGGAGTGAAAGATAAAAATGATAGATTGATAGTGGAGAGGGAGAAAAAGTGAGCAGATGGAGAGAATGCTTTAAGGAATTGTCAGACATAGAGAATGGAAGTAATGCGAATATAAGTGGTTGGGAATTGCTGGGAGAATGAAGGTGGTGAGGGGAGGAAATCAGTAGGATGGAAGTAGTGGATGCAATGAAGAAAGTCAAAATGGAGAAAGCCCCAGGAATTGATGGAGTGTATGGTGAAATGCTGAAGCGTGGAGGAGAGATAGTAGTACGATGGATATGGAAGATGTGCAGATTGGCATGGGAGGAAGGCAGAGTCCTGGAGGATTGGAAGTTAGGTATAATTTCTCTATTCTCCTGTACAAAGGAAAGGGGAAAAGGAAGTGTGCATTAATCATAAAGGCATTTGTCTTCTTAGTGTAACAGGCAAAATATATGGTAGGATACTTACTGACAGGAATTAGTCGGAAAAGAACATGGAGGTTTTAGGAAAGGAAGAGGTTGTATAGATCAAATATTCATCCTTAGATCTTTAGTGGAAAAGTTTCTAGAGAAGGGAAAAAAGTTATATGCGGCCTTCATGGATTTGGAGAAAGCATATGGCCAAGTGGATAGGCAGGGAATGTGGAAAATACTAAGAACAGATAGAGTAAATGGGAAGTTGTTGAATGCTGTAAAGAGCATGTATGAAGGTGCTAAGGCTGCAGTGAATGTGGATACCGTAGTGAGCTAAGTGAATTTTTCTATCTGAATGTTGGATTGAAACGGATGTGTCACGTCTCCATGGTTGTTCAGTCTGTATATGAATAGGGTTGTATAAGAGATACAGTAAATTCCCGATTATCCCACATACTAGAGCCAAAGGCCTGATGTATACTGTACTGTCAAATAAACAGATTATGCAAAAGTCACCACTAGGGGCCTGTAACCCCCCAATCCTATAACACTTATCCACTGTCTAACCCGTACAAAATGCTTTAAAATGTCAAAAAGCAGCTAAGAGGCATTCCTAAAAATAAAATATTGTAATGTACTGTTAAGTGCAGTGTAATTTTATGTACAGAAGCAATTTTATGTTGACAGTGGGGATAATACCAAAATCTCCCTAACTGGGAGACCTGTTTTCTTTCACCCGGCAGTACAGTACTGTATAACACACATTATAAATACTATTAATCGTCAAAAATTGGCTAAAGATATTCATACTATTGAAATACTGCATATACTGTGAAGGACAGTGTAATCTTATGTACAGAAACACATTTCATGTTGATGGTGGTGATGATGATGGTGATGTAGACATTATTGGAGAATACTGTACAATATCACCCAAAATAAACGATCAAAGCATCAAAAAACAGAAGAAAAAAAAAAACATGAATAAAATGAAGTATGCTTCACTATTGTACTGTACTGTGTACACCATATTGTACTTTCTTTGATCGAAATTCTAGCACTCTGCCACACACAACTCAATAAAACTTTTGTCTCGTAGTAGCAAAGGCAAACTTCACTTGGGAAGAAGCAGTTGTCTAAATGATTTTATATATTGTGTTAACAGTTCCTTTGTAGCATGATTATTGTGTTTCGTAAAATAAACACATTTGTATAAACTCTTCTTGTTTAGTAACGCAGTTTAATCGACTTCTTTTCAATACACTTTCATCAGTGCCTTAGCAGAGTCCAACAGTCACTTGTACAGTGCAGTAATGTGCACTTCAGAACACTGTAACACTGCAAGTTGCACTTACCAGAGTGGAGAGGAGGGGGGAGGACAGCAGTGTGATATGTCAGAAAGCCACAGCAGCACTAGAACGCCAGCCAGGTTTTCGAGGGATACCCTTGGCAGCATTGCCGTTTAATAATAATAACGCTTTGGAAGAGACATAGAGTGTAGTGTAGGTTCGTTTGAGTATTGGCACCAAAACAGCGGAAGAATACAATGGAGAGTAAGCGAACATCCACCTTCCTGCTGCCAGCCAGTGAAAATTCAACATTAGAATTCTCTCTCCCGTGCCTTAGCCAATCAAAACTCTTTTAATCCCAACTACTGCATCTCTCCTCCATACCCACTACCAAACACCCTGTGAGCTGCTAGACCCACTAACAGTCAATCCTCCCTTCCTCAACACTCCACCCCTTTCATATTACAGTACATGTACAGTATAACCCCAGTCTTTTTTGTATTTTATTTCTTTATTTTCCTTTTTTGTGATTGTGGATGGATGTTTGATGACAGCAACTGTCTTATGCTGGATAATTATGTACTTTTAACAAGAAGAAAGGGTCCTTCATGCCAGGTAGTGTCAAAGATTTTGTGCTTTCTGCTGGATACCATTTTAATTCAGCCATTGGCTACGCCAAATTATGTTGTATGCCAGGTTGTGCCGAGACAGATAATCAGGAGTTTACTGTACAAGGTAGAGCAATGGATATTGGAACAGCCCTAATAAGAGGGAGCAACATTTGGAAACTTCCTGTATTGTTGTTTGTGGATGATACTATATTGTTAAGTGAAGACGAAGGGGAACTGTAAGCATTGGCGAATGAGTTTGAGAGAGTGTGTAAGAAACTGAATCTAAAGGTGAATGTAGGGAAGAGTAAAGTGATGGTCTTTGAGAGAAATGAAGTCACTGAATGTACAGTGAGGTTGGATGATAAGGAAATGGAAAATGTGAGTGAATTTAATACCTGGGTAGTATGATGTGTAATGATGGAAGTTTGGTGCATGAAATGCTTGAATGGGTACAGCAGAGAAGAAGGGTTGCTGGTTCCTTGAAAGCAGTGATAAGAAATAGGGAAGTGAGCATGAAGTAAAAAAGTCACTGCATGACAGTATTGTGATACCAACTCTATTGTATGGAAGTGAAGCTTGGACCTTGTTGGAAGGACACAAGTGAAGAGTGAGAGCAGTGAAAATGAGTTATTTGAGAGGAGCATGTGGAGTTACATGGAGAGACAGACTGACAAATGAGGAAGTGTAGGAGCATTGTGATGTGGTCGTGGATGTGATAGAAAGCTTTAGGAGAAACACCTGAGGTGGTTTGGCAGTGTGGAAAGGATGGAAAGCAAGTGGTTAACGGGGAGAGTGTGTGTGAGTGAGGTGGAGGGGGGGAGAGGGAGGGGGAGGCCTAGGATGAGATCGAGAGATGGAGTGGAGAGGTATATGAGAGAGAATGGATGTGAGCTGGGGGAAGAGCAGTGAAATGGTGGAGGACAGGGCGATATGGAGGCAATTTGTTTGTGACCACCCCTTACGGGATTAGGGTGTCTCGCAATAAATAGACAGACAGAAATGAGAATGGCAAAATGGATGTGTATGCCACACTTCAAGGCAAAACACCGTGTGCAGAATTAAGATGATGATTTAGTATCAAGAATGTCAGTGAGGTGATTCATACAAGTAGGCTATGGTGGTTAGGACATACGGAGGAAATGTATGAGAATAACTGATTGAAGTGCAGTACAGACGTGAATATGAATGGGAGTGCCCCTGTGGACTTATGTGTGTTGGTCAGGGGAAATGGAGCTCACTGTCTTAGTGCTGCAAGGAACAACTATGCAGTTAAAGGATAAAAAAATTCTGTGATATACAGGGTGGCCCATAAATAACACTACACTAGACTCTCAGCTGGTGGTATATTACATGTTGCTGGGATGACTGAGTCTGTTGTTGTGGGCTTGGATGTGGCAGTGAGATGAGGAAATGCATAAATGATGCAGGATAGACATTGATAATGCTGACTAAGCTGTTCCTGCAACACACAAGAAATTGCCGAGCAGAGCAGATGAGGAGCATAACGTGTAGGCCACCCTTGACTTGGCACTTGTCACACCAGATCGATTTTAGCTGTAACAACAAACTCCATTAAGAAGACTCATATTGCTCGTGTGTTGGTACTTAAACTTTCTTGACTAACTAACACCTTTTATCTTGCAGAAAATGATGAAGGACAACAACTTAGTGCGGCATCTGGATGCGTGTGAGACTATGGGTAATGCCACAGCCATCTGCTCAGATAAGACTGGAACCCTAACCACAAACCGGATGACAGTGGTGCAGTCCTATATAAGTGGGGAGGACCACAAGACCACACCCAAATATGAGTCTCTCCCCCACAATGTGGCAGATCTCCTCCTTCATGCCATCAGCATCAACTCTGCGTACACCTCACGGGTCCTGCCGGGCGACAATCCTGGCGATCTGCCAAAACAGGTCAGTTGTGTGTGATCAGAATAAGTGTTAACTGAGATACAGTATATATATATATATATATATATATATATATATATATATACATATATATACATACAGTCAGCGCTTGCATAACGCACGATCCTAAAACACGAAACGCACATGACACTGAAGGTGCCATTTTGTGTCCAAAAAAAATGTCAGAATGCAGAATAAAATAGATATAATGTGGTTGGAGAAAGCTGATAATTTTTTACTTGGCCTGACAACACAGTGACAGTGAACATAACACGGTGGGAAGCCCCAGTTTGTTTCAAAGTCATACTACGCGGCCAATAATAGGACGTGGCGCGAGGCATAAAATTACGGTTGGAAATCACACAACGTGGCATGTGATTGACAGAATGTGTATTGCATCAGCTAAAAAATAAGACATTAAACATCACATGCAGTATGGTGAGGTGATGGGAGGTGTGGTTGAAGGCAACTGACAGCAGGCAGTGAGCTAAGTGGGGGCAGGGATGGGTGGGGGGACAGGGAGGAGACAAGCAGGGGTGAGGGAGGGTGAGGAGAAGGAGAGGGAGACAAGTAGGGGTGAGGGAGGGCAGGGGGAAGGGGAGGGAGACAAGCAGGAGTGGGGTAGTATGGGGGAACAGGTAGAGAGATAAGAACTATTACCCCCCACTCCATCTCTCTCACTCACTCACTCATTTTCTTGTTCATTCATTCTCTTACTCACTCACTTTTCTCTCTCTCTCTCTCTCACACACACACACACACACACAAATGAGGACAGTAATAAAGGATAGGATGGAGGGAAGTAACAAGTGGAGTCCCTCAAGGCTCGGTGTTGGCGCCAGTAATGTTCCTGATTTACATAAATTATATGGTAGATGAAGTGAACAGTTATGCAACTCTGTTTGCTGATGATGCAAAGATCTTGAGGAAGGTAGAGGTTGAGGAGGATTGTAAAATGCTGCAGGAGGATCTGGATAGGGTACATGAATGGAGCCAGGTGTGGGAAATGAAATTCAGTGCAAGAAAATGTAAAATTTTGGAAATGGGAAAAAGTACCAAGAGGCCATCACTGAATTATTTGATGGGTAATGAACCAATCACAAAAGCGAGAGAAGAGAAAGATTTGGGAGTGCTGGTCGAGGACAGTTTGCCACCTGAAAAACACATTAACAAGACAGGGAGACGTATAAACTCCTGACTAATATAAGAGTAGCTTTTCATTATATAGATGAGGAGATGATGAAGAAATTGATAGTGGCCATGATTCGACCCAGGTTAGAGTATGCAGCAGTAGTGTGGTCCGCACACAATAAGAAAGATATAAACACGATTGAGGGAGTACAAAAAACAGCAACCAAAATGGTCCCCAGTCTGGAAGATCTGTCATACAGAGAGAGGCTGGAAAAGCTGGATTTGCCTTTCCTAGAAGACAGAAGAAAGAGAGGCGACATGATTGCAGTGTTCAGGACCATGATAGGGGTAGATAAAATTGACAAAGAAGATCTGTTTGTATGGGATAAGAGAGTAACAAGAGGACACGGAATGAAACTGAAGAAGCCAAGGTGCTTGAAAGATATCAAGAAATATAGTTTTCCATATAGATGTATAGATCTGTAGAATAGCCTGAACAAAGAGATTGTTCAGTCTACAAACTTAAACGAGTTTAAAGCTAAATTTGACTTACTGAGAAACAAAGACAGGACCCCACGAGCATAGCTTATTTCCTGTATATCACAATTAGGTTAATAAATACACACACACACACACACACACACTGTGAAAGATCAGAAGTTGAGGAAGTGGTACTGATGGAGAGTAGGAGAGAAGAGGGTATTAAAAACGTCAAAAATAATTTGAAGGTGATATACACTAATGTTGATGGTTTCATATCGACAAGGATCGAAATTAACGATTTCTTGAGAGAACATGAACCTGATGTCATGTGCTTTGTAGAGACCAAATTAAGAGAAGATATTGATGTTCATTTGGGAGATGGTAAATACAAACTGTGGAGAAAAGACAAAAGAAAAAACGGGAGGAGGATTGATGATAACAGTGAAGAACAACATAAATGTAGATACTGTGGAAATGGGAGAAGGCAAGGCTGAAGTGATATATATGAAATTAGAAACTGGAGAGAATGTTAAGTGAGATATGGCAGTAGTGTATGTTCCCCCAAAGACGAGAGCATGGAAGGATGACGAATACCATGAGATGTTGTCAGATATGGCTAGCTATTTACAAAAAATAATTGAGAAAAACAATAATATAATTTTGGTGGGTGACTTTAACTGTAAAGAGGTGAACTGGGAGGAATGGGACTCAGGAGGCAGCGAAGATTCATGGGGCACTATATTATTAAATATAACAATGAATAATGATGACGCAATGGGTCAAATAAAGAGACTCGGTTCCGAGGTGAGGACACACCAGCAAGATTATACTTACCGTTTACCAAAGAACCTGATGTAATAGAATCTTTGAAATATTTGTGTCCTATAGGAAAAAGTGATCATGTGGTCATTGAGTTCCAGATGATAATAGAGAACGTCGAGCCAAGAAACGAGCTTTATAGGCAGGGAAGATACAACTTCGGGAAAGCAAATTTTACAGGATTGAGAAAATTTTTCGAAAATGCGGATTGGAGAAAATTCAGAGAAATGAGAGATACAGAGGAAGTGGGATATCTTTCTAGACCTCTATAACTGGGAGTGGAAAAATTTGTACCAAGAGTAAGAGGGAAAGAAAACAGGAAAAAGGAGTGGTTTAATAGAAGGTGTATGATAGCAAAAAAGGAGAGGGATAAGGCGTGGAACAAATGGAGAAAGAGAAGTAACAACAGAACAAAGGAAGAATATAAAAGATCTAAAAATGAATACGTAGAGAAGAAAGGAATTTTGATAAAGGTATAATAGACAAATGCAGGGATGAAACCACTCCGTTTAATAGATTTGTAAATGGCAAACTGAAACAAAAGGAAGGAATCACCAAACTGAAAGTAGAAGGAGAGGTCTATAAAGATGCAGCGGTACAAGCTGAAATAATGAACAAATGTTTCAAATCGGTTTTCACTAATGAAAAGGAGTTTGTGGAAGGGGAGGGAGTGATTTGAAATGTACTGGTGATAAAAGGTATAAAAGTGGAGGTACAGGAAGTGTATAAATTACTGGAAACTCAAGATGTATGGAAAACCCCAGGACTAGTTGGAATTTCTAATTGGGTACTGAAGGAATGCAGAGAATAACTGGTGAATAAAATTCACAGTTTAATTATGTGCCTCAAGAATGGAAGAGGGCAAATGTGGTACCAGTTTATAAGGGAGGAAACAGGGAAGAACCCCTGAATTATAGACCAGTGTCTCTAACCAGCATAGTTGCATAATTGTGTGAGAGAACCCTGAAAGACAGATGGATATAACATCTAGAAGAGATGAATATTTTGGCTGAATGTCAGTTTGGATTCAGAAGTGGAAGGTCATGTGTTTTCAACTTGTTGAGCTTTTACTTAAGAGTGGTTGATGTGGTACAGGAGAGAGACGGTTAGGTGGATTGTGTATATTTAGACTTGGAGAAGGCCTTCGACAAGATACCTCATAAGAGACTAATGTGGAAACTAGAGTACATAGGAGGACTAAAGGGGAAACTCCTGGAATGGATGAGAGACTTTTTGAGAGACAGACAAATGAGGACAGTATTAAAGGATATGATGTCTGGATGGAGGGAAGTAACAAGTGGAGTCCCTCAAGGCTTGGTGTTGGCGCCAGTAATGTTTCTGATTTACGTAAATGATATGGTAGACAGAATGAACAGTTATGCAAGTCTGTTTGCTGATAATGTAAAAATCTAGAGGAAGGTGGAGGTTGAGGAGGATTGTAAAATGCTGCTGGAGGATCTGGATAGATACATGATTGGAGCCGGATGTGGGAAATGAAATTTAACGCAAAGAAATGTAAAATATTGGAAGTGGGTAAAAGTACCAAGAGGCCATCACTGAATTATTTGATGGGTAATTGATCAATCACAAAAGTGAGAGAAGAGAAAGATTAGGGAGTGCTGGTCCAGGATAGTTTGTCACCTGAAAAACATATTAACAAGATAGTTGGAGAGACTTATAAACTCTTGACTAACATAAGAGTAGCATTTCATTATATGGATGAGGAGATGATGAAAAAATTGATAGTGGCCATAATCCACCCTAGGTTAGAATATGCAGCGGTACTGTGGTCCCCACAAAAAAGAAAGATATAAACAAGATTGAGAGAATACAAAGAACAGCAACCAAGATGGTCCCCAGTCTGGCAGATCTGTCATACAGAAAGAGGCTGGAAAAGCTGGATTTGCCTTCCTTAGAGGAAAGAAGAAAGAGGGAAGACATGATTGCAGTGTTCAGGACCATGGTAGGAGTAGATAAAATTGACCGAGAAGATCTGTTTTTATGGGATGAGAGAGCAACAAGAGGACACAGAATGAAATTGAAGAAGTCAAGCTGCTTGAAGGATATCAAGAAATATAGCTTTCCTTACAGAAGTATAGAGTTATGGAATAGCCTGGACAAAGAGATCGTCCAGTCTAAAAACTTAAACGAGTTTAAAGCTAAATTTGACTTACTGAGAAACAGCAACGGGAACCCACGAGCATAGCACATTTCGTGTATATCACAGTTAGGTCTATCTATCTGTCTGTCTATTGCCAGACGCCAAAATCCCATAAGGGTTGGCCATTGGACTTTGAGTTATTTGTTTTACGGGAAGGGGCACTAACCCTCCACCAACCCACTTGCTGACACATAGGGAGCACGTATGGTATGGTTATATGGTTACCACCCAGTGTTGTAAATGGTTTCTTGGCTTACAGGAAACCATTTGGCTTGTCACTCAATGTAAAGCCACCTGTAAAGGAAAGAAAAGCAATAAGAAGTAACAGGAAAGATGGGAGAAATAGTGAGAGGAGGGCAGGCATAGAAAAAGAATGATAAAGGCTAAGGAAAAAGTAGGCAGCACATCAAGTGAGTATATTAGGTAAATACATAAGTATTTGGAACGACTTAGACGAAAAGGTGGTGCAGGAGAAAAACATTCATGTGTGTAAAGGTAGACTAGATAGAGTTGGATATGGAGACAGGACAACACGAGCATTGCATAATTCCTGGATACTACAAATAGGTAAATACATATAGGTAAATACACACACACACACACACACACACACATAAACACACATATGCATTCCATCCCCTCCCCACCCCCTTTTTCTACCCTTCCCCAATTCCCCATCGCCCATCCCTCCTCCATCCCCCGCCACTCCCAGCAATTTTTTTTTTTCTCTTCAGTTTTTGGCGATTTACTCAAAAACCTTTGGTCGTATCGAAATTCTGAAAAAAACACAAGAAACCATATGAAATTCTGCATCTCAGCATATGCTTTACTCTTTCTCAGTGCAGGTAAAATTTTGCACTAGGACGTTGAGAATTTATTTGATGCTGTTTTTACCCTTGAACGATTTTATTCTCACTGCATTTCTGCACTTTTACTACCCAGTTTTATGTACGAGTGAAGATGATGGTATACGGTTTACTCCAATAATAACCAATTACCAAGAGCAAATTTGGTAGTGGAAATTTTTTCTTTATGCTTAGACAGGAACAGCCATAGGGGGGATGGAGGAGGGATGGGGGGTGAGAAGGGAGCGAATGGAGGGAGGACTGGGAGAGATGTTTACACCACCACATCTGTTTTCTGACATGCTTGTTTCAAACCTACAGCCCCTAAAAGTGAACTTGGAGCCAGCTTAGGTACCATGAAACCCGTTAACATGTATGCATATGGGCCTATAACACGGAATTTTCATAATGCAGGAGCTTCAGGGTACAATATTCCCACATTATGTGAGCGCATGCTGTATATACATACATACATACATATATATATATATATATATATATATATATATATATATATACGGTAAATCCTCGTATTTGGACGCATTTTACTTCAACGCCTAATTTTCTTGCAAGAAAAAAGTTTCCGAGTTGTCTCACAATTCGTGAATTTCCTCACAATTCGATGCTTCTAGCCAGCAGCCGACACTCAGCAGACGATGCGTACCGATGCTCAGTCTGGGCACTGTCCATTTTTCTATGCAACAGATTTCCATGATCTTTATACAGCAGGTCCAGCAGGGCAGTAGACACATGTGAGTTTGTTATTGTTTATGACCATAACGTACAATTTTCAGCCGTGTCGTGAATACACAGCAGGTCCAGCTGTATCCTTCTATCTGTCTTCATCTCTAGCTTCCTTTCTGGTCGTTCTGTAGCTGCTGTTGTAGACGGCCATCGTTCTTCTCCTAGATCTATCAACAGTGGTGTTCCTCAGGCCTCTGTCCTATCACCAGCTCTCTTCCTTTTATTCATCAATGACCTTCTAAGCTGTACATCTAACCCTGTCCTCTCATACGCTGATGACTCCACCCTTCACCTTTCCATTCGGTTCCCGCAACGTCCATCTCAGCAATTACTTCAACAAACAAGGGATGAGACTATGGCACGCCTAATGTCTGACTTGGCTCTTATCTCTGACTGGGGTAAAAATAATCTGGTTGTTTTTAATGCATCAAAGACTCAGTTCTTACACCTATCAAGCCGACAAATTCTTCCACAGGTGTACCCACTAATGTTTAATAATATTCAGCTTAATCCTGCATCATCCTTGAACATGCTTGGGGTCTCATTTATGTGGGACTTTTTTTTGGAAAGATCATATTACATCTCTTGTAAAATCTGCTTCTAAGAGATTAGGTGTGCTAAGCCGACTCCGCTCTTTCTTTACCTCTGCACAATTGTTGACTCTATGCAGGGGTTTATCCGCCCCTGTGTGGAGTACAACTCTCATGTGTGTGGAGGTTCCCCACATACAGCTCTTCTCAAAATGGTGGAGTCAGAGGCTTTTTGTCTCATTAACTCTCCTTCTCTTACTGACTTCCATCAACCTCTGTCTCTTTGCTGCATTGTTGCATCTTTATCTGTTTTCTGTTGCTACTTCAGTGGTCACTGCTCCTCTGAACTTTCTGCATGTATTCCTCCACCTCTACAACGGGCGCATAGCACCCATCTAGCAGCAAACTCTCATCCCTTTTCTGTCCAACTCTCTAACGCAAGAGTTAACCATTACCCCCAGTCCATCATTTATGCAACAGGTCAGCTCTGGAACTGTCTCCCTTTGTCTGTATTTCCTGCTTCCTATGATCTCCAGTCTTTCGATAGCAGTGTGTCCAGGCATCTCAAAATGATCGGATCTTGAATTTGGCTCTCTCTTGCATTCTGTTTTTCTCTTGGAGGGAACAGTTATTGCGGGCTCGTGGCCTTTGGTTCCTTCTTCCTAGCATTAAAAAAAAAAAAAATGTTATTGTTTATGATCGTAATGTACGATCTTCAGCCGTGTTGTGCTACTATTTCTTAACAAAGAATAGCTACATGTTTCTCGTAACACTATTTATTTTTGTTTTGGTGGACAAATACCTGAAGTGGATGTAAAATAAAGCTTATCGATATTTAAGGAAGGAAAGACTAATAACTGTCCCAATACAGAGATGGTAGACTCAGCCCACCAATTTTCTATTCGGTTTGACTACTGTATATTACAGCTTCTCTTCCTCGTAGCAGTGAGTAAAATAATGTTGTTATAATTTCTCCCTTCCTTTTAGTGACAAAGAGGGCACATAAAATGACCGGGGTTTAGTTGACCTACTTTGATGTTGAAAATTAAATAATCTGGTGAAAAGTGGTAGCCTTTCCTTGGTTAGTGACATCGGGAACTATCCCATCCACACTCAACACACCTTCACTTGCCAGTCAAGCCAGTCTTCACATTATTTCTGGTAAGGATTTTTGGTGTTGCAGCTCTTTATAACAGTTTTAATGTCTTTTCAGGCAATAGCAAACACTCTTCATTTAATTTTGGGTAGGGCCTGTTTGGTGTCATAGTACTTTGTGCTAGGGTAGGTACGCATCCTACCGGAACGCTCGTCTATTTTTCCCATTGATTCTTAACTTCACACTTTGACATTTCACAGTTCGCGAGGTTTTGGCGGAACATCCAAGCAGCGAAAAACGAGGATTTACTCTGTGTATATATATATATATATATATATACAATGGATTCTCAGATTTCAATGGGCATGAGTACAGTACCTAAAAATCATAGCGAAATTCAAATAATAGAAATTTAAAGTGAACTTCTTATGGGAAGAATTAGTTTGGGTCCGGGGCCTCCGAACCTAACTACGTAAAATCATGATTTTTTCCCCACACCCCCTGTAAACTTTTTGAACTATAATTGTGGTTATGTAACTGTAGTTCTGCAATGTATTGCCATACTGTCAGCAAGTGTATACTTGGTGTATTTCTGCCCTTTCCTGTATTGCAATTTCTCCTTTGGCTGTGATGATTTAGAGGTGCCAGGCTGCTCTTGTCCATTACCACTGCTACCCAAAGAACCACTCTTGCTTGCCATCTTGAAACAGGTAAGTTGCGATGAAAATACAAAGAAAATACATACAACTGAGTACCAGTGAAATGCATGTCCACACGTGGAAGGTACAGGCTGAAAGTGCGTCACTTGGCTATAGAGGGCTGGCTGCTGGCAGGACAGTCGCCGACAACAGAACATCACCTTGCACATGGCTTGTTGTTGGTGGTGCCGACTCCCATCCGGGAGCTCTTGTCCTTAAGCAACATGACTTTCTTTTTTTTTTTCTCAGTCTCTATTGTTCATTTCTTTGTTGCTCCTTATATTCATAATTGCCATACTTCTCTTCGTTTCAGTATTCTACCTACTGTATTTGCTACCACCTGTAATTCATTTTGTTTTAGTATTTCTATTATTGATTCTTTTCCTTTAATTTCTCTTGTTATATCTTCGAGTTATTAAAGTACTGATTAATTAATGATAAGTATAGTTATAGAATGACGGGGAATCGTCCAGGGTGCGAATTGTCCTGATGGGAAATCATCCATGTTTTGACGGGGAATTATCTGACGGGCGAATTGAATTGATGGTGAATTGTCTCGGAACCATATCATCGTATGCTTCATATACCGTATGAATAAATGATGTTGATTTTCATTCTCTTCTTGACACTTGTCACATATGATATTAGGTTAAGCTCACACTTTTTCTTATAATTTTTCTTCACTTCTAGCATTTTGGTTCGCATCAAAAATATTATCTTTGCTTGCTTTGGTTAGAGTCTAGCCCTGACAGCACATGTCACATACGATATTAGGTTAGGTTCATACTTTTTCTTATAATTTTCCTTCACTTCTAGCATTTTAAACTTGTAATAATCTCTACTCCATCTTATATAAGCATGCATTACTCTCAAAACGTCTACATTTTATGAGTATACTCTCGACGGGCAACAGTTGCCAACTCAGACACATCAGAACATGAAGAGTTGTCTCACGTTACATAATACTAAATCATTTACCATACGAACTTAAACTACATAATTTACCAAGCAGTCATTTAAACAAAACATTATTGTTACATCCCAGTCCCCACACTGCCACAGGCTCCAACAGCAGTAGTACAGTACAGGAAGGATGTTGCCCAGTGAGTTGTTCTTCCTTTGGTCAGCCTTAAGGTGTACAGTACACAAGATCAGCTGAGGCAAAAATAAACACTGGCATCTTAAAGTTCACTGTCTTTATTTTCCAAGTAATTCCACTTAATGCTTTTCAACTTCTCTTCAATGTTCTCACAAGCACTGGAGCTATACACACTTTACCGATTGCAATTACACTTAATGTTTAACAACACTTCACAGTTAGTACACTTAATGCTTGCTAACGCTTCACTTATTACACAAGTACTGATAATAATCTTCACTGACATTAATTACACTTAATTCACTTCACTGTCTTCTCAAGTTCCAATGATATACAAACTTCAATAACCCGTCACTGTTTGCCACTGTTTTCACAAGTACCGAAAGTATACAATCTTCACTGACACTACACTGCACTACACTCAAACCAAAACTGACTGCACTTCACTCAAACTGACCTGAAACCCGACTAAACTTGTAATAATCTCTACTCCATCTTATATAAGCTTGCATTACTCTCGAAACGTCTACATTTAACGAGTATACTCTCGACGGGCAACAGTTGCCAACTCAGACACATCAAAACATGAAGAGTTGTCTCACATTACGTAACACTCTAAATCATTTACCATATGAACTTAAACTACATAATTTAACAAGCAGTCATTTAAATAAAACATTATGGAGGAAAAGCACATTAAATTAATGCATAACTTGCAAAATAACTACGCTCACAAACAGCCGGCTAACTGGCAACTCTGACTCGTACCGATACGGGAACTACTGTACACGAAACTCTGAGAAGGTACGAGACTACCTAACTGGTAAATCTCCCTTCATAACAATATTATCTTTGTTTGTTTTGGTTGGAGCAGAGACTACCCAACTGGCAAATCTCCCTTCATAACAATATTATCTTTGCTTGTTTTGGTTGGAGTCTGGCCCTGAGAGCATCAAAATACGCAACTTTGCATCAATAAGTAAAGTAGGCAGACCACTCCAAAATGCATCGAAATTTGATTCATTGAATTCTAAACTGTCGAAATTTGAGATTCCATTGTATATATATATATATATATATATATATATATATATATATATATATATATATCGTTTTCGTTTTCGTGTTTGGTTTTAAAGGCTCCAACATGCTTGCATGTGTCGGCCTTGGTCACCTAATGGCGGCTCTCCATGCTGCACAATCCATTGCAGCCTCCCTGTTCAGTCCCTTAACCCTATGGTCACACTTAATGACCTCGTCCCATGTCTTTCACAGTCTACCCCTCATAACCCCACCCCCATTATTAACACTTCTCACCTTCCTCACCCAGTTATCATCTCCCATCCTCTCCACATGTCCAAACCACTTCAATCTACCCCTTCTCATCACAACACCAATACACTCCAGTCCCATCCTACCTCTCAACTCTTCCATCGTAAACCCAGCCCCTCCAGGCCTTGGACACAAGGACGCACTGCACATCCTCCTAATCATTGTCATTTCTGTACGTCTGAGCCGGCGAATATCTTCCTCCTTCACTGTCCAGGTCTCACTACCATACAGCATTATACTCCTAACACATGCTGCATACAAAGACCCCTTAGCACTTAGGGAGAGTCCTCTCAATGACAGGAGAGGCAAGAGCTCCCTGAACTTCTTCCAACCACTTCTCACCCTAGCCACAGAGCTAGCTCCAGCCCCACCTCCAGCACACAACATGTCTCCCAGATAACAAAACTCTTCCACACACTCAAGAGATTCACCAGCAAGTTCAATCCTTTCACATCTGACAATCTCCACCTGCTCAGCACGACACGCCGTACACATAAAATCAGCATTATCTCGCAGTCTGCCTCTGATACCACTACATCTCTTATGCATCCATTTCATCATCATCAGCCGTTTGAGTATCCAATGCAGAACCGGCCTATCCCGGCTGAAGTCGGGACGATACAGCCAATGTATCTCTACCAAGTGGCTTAGGCTGTCTAGTAGAGATTGTATGTAGGGTGAGAAGTGCTTGTAAGTGTAATTGTAGTGTTGTAGTGGCTTTGGATGTGTGTGTAGTCTGTGAACCAAGTGTAATCGGCCTGCGCAAGCCAACTGGGTGCAAGCATACTTTACAGTAAGCAACACTGGTTTAACCACAGCACCCCTGGTGTCTGCCAATGTAGTACGTGGCCAGGTGAACACTCCCAAAGTTTATTACCCTGGTGGGGTGCGAACCCTGGTCCACCCGTGTACAAAACGCACACTACCACTGTACCACAGAGGCTCCATGCACCCATTTTTATATATATATATATATATACAGTAACTTCTCAAATGACACGAGGATTATGTTTCTGGAGAGGTCATGTTATCTAAAAACGTGTTATTTGAACATAATTTTCCCATAAGAAAGAATGGTAATATTGGGGGTTACGTTCCTGGACTCTGGGAAAGTCTACCCATTTGGGAAGTTATGCTACTCTAAACTTAAAGACAATGATATTAATTTGAAAGAAAATCCACTTAAAAAACAAAAACAGTATATTTGGGGAGAAGTAAACAACATTTGAGCCCTAGTTGGGCCAAAAGCGTTATTTACTTCTCCCCAAATACATACAGTACTGTTTTCGTTTTTTACGTGGATTTTCTTTCAGTTTGCTTCTTTCACGGCATTGCGAAAGTTCCTCAACATTATTAATGCATTAGTAGGTCATAGAAACAATACAGTAAGAGCAACATTTTCATTACAGTAAGTAGGTCACAAAAACAACACACAGCATCACTTCATCTATGCATCACTCGTCATTTGCTGCTGTCCTTCCTCACCCTGCTCCCCCACCTCCCACCGCTCCTGTTCCTTGCTCTGTTGTCCTGATATGTAAAGACTTAATTTACGATAATGAAAGAGATACAATATATATATATTTTTTCTCAACTGAATAAATTAAACCATCCCCGAGACGGTCTATCAGCTAGGGACTCTCCAAGGCACCCGCGGCTAATTTGAAAACATCAAGTATGTGTAAAGTCGCATTAAATCGAGAAACCCTTGTTAGTTAAACATATCTTCTTAAATGTTTGCTCGTGTTAAAATGAAAACGCGCTGTTTAAACTCGCATTAGTTGAGATTATTTGAACCGGGTGGGCAGTGATGAGATGAATCATAGGAGCGTTGCCATGCCAGTGGGCGTCATCTGCCTTCCAGCCAATCACGCTTCAGCATTCTCGCTTTTGAACTACCCAGCCAATCAGGACACTCCCTGCTTCCGCTTGCCTCCCCACTCTGCCTGCTCCCTCTGGCATAGGATATCTCCTCTTATCCTCCCATAAGGTAAATGCTTTCTAGGAGGTTTAATTTGGGGGATATAAAGAAATTTTACACCATAAGGCGGAAAAATTGGACATTGGGCAGGGGTGGGGAAGGAAATAGAGGGTTTCAAGAGTCTCTGTAACACGAAATTTCTCTAACATGTTAAGGGTGTGGAAGCAATTAACCTTGTTAGACGAGAACAGAATATATATATATATATACTGTATATATATATATATATATATACAGTATATATGTATACATACAATACCCTCGCATCCAGTACGCATTTGTCCAGTACTATTCTTGTCCAGTACGGTCAGCAAAAAAATAATTCGTTACTGTAGTACGGATTTGTTGGGCTAGTGCTGATCGGCTGCGCAAAGTAGGCCAAATCCGAAGAGTTCTTCTCTAGTACTGACGTTCTGCATCCAGTACTATTACCCGCCCTGGCATGGGAAGATGACAAACACTGAGGAACGTTTCCCTAGTACTGCCGTGCCAGTCCAGTACACCTTCCTCGTGACTCATGTCGTGCACCAGTCACATTACATTATTGCACTTTCCCCTGATGACAAAAACAACGATGTCAGTGTGTGACTATGAGGGATTTATGAGGAAGGTTGAGGCAGAGAGGCCTCCTTAAGATCCTGAAGGCCCTGCTTCAGGGGGTCAGTAGGACCTTTTACAGCCTCGGATACCCCTCTCCCATTCCTCCCAAGCCCATCGCCACTCACTTTAAAGGTTGGTAAAATCTTAGTTGTGTCAAAACATAGTTAATTTGAATTCAGGGGGGACTTTTTCAAGGCTTGTCTGACATTATTAATTTTTCCCATGAGGTCTGTTGTTTGTCCAGTACGGATTTAATCTAGTACGGCAGTACTGTCTGACAAAAATACCGTACTGGATGCTGGGTAAGTGCGCAAACACTTGCACAAAGCGCAATTGCACACCATTGCGCTTCGGTGAATATTGTTTGCGCATTGCGCACCGGACGAGACCATGCACAATAATGCGCTTGCACACATGAAAAGACAGGTGTGCAAGGGCAAACTTAGTTGCACTTGCACAACTAAATTTTCGCTTGCACACCTGCCTTGCGCACCTGTCCTGTAGACTGCACACTGCACAATCCAAGAGACACCTGGTCTTAGGAACTTCCTGTATGTCTGGACATGGGGTGAGGGAGGCTCGGGCGGGTTGCAAGGGTTCTGGGGGAGGCGGGAGGGACGAAGGGTAGTAGCATTTCTTAAAATGCTTCAACAGAGATAATATATTTTAATATTTTTAAATTATTATTATTAGTAAATAATAATAAATTAAAGATATATTATTTATTAAGAGTAGCATATGCAGTTCCTTACAAAAATAATTAAAACATATTTAAATCGAACATCCACGGCTTAATAATGTATTAGGCTGTGGATATTTGATTTAAATAATGTTTTAATGATTTTTGTAAGGAATTACACATGCTATTGTATATCTAAATTGAATTATTAAATAAAACTTCTTCCGAAAATGCAGATAAAAGTAAAACTGGCAACATCACATTTCCCTGTCGCTTCGCTTCGCAGCCCGCTAACTCCTCTGAACTTCCACGAGTGAAAAAGTTACTACATGACAGTATTGTGATACCAGCTCTAATGTATGAAAGTGAAGCTTTGACCTAGTTGGAGGGATAGAAGTCTAGAGTGAGAACTGTGGAAATAAACGAGTTATTTGAGAGGAGCATGTGGAGTTACATGGAGAAACAGACTGACAAGTGAGGAAGTGAAGGATCGTTGTGGTGTGGATGAGGATGTGATAGGAAGCGTTAGGACTCATGAGAAACACACACTGAGGTGGTTTGGTCATATGGAGAGGATGGAGAGTGAGAGACTAATGAGGAGAGTGTATGTGAGTGAGGTGGAGGGAGGAAGAGGGAGGGGGAGGCCAAGGATAAGATGGAGGGATGGAGTGGAGAAGTATATGAGAGAGAGAGGGGTGTGAGCTTGGAGCAGGGCAGTGAAATGGCAGGGGACAGGGTGACATGGAAGTGATTTGTTGCTTGTTTGTGGCCAGTGGCCACCCCTTACGGGATTAAGGCGTCTGGCAATAGATACTGTAGATAGATAGAATAATAATAAATAAAAGTATGCTAATTTATTTAAATATCTCAATATTTTATAGTAATTCCCACAAATATAGGCAAATGATTTGCGCTGTCACTTAGTGACATTGCGCAAGCTAAATATTGGATTGCACACTTGCGCAAATTACAAATAATAGAAAATAATAATAATAAATAAAAGTAAGTATACTATTTTATTTAAGCATCTCATTATTTTACAGTAATTCCCACAAATATATGCAAATGGTTTGCGCTTGCCTTTTGCGACATTGCACAAGCTAAATATTTGTCAGATTGCGCACTTGCACTTGCGCGAAGTAGTGAACTGTGGATTGCGCATTGCGCTTGCGCAAGGTCCTTCTTCGTTTGCGTTGCCCACCACTGACTGTATATATAGTATATGTACAGTATATATATACCGTACCTGTATGTGTATATATATATATATATATACAGGTAAGCCCTTAATTCACGCGAGGGTTATGTTCCCAGACCCTTCGCATATGTGGTAAATTCGCGTATATGTTCTGCCCTTGTGTGCACATAATTACACATGTCTACTAAGTATATTACATCTGAATAATACTGTTTATGCACTACATACACCTTATAAACTAGCATAAAGTATGAAAAACAACAAAAATGTAAGAAATTTAACACTGAAACCTGACAAACACAGGCGTAGGTGGAGACACTTCAGCAGTCTGGTGCACAAGCCCTCACTGCCTCCCATTATCCCATATGCTGCATTCTGCCTTCTTTATTGTCCAAACAGTTGACTCATTCACCCCAAACATACGGTTCCGAGCCAGTTCACAGGCGTAGGTGGAGACACTTCAACACAGTCTGGTGCATTAGCCCTCACTGCCTCCCGGATGCTACGTTCTGCCTTCTTTATTGTAGGAACAGTTGACTCACCGCAAACACACGGTTAGAAGACAATTCACCACGAAGTCAGTTCACCATCAAAACATGGACGATTTCTTGTCATTCTATAAATATACTTATTATTGATTAATTAATACTTTAATAACTAATTTTCTGGGGGATTTTATAACTCACATAAGTAAAAAACTAGTGTACTGTACTTGCTAAATAAACTGGTATGTAAATAAATGACGGGGAATCATCCTGACGGAGAATTGTCGCCGACATTCCTCCCTTAAGTCTGTCCAACACTTTAACTTTCTCTGTCAGCAACATCACTTCACTAGTCCATTTTGGTATGTTACCACATGCATCACTAACACTACCTTAGGCCCCATGTTGGCAGATTAGGCAAGCAATCACTGGAAGGCAGAAAAATAAGCCACAAATAACGATTCGCGAGTCACGCATGGTTCGACCATCAGATTCAAACTGACTGTGTGGTGCGTGGTAGACCGACCTCCCACACACACACACACACACACACACACATACATACATATATGTATGCACATGGGCAGCAGGTAGGCATTTTTATATTTTATTTATTTCTCTTGTATATTAAAAATATTTATTTGAATACTATAATTTTGTTTTAATTATTGTATGAAAAATTCGTGGATAACCGAAATCACATGAAAAAAGTTCGCGTGAATATATATATATATATATATATATATATATATATATAGTATAAGTATATAATATATATATATATATATATATATATATATATATATATATATATATATATATATATATATATATATATATATATATATATATATATATATATATATATATATATATATATATATATATATATATATATATATATATATATATATATATATATATATATATATATGTATATATATGTATATATATATATATAGATGCAATAGATTCACCATGGGTGAAGCATAGTCTCAATATGAAGATAAACACCAGCGTAATCAGGAACATCATTAATAAATTGGTGACGTTTCAACTACTCGTTTGTCATTTTCAAACCTATAGAAAATACAATAAAATCAAAGTAAACACCATATCTATGATAAAAATACAAAACTAAAGTAAAAAAACAAAGTAAAACACCATGTCTGATAAAATTACAAGTGAAGAATTATTATAAGATGAGGAAATAAATCATCCTTAGCTAACGTTGGTGGGATGCAACTAATTGCAAGGAAAAAAAATAAAAAAATAAATAATACATAAGCCAAACCTTAAAAACAGAGAAGGGGCGTGGAACAGTCATGTGTGCCCAGTGTGGGCTGTAGGTGGTGAGTGAGGAGTGATTCAGCCAGGATGCGTGTTACCTCGTCACGACAAGCGTGAACAACAGAAACATCAGATTCACTTATGGGGTGGCCTAAGGCTTCACAGCAATTTCGGATGGCAGAGAAAGGTGGCTTAGCCATACGTAGACTGGTTCTATATGACCGACCCCGATGTTCTGCAATTCTTACTCGTAATTGCCTCTGAGTCTGTCCAATATAAGACGCATATGGGAAGACAACTAAATAAGGTTCATAACCCACCTACCCCTAAACTCACAGCAAACAAATCACCTGTGTATTGTATCTCGCCATTTTTAGGTCCAAAAAGTTTTTCCATACGTAATAATATATCAAGTTTAGTTAGGGAATTTTACCCTCAAGTATGTCTTAGAATAATTTTCAAACCCAGCAACACTATCGGACAATGGTTCAAACATAAAGACTGAATCCCTGATGCTCTGCAATCCTCTGTTGCCTATAATTATAAATGTAGTCGCTGTAATGCGTCTTATATTGGACAGACTAAGAGGCAATTACGAGTAAGAATTGCAGAACATCGGAGACGGTCATATAGAACCGTTCTACGTATGGCTAAGCCACCTTTCTCTGCCATCCAAAATTGCTGTGAAGCCTTAGGCCACCCCATAAGTGAATCTGATGTTTCTGTTGTTCACGCTTGTCGTGACGAGGTGACACGCATCCTGGCTGAATCACTCCTCACTCACCACCTACAGCCCACACTGGGCACACATGACTGTTCCACGCCCCTTCTCTGTTTTTAAGGTTTGGCTTATGTATTATTTATTTATTTTTTTTTTTCCTTGCAATTAGTTGCATCCCACCAACGTTAGCTAAGGAAGATTTATTTCCTCATCTTATAATAATTCTTCACTTGTAATTTTATCAGACATGGTGTTTTACTTTGGTTTTTTACTTTAGTTTTGTATTTTTATCATAGATATGGTGTTTACTTTGATTTTATATTTATTTTCTATAGGTTTGAAAATGACAAACGAGTTATCGAAATGTCACCAGTTTATTAAAGATGTTCCTGATTACGTTGATGTTTATCTTTATATATATATATATATATATATATATATATATATATATATATATATATATATAAATTATATACGCATTGTGTGTGTATATATATATATATATATATATATATATATATATATATAAATTATATACGCATTGTGCAGTGTATATATATATATATATATATATATATATATATATATATTCATCCATCCATCCATCCATCATCCAATCCTACGTTGCCCCATGAGGAGCGTAGGAGTCTGGGGCTAGGCAGTTGGTCCTGACATTTAAGATGAGAGTGACCAACCTCACTCATCCCTGAGTGGCATTACGTGAGCAATAAACCCCAACCATCCCTTGGATATAAACCTTCACTGGCTCAATCCGATTGGAGCACAATAATTACCCACCAAACCACCAGGCGCCAAAATTTGGTTATATGGTTACCACCCAGCATAGTAAATAGTTTCCTGGTGTACAGGAAACCATTTGGCTTGTCACTCAGTGTAGAGTCACCCATAGGCAGAAGAAAGAGGAAAGAATGAAGGAATGAGAGACAGAAGAGGGAGTGTAAAGTCACCCGTAGGCAGAAGGACGAGAAAAGAATGAAGGAAAGAAAGATAGAAGAAGATGGAAGGAAAGAAGGATGGAGGAGAGGACAGGGCAGACACCCGAGAGCAGCACTACATTGAGTGAGTGGATGGTGAGTGCCCCCACCTACCACTTATATATATATATATATATATATATATATGTATATAATTATATATATGTATATAAATTATTTACACAGTAGTCCCTCATTTATCCAGACATGCGTATCCAGTTCATTATCTGGATGCTGGACCATGGCTTTATTAAACCATTATCTGAATTTACCTGCTATTATCCGGGCATCAAAGTCTCCGAGAACTTCGGCCGGCCAGCTGACATGATCAAACATTCGGTATTGTGACTCCTGGGCTTGAATCGTGACCGGGAAGTTTGTCGTAACCTACATCCAGAGCCAAAATATCCGCCTGCTCCTGTACTGAATGACCAAAGTCGTGACCTTGTCCGATCACTCCCAACGAACCTCCAGCACCCGAGTACTATGGCTGTAACCCACAAGCGGTGTCAAAATGTCTGTACACATTCCCATCCAATGTCCAAAGTCGCACGGCCACCGGGCTAAGTCTTTCCTAACTGCCCCTGAGATTGTAACACATACCACAAGCCACAAGTACGTTTACGATGACAGTGGCCGTCTGCTTCTCTACCGAATGTCCAAAGTCCCTCAGTCACCGTGAGGTGTGTTTCCTCGTGGCCACTCGGCGTCTAACAGACCGCAAGCCATGAGTAAGTACAGTAATCACTCAAATATCCGACGTAATAGAGCCATAGGCAGGTCCGGATAGTGGTCCTGTCCGGATATTGGGCCCCAGCGTATGGACTTGTACTTATGGACCCTAACTCAGAGAAACACCTATACAACTCCCTCTGGACATGCATAGCACCTATTTAAGACCCAAATCACACCAATAAGGCACATAAATGACTGAAATAAATGCAAAAGAAGCATAAAATGAGGGTTTAGAAGTAGGTTCATACAATATTAAACATTCTGGTGACTGGCTCCTGGACTGGTACTTATGGACCCTAACCTAGCCTAACTCAGAAAAACACCCTCCTACTGCACATGCATAGCTCCTAACACCCTATTCACACCAATAAAGGACATTAAAGAGTGAAATGAGTTTTTTTTTTGGGGGGGGGGGGGTTAGGACCTTTTTGGGAATATTGGATCCCGGGACGATTATGTCCGGTTAGTGGGGATGTTCGGATATTGGGCATCCGGATATTAGAGTGATTACTGTATATGATAAAAGCACTTGTCCGCTTCGTGACAGAAGGGGGAAAATCCTGCCCACAGCTTCGCTTCTTCCCCCCATCCCATCTTTCCTCCATACCCTCCTGGCTCTCCTCCATACCCTCTGGCTCCCCTCTCACTCCCTTAGTCCTAATCCTCCTTCATGATGACACTGACACATGAGTTTTTTAATTTTTTTGCGATATATTCATCTACAATTGGTCTTATCGAAATTCTGAAGTGACCACGAGAAAGCTCATGAAATTTTGCATTTAGACATATGCTTAACTCTTGGAAGGTGCTGGCAAAATTTTGCACTAGGATGGTGGTAAGTTTCAGTGCAGGTGGGGAACAAGATAGGGTGTGCATTGCTGATCGTGGTAGCATGGGACAGTAAGTTGTAGTAGGCCAAACAGTGTTATGAAACTTCCTGAAATTACAAGAACAGATTATAATAAAGCCTTCTTGGTTTGGTGCAGGTGGGGAACAAGACAGAGTGTGCACTGCTGGGGTTTGTGCTGGACCTGGGCAAGAGTTACCAGGCCATCAGGGACGAAGTGTCAGAGGAGTCCTTCCATCGTGTCTACACCTTCAACTCAGCTCGCAAGTCTATGTCCACGGTTATTCCCAAGGATGGGGGATACCGCGTCTTCACAAAAGGTGCCTCAGAAATTGTCATGAAAAAGTAAGTATAATTATTGCTGAATATTATTTATTTCTGGTGGAGTAGGTCTGTGTTATTATTTTTTTTTGGCAGTGATTATCCTATAACTGGCCATGGTTACTTTCCTCTATAATAAGTTCTTCATCCAGGATGAAGACAGACTCACTGATGGGGTTACTTTTCCATTACCTCTTACAGTTTACTGTAAAATAAATTAATCCATCTGATAGTACAAAATCCATAATATTACATAGCCTCACCAGGATAATGAAATATCATTTCACATAATTACAGTGTAATGCAAATAAGAGAAAAGTCTTTTCATAGGACTCCTCTACTCTTACAAGTTGTAACTCAAATATCCTTGATATTTCTTTTTCCAAGTCATTTGGTTAGCACCTTACCCCTTCAGTATGATGATTGTTTTACATTATATCCTTAGTACCATCAGGCAGTATTTGATCAGATTTAGGAGAAACCTGTGGCACACAATAACCAGACCTTAGAGTCCCCAGGGGGAGAGGGGACAATAAATTCTCCCACCATCCGCTCCTCTCCCAGTGATGACTCAGTGAGCCGCCTGGAACCACTGTCTGACTCACATCTTCTTCATTTCTGCAACATTCGCAAACTTTCCTCAAACTTTCTCTCTGTTGAGCACCTCCTCTCTGTTGAGCACATCCTCTCCCCCTCTAAACCTCACCTTCTCTTCCTGACAGAGACCCATCTGTCTGAGGCAACTGACAGCAAACCCTTTTCTGTATCCTCCTACTTTCTCTATATTCATTTCAAAGCCAAAGGTGGCTGTTGTGTACAGTAATACCTTGATAAACGATACCCCTAGATGCGATACCCCGGCTTAACGATGGGGGTAGAAAGTGCACCATACCCCTCCTAATGATGGCCAAACCCCGGTTTAATGATGGGTTTTGATATTTCTTATCAATTTTGATGATATTTTAGACAAAATTGTGTGTTTAGGTTGATTTATAAACTGCTTTTAGATTTCAGTTAATGTGCTTTAGCCACAGGTGGGGTGAACATTGTCATTTTGGGGTACAGTTTACTAAGCTTGATATAATCCAGACATATATTTGACGATATTCAGATTATATTTCTAGGTTTAGGTGAGTTACTTACTGGTGTTAGGCTTAGGTTAGCTTCCTTGATGGCTGTTAGGCCATTTTGATTGCCTTTAAACCTGTTTTTGAGCTCATCTGGGTGGGTTTTGGACTTGGTTTGGGGGGAAACCCAAGGCTAGTAAACGGTCTGCATTGAAATACGTGTTATAAGTACCCCGATATACGATACCCTGCCTAACGATGGGGTTTTACCTAACCAATTAGATCGTTAAAGTGGAGTATGCCTGTATATGTTCACAATGACTTATCTTGCTCTCGTGTTCCTGAACTTGATTCTTCTGAATTCTCTACTCTTTGGCTTCGGCTTTCCTGTCATTCTCTTACTGAATGTGTCTGCGCTTTTTACTTATCCCCTAACTCTACTAACTATGAAAAATTCTTCGAATATCTTACTTCTACGATGGAACACATTCTATCCATTTCTCCTTTCTCAGAAATCTCCATTCTGGGAGACTTCAATGTTCACCACTACCTTTGGCTCTCCTCTCCTTTCACTGATCCACCTGGTGAACAAGCCTACATCTTTTCTATCCCTAATGACCTAGAGCAGCTTGAACTGCACCCTACCCATATCCCTTACCGCCTTGGAGAGAGCTCCAACATACTTGACCTCTTCCTAACAACTAATCCTTCTGTTTACACTGTTAATCTTTTCTCTCCACTGGGCTCCTCTGATCACAACCCTGTTACCTTGAGCTGTCCTATCGCTCTGGTACAACCTATGGACCCTCCAAAGAAATGTAGACAGTGGCACTTTGGAGCTGTGGATTGGGAGGCCCTCAGACAGTACTTCTTTGATTTTCCCTGGAATGATTATTGCTTCCATGGCTGGGAGCCATCTGAGCATGCATTGCGCATTACAGAGGTTATTCTTTCAGGCATGGAAGCATACATTCCTTTCTCATATCCTTTGACTAATGCAAGAAAGCCTTGGTTTAATCATGCATGTTCTAATGATGTCTGTAACAAGGAAAGGGCCTACAAAAGGTACCAGAGCCAGTCCACCCTTGAATCACATCTTGTTTCTGTTTCTGCCCGGAATCGTGCTAGGTCTGTTCTTCGCTCTGGTAAAAATAATTTTGTCTGTACTAAATGCTGTCAACTCTCCAACTCGAATTCTTCCTGCTCCTTCTAGCACCTTGCCAAAACCTTTCTAACAACTTTACCTCCTCTTTTCTACTCTGATGGTTCTGTAGCTATTTCTTCTGCTGATAAAGCAGATCTCTTTGCACAGACTTTCTCCTACAGTTCCACCTTAGACGATTCCGGTGCTGTCCCTCCATCACTTCCCCCCTCTGACTTCCTCATGGCTGACGTTAAAATTTCTTCAGTTGATGTATTTTCTGCCATCACTGGCCTTAATACTAACAAGGCGTATGGGCCTGATGGAGTCCCTCCTGTTATCCTCAAGAACTGTGCTTCTGTGCTTACACCCTGCCTAGGTAAACTCTTTCGCTTTTGTCTGTCAACTTGTACCTTTCCTTCTTGCTGGAAGTTTGCTTTCATTCAACCAGCCCCAAAGAAGGGTGACCATTCTCAGCCCTCTAACTATCGTCCAATTGCTTTGACATCCTGTGTCTCAAAAGTTTTCGAGTCTATTCTTAACAGAAAAATTTTAAAACATCTTTCCTCACACAACCTTTTTTCTGATTGTCAGTATGGGTTCCGTCAGGGACGCTCCACTGGCGATCTTCTCACCTACCTTTCAGACTCCTGGTCATCCTCCTTTCGGGACTTTGGCGAAAGCTTTGTCATTGCACTTGACATCTCAATGGCTTTCGATCTAGTCTGGCATAAATCTGTAATTTCCAAACTGCCCTCTAACGGTTTCTATCCTTCTATTTGTGCCTTCATCTAGAGCTTCCTTTCTGATCGTTCTATAGCTGCAGTTGTACTGTAGATGGCCATCGTTCTTCTTCTAGATCTGTCAACAGTGGTGTTCCTCGGGGCTCTGTCCTATCACCAATTCTCTTCCTTTTATTCATCAATGACCTGAGCTGTACTTTTTACCCCATCCACTCATACGCTGATGATTCCACCCTTCACTTTTCCATTCGGTTCCCGCAACGTCCATCTCAGCAGTTACTTCAACAAACAAGGGATGAGGCTATGGCACACTTGGCTTGTATCTCTGACTGGGGTAAAAATAATCTTGTTTTTAATGCATCAAAAACTCTGTTTTTACACTTTTCAACCCGACACAGTCTTCCACAGGAATACCCACTAATGTTTAATAATATCCAGCTCAATCCTGCATCATCTTTGAACATGCATGGGGTTTCATTCACTTGGTACTTATCTTGGAAAGATCATATTGCATCTGTTGTAAAATCTGCATCCAAGAGATTGGGTGTGCCAAGCCAACTCTGCACCTTCTTTACCCCTGCACAATTGTTGACTTTATACACGGGTTTTATTCGCCCCTGTGTAGAGTACAACTCTCGTGTGGGGAGGCTCCCCACATACAGCTCTTCTCAATAGGGTGGAGTCATAGGCTTTTTCTCTCATTAACTCTCCTCCTCTTACTGGCTCCCTTCAACCTCTGTCTCTTTGCTGCACTGTTGCATCTTTATCTCTTTCCTGTCACTACTTCAATGGTCACTGCTCCTCTGAACTGTCTGCTTGCGTTCCTCCACCTCTACGACGGGTGCATAACACCCATCTGGCAACAAACTCTCATCCGTTTTCTGTCCAACTCTCTGATTCAATAGTTAACTGTTACTCCCAGTCCTTCATTTATGCAACAGGTTAACTCTGGAACTGTCTCCCTCTGTCTGTATTTCCTACTTCCTATGATTTCCAGTTTTCAAACACTGTGTGTCCAGACATCTCGAATTGAACAGATCTTGAATTTGGCTCACTTTTGTATTGTTTTTGTTTTTTTTCTTTGAAGGAATGATTTGCAGGCTCCTGGCCTTTGGTTCATTCTTTCTTGCATTTAAAAAAAAAAAAAAAAAAAAAAAAAAAAAAAACTCAGTTCCCTTACAAGGAGAGGTCTCCCCAATATTTAATAAAAATCATTTGACAGTAGCAGAGATAATGTAAAAAAAGAAACCATTGCAGTGAAGGGATTAAAGGAGGAGGCTTATGACAGGACTGTCACAACATACAAGTGAGGAATTTGTTTTGACATAGCAAACAGTCAAAGAGAATGGTGTTTTAACTCCACTTTGTTAAATAATGTACGTTAGGACCCTGTATGCTTGAGCCCGTCCTCAAGACATACAGCCCTCACTTTTACGCATTTCACTAGTACAGTAAGTCTTTGTTATAAATCAGGAGCGTTTTCTGAAATGTCATAACTTTTTCTTTACAACTGGTACTGGAAATTGGGGAACTGGCAATTTAGCATTAGAGATAACAGTGGATACTGGCAGATGTGCACACGTAACATTTGCCGGTCAGTCTTCTAACATCAGAAACTTCACAAATGGCGTCCCCCAAGGATCGTTTTTGTCCTCTACACTCTTTAACCTATACATGCACGACGTACCCACACCCCACACACCACAGATACACATAGCTTCCTATGCAGATGATATAACACTTACATGTACGCACCAAAATGCAAACACAGCTGCACACATCATTCAACCTTACCTCAACACACTACACGAATGGTTCACCACAAAAAGGCTCAAAATAGCCCCAGCCAAATCTACAGTGACTCTTCTCACAAACTGTACAGCAGAACACAGTCACATTCCACACCTCACCATAAACAACACTCCCCCACCACAGACACACACACACACAAAATCCTTGGTGTAACATACAATACATCAATGTCATTTAAACAACACATCACAAACATTAAAAATAAAATAACACCAAGACTCAATGCCTTGAGGTCACTTGCCCATACAACATTCGGACACAACAAAGAAACCACCACCACAGTATACAAACAATACATACGTTCAGTGATGAATTATGCAAGCCCTGCCTGGGCTTCTAACCTCACCAAAACACACTACAACACTCTACAGACCATACAGAACAAGGCCTTAAAAATAATCACAGGCTGCACAGCTACTACACCCACAGATCACGTACATCAAGAAACCAAAGTCCTCAAAGTCAAGGATCACCTAGACATGAGAGGCACCCAGTTTCTTGCTGCAGCCTCCACAAACCCACAACATCCACTACAGTACATGACAGCACATCCACCCACACCAAGGAACATCAAAACAACACCCAGCACACGATACCATACACAGATACTGTCATCTCTCCCCCCTCGCCCACCTCAGACCAACTTCCAGAAGCATATCCACACTCAGATCACTCGCTGCTCCATTCAGTCACTTAAAGACAACACACAGCTGCATGCACAGCCTCCTGACATCCACCCTTCTGAATCCTATCTTCCTCATGAGGACAGGGTCCACCTGGCCAGACTGAGATGTGGGCACCATCCAGCTCTCTTAAGCTACCAGAAGAGGCTGGATGACTCCGTCGCTGATGCCTGTCCAGGATGCAACACAGCACCCCTTTCTGTTAAGCACATTATGGAAGACTGCATTGCACACAATCACCTACGCCAACAACACAACATACACTCTTTGAGAGCTTTGTGGGAAAGCTCGGTCTCGGCCATGGCCTTCCTAAGGGACTCGGGGCTCTTTGGCCAGACTGCCTAGGGAACAACTACTACTACTACTACTACTACAGTGGATATTGATAGGCAATTTTTTCTGCAAGGAACTGTGAACTACACAGCAAAATATGGATGTGGGAAAAGGTGACATATAATGATGTCTTACAGCACTTCCTTTGGGCAACATAGTAAGGAGTCCCAGGGCCACAAGGTACTCCATCACCATAAATTCGAACAGCCCACACGGCACCAACATTTTAAGTCATTTTCCCTCCTAGTACATATAAGTCACTTAGCTACACTGTAATCTTTGATACTGCAATCCCATAACCGCCAGGTGTGGGCCTGCTGGTAGAATGAGCACAAATCATTTTCTGATTTATGTAGTGCATGTGGAGAGTGTTGAAGAGGAGTACTGCACCAAAACTGTATCAGTAGATTTCAGTCTTTATTCTGATGACTTATTTTGTATCTTATTGTCTGGAAGATTTTATTCCCCCCAGGATGGACTTGTCAGACTGGAAGGGTTAGGTATAGCCTTCAGTAACCTCTTCATTATGAGACATTGTTCCTGAGTTTAATAAAATTGTCTGGAGATAGCAAGAACAAATGAAAATGCATCATTGTATTGTGGTGAAGGGGTTGATTGCATTAAAAACATATTAGTTAGAAATGTTCAGACAAGTGTTCTGAACTGAGGAGGAGGAGGAGAATGACGTCATGATGACATGAGTCATGTGTCTCACAGCTGCCGACTCCAAAAACTTGCCCAAATAACCTTGACAAACTGGTGTTTGGCTGTGTTGTGTGTTAGACTCCATAGTTGGCCTTCCACATTCGTTGGGGTTAGGGGACACAGACCCCCACAAACGTGGATTTTCCGCGTATGTTTGGTGTGCCCCCCGTAAATGCCATTACAGCTGCAAATCACCCCTTGTGAACAAGTGTGCACATTCTGTACCTAATAAACCATATCTGGGACCTGAAAGCAGCATAAAATATCACAAACAGTAACAGACTAACTGTATAAAAAAAGTGAGAGCACAGTTACTGGGCACAAAAATGAAATTACAGGAAGTTTGGCATGGCAGCATAGAGCAAAACAACCGCGACAGTGGTGGGACACAGACTGAGGGGGAGACAGAGGAGTGCAGGAGCTCAGTGGTTTGGTGCTGGCCTGTTTTGGCGCAAAATGACCCGCGAGTGTCTGCACTGCTACACAATGTGGCCGCGAACAGAATCTTGGCTCCACAGAGGGGCAATCCGCGAATCTTCAAACCCCACGAAAGTTGGTTCCGCGAATGTGGAGGGCCAACTGTATGTTGTTGATTTTATACTACATAAAAATTGCTTTGGGTTCTGTTAGTCATCACATTGTGTAAATAGAAACAGTGTAAAGTAAATGTCTTTAAAACAGATAGGTGATTTTTATAAGAATAAAATTAGCAGAAAAGGGCTCAGAGTTCTTTCATTCATTCATTCATCATCTAATCCAGTGTTTTCCCATGAGGAGGTGGACTGCGAGATAATGCTGATTTTATGTGTACGGCGTGTCGGGGTGAGCAGGTGGAGATTGTCAGACGTGAAGGGATTGAACTTGCTGGTGAGTCTCTTGAGTGTGTGGGAGAGTTTTGTTATTTGGGAGACATGTTGTGTGCTGGAGGTGGGGCTGGAGCTAGCTCTGTGGCTAGGGTGAGAAGTGGTTGGAAGAAGTTCAGGGAGCTCTTGCCTCTCCTGACATTGAGAGGACTCTCCCTACGTGCTAAGGGGTCTTTGTATGCAGCATGTGTTAGGAGTGTAATGCTGTATGGTAGTGAGACCTGGGCAGTGAAGGAGGAAGATATTCGCCGGCTTAGACGTACAGAAATGACAGTAATGCTGTATGGTAGTGAGACCTGGGCAGTGAAGGAGGAAGATATTCGCCGGCTTAGACGTACAGAAATGACAATGATTAGGTGGATGTGCAGTGCGTCCCTGCGTCCAAGGCCTGGAGGGGCTGGGTTTACGATGGAAGAGTTGAGAGGTAGGATGGGACTGGAGTGTATTGGTGTTGTGATGAGGAGGGGTAGATTGAGATGGTTTGGACATGTGGAGAGGATGGGGGATGATAATTGGGTGAGGAAGGTGAGAAGTGTTAATAATGGGGGTGGGGTTATGGGGGGTAGACCGAGAAAGACATGGGACGAGGTCATTAAGTGTGACCTTAGGGTTAAGGGACTGAACAGGGAGGCTGCAATGGATTGTGCAGCGTGGAGAGCCGCCATTAGGTGACCAAGGCCGACACATGCAAGCATGTTGGAGCCTTTAAAAACGAAAACGAGCGTAGAAGCCCGGGGCTAGGCAAGTTGGTCCTGACATATAACCCTTTGAGATTCAAATGAGTATTTCGATCGTCATTTCAAATCCAACCTCAGAGATTTGGATGACGATTTTAATCATCATTTTAAGAATCTTTTGTAAAATATTCACCATAAATCGCATTTACGCATCATGACAAAGAGGCACAAGCATGATGTCACAGAATGGTTGCTCTATGTGTGGCGGTACTGCACAGCTGGTCTGACTCATGGCTTTGTTTCTTTATAACTTTATTCTTGGTGAATATTTTTCTACAGCAAGTTATAAAATTTTTGTTTTTTGCCACTCTTCAACTCGTCACTTTGACATTTTATTTTCTTTGTTTTCCTTTTATGAACATACTATGATAAAGTACAACTATTCAGCTTCAAAATAACACCACAACCAGCATCCTGTCTTAAAAAATGTATTTACACTGACCGACCAAAGAAAAACATCGCGAAGCGAATGTGCGGCCGAGACTAAAATAAAATTGTGCATCTCTTTCCTTTTGCTTTACTGCACAATGAAATGCAAAAATTACCATTAATGTATATCATTGTAAAGGTAATTTATTGTATTTTACCCTGATTTAAACCAAATTTCCATATCTTTACTCATTATTTTTTATGGAATACTTTTCAACGGCAAGGTATAAAATTTTTGCTTTTCGCCTAACTTCAACTCATCATTTTGACATTTTATTTTCGGTGTTCTCCTTTTTAAAAATTACTATGATAAAGTACAACTATTCAGCTTTAAAATGACACCAAAACCAGCGTTCTATCATGAAAAGTGTATTTCCACAGAGCGATCAAAGTAAAATATTGGGCGGCGAAGATGTGGGTCAGAGTGAGTGGCTGACTCTGTCACAGACATAATTTGCCCGGCCCAGGAACCTGATAGGGTTAAGATGAGAGTGACCAACCTCACTCAACCCAGAGTGGCATTACGTGAACAATAAACTCCAACCATCCCTTGGATATAAACCTGCACTGGCTCAATCTGATTGGAGCCCCCTTAAGTGTCCACTAAACCACCAAGTGCCATAATTTGGTTATATGGTTACCTTAATTGCCCACTAAACCACCAGGTGCCATAATTTGGTTAAATGGTTACCACCCATCTCAGTAAATGACTTCCTGGTGTACAGGAAGCCATTTGGCTTGTCACTCAGTATAGAGTCACCCATAGACAGAAGGAAGAGGAATGATTGAAGGAAACAAAGACAAAAGAGGAAGGGTGGAAAGGAAGAAGGAAACAAAGAAGAGGAAGGATGGAAAGAAGGAAGGAAGAGAGGAAAGGGCAGGCACCCGAGATCAGGCTTACATCAAGTGAGTGGATGGTGAGCATCCCCACCTACCACATCACAGTCATTGATTGATTTAAAGTAAAGTACAGTACAGCTTAACAGTGTTAATGTATTCTAAAAGTAGTACAGTCTGTCTCAGGTAGTATCCTCCTTTGGCTATCCCTCAGGCCCACAGTGTTGAGTTTAGTTACTTACGAAATCTGAAATTTTGATCATGTAGTCCTTATATAGGTTTAACCAGGAAAACACCATGTGTAAGTCTTAAAGATTGTACTAATTAATATATTTTTATATTTTTTATGAGTGATGAGTACAGTACACACATAAAACTACATACTGATAGTTTCATTTATTTTATAAACAAGTTTTATCAGTAATGCTTGGTTCACTAATAACTTACAGTTTAATATTTTCTGATACTGTGCTAATTATCAGCCATGTTTTTGATGATTATACCAGTACTGATATAAACTGTTCTTGTTGATTCCCATTCTAATGACATCTCCAGCAGGACATTTTTTTGTGCTCACAAAACCCTAGCAACTGTGGCTCACATTAAGAATTTTAGTGCATGTGGCTGGAAACAAAAAAAGCAGAATTTTGTATAGTTACACACCCTTTTTGCTCATCAGAAGATCATGGAGGCATTCCAACAGATATCCCTCATACGTGGCCCCTGACTTGCTCTTCCACCCAGTGACTCAGCCCTCATAGGAACATGCATAATAGGTCCCTCTGAGTGGAGAATGCAGAATAGGTCCAGGGGTATCAGGCTTGATGAAGCTAATAACTTGTTCTGCATCATCACACCTTGTCTTGTGCTGTCAGCAGAGGTTATAGGAAAATTCAGGGACACCTTGAAAACTTAAGGAAGCCTTGGGGTAGGGGATTGAGCAGTATAATGGCTGGAGACCATTTCATATGAATAGCTGCCATCAGGTGACAGAACCTACTTATGGTCCTTAGGTGTAAACATAAGGGACAATGAAGCTACAGTGCCTCCTTCCTTGACAGTCTCTTTGTCAAGGTGAATCCTTTGCTGCCATTGCATTTGTGTGTGGTAGCAGTGTAGAAGCATGAGTCTTCCCAGATGGACGGAAAATGGAGATTTTGACTGCACTAATATCCGTTCAACTGTCCTATCAGCATTCATAAGCTTATTTTCAGACCAAAATGATACAAATTGATTGATGAAATTAGCATTGTCACCAAAGTTGTGCCATATTTTTATTAGTAGTATTGTGATGCAAAAATTAACCCCTAGAATCTGGGTGATGCCCATTTTATTTTACTGTTGCTACTACCATTGATTTTATCAAATGAAGGAGACAACCAGATGGACACTGGGTAAATAATGGCTTGGCTTTAGTTAACTTCTCAAGTTTGAAAATCCATCCTAAGAAAGATTGAGATGGTTTGGGCATGTGGAGAGGATGGAGGATGACAAATGGGGGTAGAAGGTGAGAGGTGTGAATGTCGGGTAGGGTTGCGAGAGGCAGACCAAAAAAAGACCTGTGACCTGGTCGTAGAATGTGACCTCAGGAATAAAAGACTGAATAGGGAGGTTGTCAGAGATCAAGCAGCATGGAGAGCTGCCATTAGGCAACCAAGGCTGATGCAGGCAAGCATGTTGGAACCTTTATTAATGATATGAAGCAATCCCGAGCTGAATAAAATTACCTGGTGATGGAAAGTATAAAATGAAATAGACATTTCCTGGCTTAATGGGTTAACTGTAGTTTTCAGGTCAAAATATGGCTTGCACAAATCCTCCTGCTTCATTGTGTTATTGAAGTATGTGAGCATCTCAGGTGCATAGTGTCATGAAATTAAAAAACATTTAGTTGCCCACCAAAACCGTGTGTTCATGTTGCCTTAGGTTTAATTGCCTTATTATGACTCCAAACCATTGCAGCCTTATCATTGTGTGACATGTCAACCTTCATCAGTTCAGTATTTGGTATAACATTTCCTACCATCATACCAAACATTAATGGCATACTTAAGGCTCCCAGTTACCACACCTATTCTACTTGAAGAAAATTGATTTTTGCTAAATCTTGCAAAAGGATTCCCACAAGTAGGCTAGCCATAAAAGGACAGATTTTATCAGGATCCACAGTGGATATACCCCATAGCTTCTAAGTATTGGATTTGGTGTGTTTGAAAAATGTGTGAAAATGCAGGGGATTAAATGTGGGAAAAGGCAGATATGAGGAGCAGAGTAGGAAGAATACTCTAATGCAAGAAAAATATTGGGCCTGATAGAAAATTTTATTTAGAGAAATTGGTGAAGGGAAATGAGAGGAGCAGTGGCTAACATGATTGTGGTTGGTGGCACACAAAGAAAGAATTCTAAGAATGTATAAAAGTTGGAAGTATGAAAAAGCAGTAGATGTTGATGTAGTTTATGGAGTACTGTAATAATAAAGTTTCGGAGAGACAGCAGATGACTGTTTACAAGAAAAATGTCTGGAAACCAGAAAGAGAAGATTTGCACAAGTGGAGTGGGAAAAGACTGTCACTGTTACCTTGTAAAGGTCATTGAAGCGAGTGCATAAATTATCATAGAGTAAGTTTGTGGAGTGATACAGATAATGTCTCTGGAAAAAGGATGATGAGATGATAAGACAGACCAGTTAATGGAATAATCGGAAACATGCTTATCAGATACTTGGAGTAATGCACAAAGGACTGGATTATTTTTTTCTTTTTATTACATAGAAAAAGCTTGACAAGTTGAACATGGAATGATTGTTGAAGGTGCAACACATGTATGTTGTGGAAGGAAAACTGCTCTGTGTTGTAGACGAAAATATGTACAATGATGGCTGATTCAGTGCTTCGTGAGTGTTCAAGTCAGACTAGGGTGTATGATATCCCCTTGGTTGTTCAGGATATATGCAGTAGATCCTCTCTATACTGGATCAGTTGGGGGGAAGCCTGATGCGATAAAACCGATAATCCGGTAAGTCCGATGGTCCCTCCCTGAACCGGGATTTCAGGCACATAATGGAAAATCAGTGAGTGATTAGCATATTCTAGTAATAGAAGTGAAAACTATGCCCAGTTAACACATACTTGTCCCATAATTTCACACCATTGTCATAGCACTTCTTCATGACTAGCCTAAGTGGGTGGAACAAACTGCCACTGCAGCATTAGTATCTGCGTTCTGAGTCACCCTGCGTGTGGGAAAGTATCCAGTTTGATTCAGTAGGCGAGATTGGTTTTGAAGGTCTGTGTGTTTTTTTTCCATTTAGTGGGTGGTATCCTTATGTACGTTAGTTTGTCCGGGGAAAGTCCTCAAAGTGTTTATTGAATCCAGTATCCGGCCTACTGGGGTGTGGTAAAGTGAGGGTAAGAGAGGTCAGTCTTATGACTGATAGGAAATTGGACTGAACCACAAGAAATGGTGAAAGTTGGAATATATCATCAATGATGTATGCACATACAGTAATACAGTACAATCATCCCTTGATTATTGCACACTTGGTTATACAGTAGCAATTTTTGTTTTATCACTGCAAAATTAAAATCTTCACTCCTGCCATTGTTGCAAATTTTTTGGCTCAGAAACATTGTTATCACACACCTAAGCGGGTTTCTGATGAGTTTGAGAGATTGAATTATAAGTCCTTATTCAAGGAGTGAATCCTAGGAGGTGGAAACCGCTAACTCTCCACCCTAGCCCCAGAACCCCTGACCTCAAGCCAGCTTCAGGTCTCCCTGTGGTATGGTTTTTATCCATACTGTGCCCTTCTCATCAGTTTCTGTTAATCTACCCATGCCTGTGTGTTTCTGACACCTATCATATTTAGTGGGTCAAAATTGTCATAAAAGAGAAAATTTGCATTTGGGATGCCTGGTACTGTACCAGTTAGGATGAATTCCATAGGTTGTGTGCTTTCATTATTGCCCAGTTCCATTATCACACACCATGTTCAGTACCAGTTATGCATGATAACCTAGAATCAGTGTATAATAAACCTTGTAAGGTAACCCAGAAGCATAAGGAAAATGCACAGATGGGCATCTGCTCATAAATTATGAGGCCCAGAAGAGAGAATATTGGCAAATAGGGAAAAAGGCAGTAAATTTATACAGTAGTCCCTCAATTATCCAATGTACTAGAGCCAAAGGCATGTCTGGGTAGTGGCAGTGTCCGGATAATGAACAATATCCCCCCAGCAATACCCAAACCCTATCTATACCCAACCTCCAGCCTATACCTAATCTATTTGTACAGTACTTCTGCCTACTTTGGCAGTGTTTTCTGGTCATTCAGGCATATTTTGACATCAAAACACACATAGGAATATCCAAAGTCAAGCTAAACACCAAAGAAAACCATGAAAAGAAAAAAAACTATACACTACTGTATGTACAGTACCTCTCCTAATTTTGGCACTGTTTACAGGTGAATCTGCCATATTTAGGCATCAAAACACATATAGGATTATCCATATTAATGCAAAACATCAAGAAAACAATGCAGAAACAACAAAATCCACAAAAAACCTGAAGACGGTGTAAAAATCAGTTACCTGTGACAAGTGATTGCTCCTGGGGCCCTCCAAAAATTCCACGGCCAAATATGGGACCGGAAATTGGTTATATTGGTGTAAATGGTATAGCATCATCTTGGCTGGTGTTTCTGCTATATGATAAGCTAATAAAAACACATAAAACTGATAAGTAAAAGTACAGAAATGCAATGAGAATAAAGTGTTCAGGAGTAAAACTTACCTTCACATAACTTCCCACCTTCCTAGAGCAAAATTTTACCTGCATCTTCCAAGACTTAAGCATATGCCTAGATGCAGAATTTCATGAGCTTTCTAGTGGATTTTGCGGAATTTTGATACGACCAATAGTAGTCAAATAAATAAAAAAACTTTAAAAACTCCCGAGTCTGTGTTATCACCACAGAGGAGGGTAGGGAGTGAGGGGGGAGCCAGGAGGTTATGGAGGATGGATGGGAGAGGGGGAGAAGCAAGGTTGTGGGCGGGATTTTCACCCTTCTGTAACGAGGCAGACAAGCACTTTTACCATACATGTACTTATTGCATGCGGTCTGTTTGACGCCCAGTGACCATGAGGAAACAACTCCAGGAGACCGAATGATTTTGGATGTTCGGTAGAGAGGCAAACAGCCCCTGTCACCGAACATGTACTGTACTCGTGGCTCACAGTCTGTGTTACAATCTCAGTGTCAGTTAGGAAAGACTTAGCCCGGTGGCCATGCGACTTTGGACGTTTGGTGGGGATGCGTACAGACATTTTGACACCGCTTGTGGGTTACAGTCGTATTACTCGGGTGCTGGAGGTTCGTTGGGAGTGATTGGACGAGCGCATGATTTTGATCATTCAGTACATGGGTGGACAGATATTTTAGCTCTGGATATGGGTTATGGCCTACTTTCTGCTCACGGCTCGAGCCCAGCAGCCATGATGCCAAATGTTTGAACATGTTGGTTGGCCAGCCGAAGTTCGTGGGGACATTTACGTCTGGATAATAAAATTGAGGGGGGCAGTGGCTCAATCAGTAGAGAGTTGACCTACAGTCCTAACAGACCCGGGTTCAAATCCCACTGGGGCAGGGAACAGTTTAAGGATTTGAATTTCATAAATATCAGACTTTACTGATCTACCGGAAGAACCGTCAACATGTCACAAAAATACCCCCACTAATACCAATACACCAGTCCTGTATGAGACAGCCCTAGCATGTATTCAGTATGGATGGTGGGTGTTAGCGCCGAAGTGGTGACATGTAGAGGTGTACGGTATGTACGAGGACTACTGCACCTTGGGAACAGGCTGTGAAGCCTATGCCCAGAGTTGGTCACATTAAAAAAAAAAAAAAAAAAAAAAAAAAAAAAAAAAAGATTCAGATAATGGTTTAATAGAGCCAAGGTCCAGTGTCCAGATACTGAACACGTCTGGATACTGCACGTCCTGATAATGAACTCGTCCGGGTACTGCATGTCCAGATAAATGAGGGACTACTGTATGTGTGTGTGTGTGTGTGTGTGTGTTTATATATATATATATATATATATATATATATAGTGAACTCTCACATTTGGCAAGTTTTTGTTTGGCGAATTCGTTTTTGGCGATGGGATGGGATTGTACACAGCACTAATTTGGCGACAGAAATCTCACATTTGGCGAGTTGTTTATAATAAAAGTATACTGTAACTGTATTCTATAGTTTTATGCCAATTAATTTCAATTTTTTTTTATTGTTTTTTATTAATCTAAATTAATTTCAACAAAATTTAATTTGTATTGTGAAATTCATGTCTCGTCTTCTCGAACCTCTTCACACTTCTCTGCCAGTCACCATCATGTGCGGTACACTTCTCTGCCAACCACCATCATGTGTGCAGCATTTTGTCTGTATTTTACTGTGATTCCTATCTTTGCTGAGGACTTGAGAACACATAATGGCTGATGAAACACAGAAAGGTGGAATGGTGACCGTGGCAGACCACCTAGCTGGCCAGATGTGAAGAAAGGGCCAAAACTTGAGTACCGAGTTGGGAAGAAATTCAAGAAGTACACTTTGCAGGACAAAGAGAAAGTTATCAAGATGTTGGATCAGGGCCAGAAAATGTGTCAAATTGTGAAAGAGACTGGCATACCCAAGAGCACCATAAGAGCCATTAAAAAGAAAAGGAAGAGGTGAAGAAGTCCATAGCAGTGGCAAAGAGATATTTTACAGACAACACTAATGCATGTGCGGTCATCCTTCACTCGAGTACAGACAAGCACCGACTACATGCAATAACTGAATATTTTTTGGTGAAGTGGGTTAACAGACACATGAAGGAACAAGGTATTGTTGATGGGCTTCATATTCGTGAACAGGCATGTAATTTCTACCATACTGTCTGCAGAAAAAAAGCAGTCCAAAATCCCTCAGTCTTCACAGCATCCGAGGGTTGGCTGGCAAAGTTCAAGAAGCTATGTGGCATTAGATTTGCTAAGTATCAAGATGAATTAGCTTCCGCTGATTACGAGGCAGCTGTGTCTTACCCAAGCATAGCGGAAGAAATTATTAAAGAAGGGGGATACAGCCTGCATCAAGTGTATAATGCAGATGAAACAAGTTTGTTTTGGAAAAAGTCTCCAAGATCTACCTACATTGTGAAACCAGAAAAACAAGCAGGAGGTGTAAAAATGAACAAGGACAGACTGACCTTCTTGCTTGCAACGAACGCCACAGGTTCCCACAAGATGAAACCAGTAGTGATTTATAGGTCCAAGAAACCAAGAGCTTACAAGAACTACGACACGAACAAATTAAATGTAGTGTGGTATGCCAACGCAAAAGGATATTTGACAATGAACATTTCTACTGACTGGTTTGACAATCATTTTGTCCCTGTAACTCATGAAAAGTGTAAAGAGCTCAATCTTGCCTTTAAAGTGGCCCTGTTTTTGGACAGTGCCCCAGGACATGCCAAGATTTTGGTAGACAGACATCCCAGTGTTAATGTGTGCTTACTTCCCCCAAACACGACATCTAAAATTCAGCCCTTAGATTAAGAGATCATTGCAAATGTCAAACTTCTTTTTCACGAAGCAGTCCATGATAAAATACGACAGGAAACAGACAGTCAAGAGGAGGTCGCTGAAATAATGCAAGAAAGTGATGAAGAAATTCCTGCAGCCTCAACACCACACACTGGAACTCCACCTGCAGCGATGGAGTTTCCAGAAGTCGCAAAAGTGGCATCCACATCAGCTTCATCACCACATAAGGCCTTACCTTTCATCATGCCAAGGGAGATAGTTACCATCAAAATGTTTTGGAAATGTTTTGATATCAAACAGGCTGTCATCTTTATGGTAGATGCCTGGCATAAAATTAATAATGCTACCATTAAGCACTGGTGGGCACCACATCTCCCTCGCCTCATCACGGACAATGACAGACACAGCGTCAGCTGAAGGAACAGCTCATGAAAGAAGCGGTAGAAGCAGCAAGAATTGTTCCAGGATTTAATGAAGTTAATGAAGAACAGTTGAGTGAAATGAAAACAATGAACAGAACATTGAAGAAATGCTGGATGATGATGATGATGAAACAGAAGACAACGAACAAGAAGATAAACCCACGCAGACTCCCAAGCAGCTGACAACGACGAAACTCTCTCACATATTGAGTGACTGTTCCCGTCTCCAAGAAGAAATAGAGACTGTTGTAGCCAGTGAGAGTGATCGTGTTCAGCTTGTACAGAAAATGAATGAAATATCATCTTTCTTCTTGAAGGAATACAATAAGAAAATAAATGAACAACAACAAGCGCTCGTCACTCGTTACCTGGGCTGACGACAGAGTGAAGTTACTGCACCAGTTGAAGCTTCCCTCTCCAATGATCCTGGCCCAGTTGATGACAACATAGACATTGCAAGCATTCCAGATGACTTCAGTTTTGAAGGATTTGGCTCAGATGAAGATCCACTGGAGGAAGGGACAACAGAAGCTACAGGGAGTGAGTCTTCAGGTGCTAAATAAGACATCCACGCACCATACTGTACCCAAGCTCATTATTTTCTTTTCTTATGTAAGTTTTTTGTTTTGTTTCCTGGCTAAAATTAAATTAAATTAAATCATGGTATGTGTGTTTATCACATGATTTACACCCAATAATGTTGTAATATAGGTGGAAAATCAGTCCAGTCATGCATGCTCAGAACCAATTTATTTTTTTCCCATTAGTTATTCAGTTTAGATTTGGCGAATTCCAATTTGGCGTGTTTTTTTTTTGCACCTATTACTCGCCAAATGTGAGAGTTCACTGTACTAGATAGATAGATCTAGATATATATATATATATATATATACAGTATATATATATATATATATACAGTGATCCCTCCAATATCCAATGTAATAGAGCCAAAGGCATGTACAGATAGTGATCCTGTCAGGATATTGGGCCCCAGCCTCCTGGACTTGTACTTATGGACCCTAACTTAGAAAAACACCTTTACAACTCCCTCTGGACATGCATAGCACCCATTTAAGACCCAATTTACACCAATAAGGGACATAAAAGACTTAAATAAATGCAAAAGAACCATAAAATGAGGTTTTAGAGGAAGGTTTATACAATATTAAACATTCTGGGTACTTACAACAAGTCCCTGGCTCCTGGACTGATAGTTATGGACCCTAACCTAGAACTCAGAAAAACATCTCCCTACTGCACATGCATAGCACCTAAGACACTATTCACATCAATAAGGGACATAAAAGAGTGAAATGAGGTGTTAGAGGTAAGTATGGAAAATACAGTACAATATGAAACATTCTGGGTACATACAGCAAGTCCCTGGCCATCTCGATGAATAACCCGCCTCCTCTCAGACTCTGACAGTATGAAGGAGTTCCTGAAGCACTTGCAGTACACTGTTCATGAAGTCTTGCACAGAGCTTAGTCATTTGCACTCAGAATTCCATTCTCTTAACACTGCGCACTCTTGTCTTACTTGCGCTCCATTGTACAAGTACCTTAATGAAAAAGTGTTGCACTCTACACTTTAAATCTTTCCACTCATAAAACCATTTTCTAAACAAAACACACTCTAGTTAATTTACGTTACATTGACAGTCCATTAAATCTTTGTCTTTCACTCAGAACTCAAATTCCTTAACACTATGCAATGTTTTTTTTTCACTGCACAACACTGTAAATTCCCGTGTGGTCTAGTGGAGAAGTTCTTGGCGTCTAATCATTGTCAGAGTCAGAGAGTAGCACATGCAGGTGACCTAGGGGTGTGTTACTGGGCCGTGGTGATGGCGTACCCACTGCAGACGACTCTGAAGAGAGACGCAAACTCACGTCAAATGGTGATTCCGCCGTGCCTGATGTGCTGGGCTATGGCTCGGAGCATGAGGGCCTGTCTTGGGGAAACAATGGAGAGGAGCCAGGGCTGGGCACAGCGGGGGTCACGGGCCTGAAAAAGCTGTCAATGGTTGATTGACGCAAGGAACGACGATTTTGACGATTAATGATGCACTGCCTAAAAGCGCGCACTTCCTCCACAAGTCCCAAGGGCCCCATCTCCCTGTCGCAGTCTGGATGCTCCAGGTAGTTCAGAACGAACTCTAGGTGTTCCCGGAGTGCACTTAGCTTTGGGATGGCTGGAGTAGTGTCACGCTGAGAGGAGTCCGCATCATCGTCTCCGTCCTTGTCGGAATCTTCAAGCTGGGTACTGACTACTGACACCTGCAACTGAAGATGCGATCGCGATATCAGACATGGTCTGATACCCAGGATCGCCCTCGTCGTCATCCAACCACTCACGCACTTCATCCACATCAACATCGTCCCCATGCGCGCGTAGACGTGCATGGAAGTCATCCACGTCAAAACCTAGGAAATTGTGCTCCACATCCATTCCGAGAAGCAGACGAGACCAACCATTTTCTAGAGTCTTGACAGGGATTTTCTTCCATGCACTGGCCCAGTTGTAGATGGCAGACTTGATGTTGTAGCGGCAAATGTTTTCCAAAGTCCACTGGCCTCGCGTGTTCTGTCCCTTCCTACACTCGTCCTTGTCCTCGAGAACAACCATCATCTCATACAGGAACTTCCGTTGGTACAGCCTCTTTGTTGCCATGATCACTCCTTGGTCCATTGGTTGGATGAGAGCAGTAGTATTAGGTGGCAGAAACATGCACCTAATGCACCCATTCTCAGCCACCAACTCCTCATCGCATGGGTGGGCAGGTGCGTTGTCGAGGAGAAGGAGGGCCTTTACCTGGTCGCGTGGGATTCCCAGTTTCTCCGTTTGGTAATGGATGACCTCCTTGACGAAATGGCGGTGGAACCAGTCTTTGAAGATCTGGTCTGTGAACCATGCCTTCAAGGAATGGTACCAGACGACAGGAAGGACATCCATCACCCCACAAAGACACTGAGGCTGCTTTTGCACGGCCAACAACAACGGGCTTGAGCCTGTGCATGCCGTTAGCATTGGCACAACATAAAGCAGATATCCTTTGCTTGGAGAGCTTGCTGCCAGACACACGCTTCTCGTCTCCTCGGCTAGAGTGTTCGTAGGCAAAGAGTGATAGAATAAGCCAGTTTCGTCAGCGTTGTAGACTTGACCGAGAGTGAGGCCCTCCCTGTCGATCAGGCGCTTCACCTTGTGCTGAAACTCGTCTACTCCATCCTCGTTGGCGTCCAAAGCTTCGCCATGAGACTTATGGTTGGTAAGGCCATGTTGTAACTTGAACACGAAGAGCCAACCTTCGGATGCCTTGAAGTCTAGGGCGTTGTGAAGCCTTGCGAACTTCTCAGCAGCAGCCTTCAGCTCCGTGCCATGCACCATCACACCAGCAGCACGTTGCTGTCGATACCAAATCAACGTGGAGCCGTCGACTTCTGCATACTTGGGAGTATACATCACCTTCCTCTCCACGTTGCGTTTGCTTTTTGACGAGAAGTCAGCCGTGTACTGCATGAGTTTGTCGTGGGATCTCTTGATATCAAACAAAGTAGATCGGGCCAGGTTGAATTCACGGAGGATGCGTGAGGTAGACCATCCCGCATCCACTTTGTCCAATATCTCCCTCTTCATCTCCAGAGTCAAAACCACTATCTTCCTCTTCTCAGGCGGCGGGGCCATCATCACACACACGAAGGAGAGGCACGAGAACAGCAGGAAAGCCTGCAGCAGGTAAGGCACCACCACAAAAGCGAGCATGTGGGCGGCCATGAGAGACGGGCGGTAAATGGGGAGGATGTAGGGGCGCTCTAGCAGACGTTGGCAGAACAACACACCAGAACACAGCTGGCCCGCGCCGTGTGCGCCAACTTCAAATTACGGGCAGGAAAAAGTCGGATTTTTTTTCGAATTTTTTGCAGTTTTTGGCCCATTTTGGGAATATCGGATCCCGGGACGAAAATGTCCGGTTATTGGGGATGTCCGGAAAATGGGCGTCCGGATATTGGAGGGATTTCTTACACAGTAAGACCTCACTATGACGGACTAATTGGGGCCCAAACCATTCCAAGAAATGCGAAATTACGCGACATCCGGACTTCCCCCTGCTAACCCAGACTTTTTTAGATACATCAAACAGTAGTCTGGATCGCATGAACGGTTTTTAAACTGTTTTGACTACCATTGCGGTACTGTACTGTGTTATAACTTCACTACATTAATCAAATGGTATAATATATATAATAATACTGTACTGTACACTGATAAACATGTCATTTATTTACCTTATTGTGGTGAACATAGCTGAAGTGGTCAGGCAGTCCAGACTGCTTCTGGCTCTCTCGGATTTTTTCCGATATATAGGAATTTAGTCCAATAGCTCCTTGAGTCCGATAAAAGCAAATTTTGGACTATTGAAGTCTGTCATATCGAGGTTTTACTATATATATATATATATATATATATATATGTATACATATATATACCTGGGCTGCTTCCCCCAAGGAAAGGGAGGTATCCGAGACAGGACAACACACTCCCAATTTACTCATCCACTCAAACACATTCATTTGCATCTTAGCCCCAAAGGGGAGAAGGGACAGATCCTCACCGCTCCACACCGCGTGAGGGGCAACTGCGCGTGAGGGTCAGCTGCGCAGTGCAATCAATGACATCCACAGCAGGGCCTGACAGCAGAGCTGGTTTACCCCTGCCATATCATAATAGACCCATCCTCTTACCCGCACCTGACCTGATCAGCTGATCAGACAAATGTGGGAGAATATCTCCTCAGGGTTGTGTCATCATTTATTCATTCACAATTTCTCTCCATTCATTTCTGTCACGCATTGCCACTCTTCCTTGCTCAACAGACATCCCTCTCGCACCCAACGCTCTCTTCACACTGTCCATCCATCCTATTCGTGGTCTTCCTCTCAGCCTTACACCTCTCACATCAGACCTAGTTATCTTTGTTCACCAGTCGCTCATTATCCATTCTCACCATATGCCCAAACCATCGCAACACCCTCTGCTCAACTCGATCAGCCATCTCCCACACAACTCCAGTTCTCCTTCGCACTTCATCATTCCTCACTTGATCCATATGTGTCACTCCACACAAACTCCTCAAACATCTCATCTCCATTACATTCAAACTTTTCCTCTCTGCTACGCCCATATTCCATGTTTCAGCCCCATATAATGCAGTCAGTACCACAACACCCTCATACAGCCTTCTCTTTACATCCATTCTAGGCAGACGACACATAAACACTTTTTTCATTCCTCCCAGCACCTTTCGTACTTCATTCATTCTAAGCTTCACTTCTGCATCTATTCTTCCATCCACAGCAACATGTGACCCTAAATACTTAAAACACTACCTCCTCAAGCAACTCACCATTCAAAACTATATTCATCATTCTACCATCCACCAACCTTGTACACTTCATCACTTTACTCTTATTCACATTTACTTTCAATTTCCTTCTTTCACACACCTTTCCAAACTCCTCTACCAGCTGTCTCAATCTCTCCTCTGAATCAGCCACCAATACAGTATCATCTGCAAACAGCAGCTGCTTCATATTCCACTCTTTACCATCAACATTCACCAGACTCAGACCTCCACCTAACACTCTTGCATTCACCTCCCTTACAACACCATCCATATAAATATTAAACAACCAAGGCGACATCACACATCCTTGCCGCAGCCCCACTCTCATTGGAAACCAGTCACTCACAGTATTTCCCACCCTTACACACGCTCTACAATTAACATAAATACTTTTCACTCCTTTTAGTAACCTACCATCAAGTCCATACAATCTTAAAACAGTCCGCAAAGCCTCCCTATCAGTTCTATTGTACACTTTCTCTAAGTCCATGAACTCTCAAAACACATCCTTACCATTCGCTAAATACAGTACTTTTCACACACCTGTCTCACAGCAAACACCTGATCCATGCATCCTCTCCCTCTCCTGAAGCCACACTGCTCATCACCGATCGCTCCCTCTGTACCCTTTCTGACTCGCGTAATTAACACTCTGCCATACACCTTACATGCAACACTCAACAGACTTATACCCCTAAAGCTAGTACATTCATACTTATCACCCTTACCTTTATACAACAGGACCACACAAGCACTTGCCCAGTCAATTGGCACCATACCTTTCACAAAGCACACATTCAGCAGTCTTACTAACCTGTCAACAATAGTCACTCCACCACCTTTCAGGCATTCCACAGCACACCCATCCATACCTTCAGCTTCCCTGTTTTCATCTCCTTTCCTGCCTACTGCATGTCCTCCTTCGTGATCAAAGAATCATTCAACTCTCCCAACACATTAATTCCTTGCACCCTTCCATCTGCCACAATCTCAACCTCTCTTTCCTCCTCTACATTTAACAGTCTTTCAAAATACTCCGCCCATCTCTTACTTACTGCATCCATCGCAGTTAACATACTTCCATCCCCTGCTTTTACTCACCCTTCCTTCCCAGACTCTCCCTTTTGCACCCCTTTCACCTCCTTCCAAAACATTTTCTTATTCTGTTGAAAATTCTCAGTCAACCGCCTACCCTACCTCTCATCTGCTGCCACTTTAGCATCACACACAACTCTTCTCGCCCTATTCTTCTTTTCCTTATACCTCTCATATGACACCTCATCCATCCTCTGCAGCCACACTTCATGTGCACATCTCTTCTCAGCCACAGCCATACTTACTTCCTTGCACCACCATTCACTTCCTTTTGTTACACCACCACCCACTCGTCTCACACCACACACCTCTTCCGCATGCCCCACCACAGCACTCGTAAACAACTGCCATTTCTCCTCCTCACTGCCATTTTCCTGATCTCTCACTGCATTTCACTCATCTTTCAATTTCTCCTGATACTCTATCAATTTCTCTCCTTTATCCAACTCACTCACTTTCAAAACCTCCCTGCCACAACTAACTATCCTAGCTCTCACCCATCTCTTACCTACTCTTAACTTTCCCTCCACCAGGTAGTGGTCAGACATACCTCCACCCTCCCCTTTCAGAACTCTCACAGCCAACAATCTTCCTATTACATTCCTGGACACAACCACATAGTCCATCAATGCTCTGTCAACAACCCTTCCACCCTTCTGTCTCACCCATGTATACTTATAAATACTTTTTTTCTCAAACAAGGTATTTCCAATCACCATCTCTCTCTCAGTGCATATCCCTATCATTCGTTCCCCATTTTCATTTCTTCCAGGCACACCATGCATACCAACTACACCTTCAACTGCTACATTTCCCACTCTAGCATTCAGATCTCCCATCATTACCACATTCACATTCGCTCCAAAATTCTGCGAACACTGATCAACATCATTCCAGAAGGACTCCCTCTCTTCTTCATCCCTTTCACTACCAGGCCCATACGCACTCACAAACACCCACAACTCACGTTCAAATTTTGCTTTCACCCACATTAGTCTCGATGACACCTCCTTCCATTCAGTTACACACTGCTGTACTTTTGGACTCATTAACAAGGCCAAACCTTCTCTTGGACTCATTAACAAGGCCAAACCTTCTCTTGCCCTTCCTCTATCAACACCTGACAATCTTCCATTCACACTTCCAGACTTAGGCTCATCTTTCCCTTTCATCTTCGTTTCACTCAAAGCTAAAACATCCAGCTTTCTTCTCACAAACATTCTCCCAATCTCCTCCCTTTTAGCCTCAATCGTCCTTCATCCACACACATTCATAGACCCAATCTTCAGGGTACAGGGATGACTCAGTCCCCGCATCCCTTTCTCTGGCCTGACACTTTTTAGGAACTAAAAAACAGAGGAGGGGGTCCCTACTCCCCTCACCCCGCCCCTTTTAGTTGCCTTTTACGACATGCAGGGAATACAGTGGGATTACTCTTCATATATATATATATATATATATATATATATACACAGTAATCGCTCCAATATCCGATGTAATAGAGCCAAAGGCATGTCTGGATAGTGATCCTGTCTGGATATTGGGCCCCAGCCTCCTGGACTTGTACTTATGGACCCTAACTCAGAAAAACACCTATACAGCTTCCTCTGGACATGCATTGCACCTATTTAAGACCCAAATCACACCAATAAGGGACATAAAAGACTGAAATAAATGCAAAAGAACCATAAAATGAGGTTTTAGAGGTGAGTTTATACAATATTAAACATTCTGGGTACTTACAAGTCCCTGGCTCCTGGACTGGTTTGAACTGCCAGTTTGCAGTCCACAGTTAATCCTCTGCACTCTAAATTCTAATTTCTTAACACTGCACAACACTGTAAATTCCCGTGTGTTCTAGTGGCGAGGTATTACAGTTTATTCACTGTTTATTCACAAAAAACAAGCACCAGTGGCTTGCACTGCTATAAGCATCTGCTCTCGATCAGAGTTAGGCTGTGACTGTTGATGATGGCGCGGTAACAGAGTTGCCAGATCACAACGGCCACATTACCAATCTCCTCAACTTTCATTACCAAATTTAACTTTTCATTACCAAACTCGTAAAGCTAGCATTTATTCTTCACTAATTGTTTATACAAGTGGAAATACATGTAATCACTCTCCTTATAATTAACACCATGTTGATTATTTTCACGCTATGTAAGGTAGCAGATTAATCAGAGAGAGCAAACAATCCACCATCTCCATCCTGTGTATCCTCATACATGTGAAAAATCCGTTTAGTAATGCATTACAGTATTCTGATTCATTACCAAACGATTTTTTCATTACCAAATTGGCCCACACTTGGTAATGAAAAATACCAAATGGCAACCCTGACAGGGGAGGGGGGAAGAAGGAAGGGGTGAAGGGACCATGGTGTAACAGCTGTTCGGCGCCATGCGGCAATTTCAAATTACGGGTGGGAAAAAAGCCTGATTTTTTCAAATTTTTTGCGGTTTTTGGGCCATTTTGGGAATATTGGATCCCGGGACGATTTTGTCCGGTTAGTGGGGATGTTCGGATATTAGAGGGATTACTATATATAAGTAGGCACTCATAGTATGTGAGTTCAGAGTACACGATCCTCATTGTATGCGAGGACCTATTTTTTTCCGAATGTTGGTGTATTTTTTTATAGTATGCAAAATGAACTCGTAGGCGAGACTGCAGCGAACAGTGGCCCAAATCTGGGGTTTACCCCGAGCACATGACATTGCCACCCCAAGAAGCGCCAACCACCAGTGATCGAGAGTGGAGACTTGTCGATGATGGAGCTCAGCCGGGTACTGTGTGCCGTAGATAAATTCGAGGAAGAATTCAAGAACTTCGAACACTGTCAGTTGCGAGTGGAAGAAGTGATGACCTCACTTTGAAGGGTTTATGAATGAAGTGAGTGCATTAGCTAGTGGAAGTGTCGAAAGTGCTGGTGATGAGAGTGGTGTGGCGGGTGGTGCAGGTGGACACTAGGGTTCCAAGAAATTTCGCCATCAAGACAGTTCGCCGTCAGACAATAATTAACTTGTTTCTTCCTCACTGTAGTTACCTTTGAATACATATTCTGGCATCACCCATAGCTGTCTTCATTAATGACGGCAAATTGTCATGTTATTGTTGTGACAGCGAATTCTCCTGAAACCCACGCTAGGTGCCTCACCCTGCCTCGGATCCCCTTCTTACCTCCATTAAGCCTGTTGCCCTCTTAGGTTAAGGTGAGAAGCCATATTCTTGTTGGTTTAGTAAAGCCATATCCTGGTTGATTTAGTAAAGCCATAATCTTGTTGGTTTACTTTATCATAGGTAATATGTCTTAGATGGTTTCCCTGTACAGTACAATATTTAGGTCTGAAAGGAGTCTCCAGGGTTGCCCATGATGGGGGATGCTGCCCATATGTAATTTTTCCCGTAAGTTTATGTATTCAGGGTACATTAGTACGTGACGTCCTCTGCCATCCATATACTGTACTTGCGTACTGTGAGTGCCTACTGTATAAATCTATCTATCTATCTGTCTATAGCCAGACGCCATAATCCCGTACTGTTATATATATATATATATATATATATATATATATATATATATATACAGTATATATATATATATATATATATATATATACAGTATATATATATATATATATATATATATATATATATATATATATATATACATATATGTATATCTTCACTCAATCCTCGTAAATCACGTGTTCATAAATCACGGATTCATAAATCATGGCTAGGTGGCCGTCAGACTGCCAGCAACCTTAAATCACTGTTAAGTCACAAAAATCGCGGATCTAGGCACCCAAGTGGGCCTTTTCCGAGGAGAACCGTAAACCGCGGCATTCAAACTGAACATCGCAACCCAACAACCAATCACCACGCGTCCCTGGTGGCATATGTGCATACTAATCCCACCATGTTGTTGTTGTTCTTGTCCCGCCAGTCCGCACACTACAGACTGTCGCCGTGGAGTACGAGAGTTACCTGTTTTTTTTTTTGCAACTTCCCCCCGCCTCCTACCTGCCATGTCCCCTCCCGACCCCCCAATGAAGAGCTCTAAGCAGCATGGCGTCAAGAAGCTGCCGCAGTTGTTGTACAGCCAACGTTTGGAGCTCCTTCGTCGTGTTGAGAGGGGAGAGAAGTTTTCAAAGCTGGCGAAAGAGTTTGGGAAGAACAAGTGCGTTCTAAGTTCTTCCCAACACCACCCCACTCCATTCACTTAAGCAATTTCGTCATAGGATTAAGGTGAGATCCCTTAACATGGCATCTTTCTATTTAATACATGCACTGAATATTCTTAAATTTGTATGTTTGTGTTTGATGGTGCCTAGATAGGTGTAGTTAGGGTGCTGTGGGGGCGGGTTAGCCAAAGTCCAAACCCAAATTAATTTTTCACATAAGAGTTATTATTCGTAAATCACTGCAGTGGTCCAGACCCAAATTGCCGCTAATTACGAGGATTGAGTGTACAATATATATATATATATATATATATATATATATATATATATATATATATATATTAGTGGGTAATTATTGCGCTCCAATCGGGTTGAGGCGTTGAAGGTTTATATCCAAGGGGTGGTTGGGGTTGATTGCTAATGTAATGCCACCCAGGGATGAGTGAGGCTGGTCACTCTCATCTTAAATGTCGGGACCAACTCCCTAGCCCCGGGCTCCTACGCTCCTCATGGGGCAATGTAGGATTGGATGATTGATGGATGGATATACTGTATACAGTAAAAGTCCAATTCATTGGCACCCAATTCCCCGGCAAATCTGACATTTCGGCAGTTTTGAGAAATAGTCCCATTTACGAAAATCTCTGATCGTTCGGCAGATTTTCCGATTTTTTTCATCCCCTCTACTGCTGGGGACTTCTTCCAGCAGTAGCAGACTCCAATCAACCCCTTCTATTGTACATATGTAAATAAGGAACCTACTATAAGTTTAGATAAGTGCTTGTGAACTTGTAGGCCTACCGTACCATTACATTTATATACAGTATGTTCACTAATACAGTAAAGAATACTCCCCCAGTATCCCTGCTTGTCGTAAAAGGCGACTAAAAGGGTTGGCGGAGGGTTAGTCCCCCTCCCCGGAAAACAACTAACTAAAAAAACAAACAAGAAGCCTCGGACAAGGACTGACCAAACGTTGACGACCCAGGACCGGACAAAGGACTTGGTAATGTGTACATGGAATGTAAGAGGAGCGAATGATGAGGTGAAAGAGAGAGAGATTGTCCAGGTGCTTGAGGATGCGAAAGTGGATGTATGTGGAATAGCTGAAACAAAATGGAGAGGAGAAAGTGTGAGAGAATGGGAGTATGGATGGGGTATATGTGCAGGAGTAGATGAGAATGAGAGGGCAAAGGAAGGAGTGTGTATAGTTGTGAGTAAAAGATGGAAGAAGAGCATAAGACAGTATGGATCAGTTGGGTCAAGGATTGTGTGGGTAAAGTTGAAAGTTGGAATACAAATGTGGGCGATTGTGTGTGTGTATGCGCCAACGCAAGATCGTGCTAGAAGAGTGAGAGAAGAGTTCTGGACAAATGTGGAAGTGTGCATGGAAAAGTTTGGAAGGAATGAGAGAGTGTTTTTGATCGGTGATATGAATGGTAAAGTTGGTAATGTGAAGGTGGATGGAATAGTTGGTGAGTGGGGTGTGCCTGCTGAGATAGATGAGAATGGGAGTGCGTTAGTGGACATCTGTGCTGGGAGGGGTTGGTAATAGCCAATACCCTCTTCAGGCATAAAATGATCCACAGGTATACATGGCGAGTGATGAGAAGGGTGGGTGGTGAACTGAATGAAAGGAAGGCAATGATTGATTATGTGTGTGGATGAAAGGATGCGAAGATGTATATTGGATGCAAGAGTTTATAGAGGTTGGGGAGTGGCCTTTCTGACCACTACTTGGTGGTGGCCAGAATTAGGATGCAAGTGAGATGGAGGACTAGAAGAAGGGAAAAGACGAGAGGAAGGAGTAGTTGCAAGGAGAGTGGAAAGGTTACAAGAGGATGAGAAAAAGGCAGAGTATAAGAGAGAAGTGGAGGAACGATTGGGCAAATATGAATTGGAGCAGATGGGAGACGTGGAAGGTGTGTGTAAGATATTTACAGAAGAAATATGTGCAGCATGTGATGTGGTGTGTGGAAGGAAGAGAAGACGGAGGAGGGTGCAAGGAACAGCGTGGTGGACTGAAGAGGTGAAACAGGCTGTGGCACAAAAGAAGAAAGCATACAATGAATGGATGAGAAATAGGGGCGTGGAAGAAGTTGAGAGGCAGAAGAGAGAGTTATATATGGAAAGGAAGAGAGAGGTGAAAAGATTAGTAAGAGAGAGTAAGAAGAGAGTGGATGAGGAATTTGGAAGGAATTTGAGTGTAAAGTGGAGGGACTGTAAGAAAATGTTCTGGAGAGAAGTGAAAAAGAGTAAGACAGGGTGGAAGTGAAGTTAGCAGGGGAGTGAAAGATAAACATGGTAGATTACTAGTGGAGAAGGGAGAAAAAAGTGAGCAGATGGAGAGAACACTTTAAGGAATTGTTGAACGTAGAGGATGGAAGTAATGCGAGTATAAGTGGCTGGGGAATGGCTGGGAGAAGGAGGGAGGTGAGAAGACAGGTAGAAATCAGTAGGATAGAGATTGTGGAAGCAATGAAGAAAGTTAAATCGGGGAAAGCCCCAGGAATTGATGGAGTGTGTGGTGAGATGCTGAAGCATGGGGGAGAGATAGTAGTAGAATGGATGTGGAAGATGTGCAGATTGGCCTGGGAGGAAGGTAGAGTCCCGGAGGATTGGAAGTCAGGTATAATTATTCCCTTGTACAAAGGAAAAGGGGAAAAGAAGTGTGTGGTAATCATAGGGGCATTTGTCTTCTTAGTATAATAGGAAAAGTGTATGGTAGGATACTTATAGACAGAGTTAGAGAAAGAACAGAGAAATTAGTTGGAGAAGAACAGGGAGGCTTTAGGAAGGGAAGAGGTTGTGTAGATCAGATATTCATTCTTAGATCTTTAGTGGAAAAGTTTCTAGAGAAGGGAAAGAAGTTGTATGCGGCTTTCATGGATTTGGAGAAAGCATATGACAGGGTGGATAGACAAGGATTGTGGAAAGTGTTAAGAATATATGGAGTAGATGGGAAGTTGTTGAATGCTGTGAAGAGTATGTATGATGGTGCTAAGGCTGCAGTGCGTGTGGATGGTGAACTAAGTGAATTTTTCTCTTTGAAAGTTGGTTTGAAACAGGGATGTGTCATGTCTCCATGGTTGTTCAATCTGTACATGGATGGGGTAATAAAAGAGGTACAAGGTAGGGTAGTGGATGTTGGAGTGGCCCTGGTGAGAGAGAATAGTGTTTGGAAACTCCCTGTACTGTTGTTTGCAGATGATACTGTGTTGTTGAGTGAAGATGAAGGGGAGCTACAAGGTTTGGTGGATGAGTTTGAGAGAGTGTGTAAGAAACGGAACCTAAAGGTGAATGTAGGGAAGAGTAAAGTGATGGTCTTTGAGAGAGGTGAAGTCAGTGAATGTATAGCGAGGTTGGATGGTGAGGAATTGGAAAATGTGAGTACGTTTAAGTATTTGGGTAGTGTGATGAGTAAGGATGGAGGTTTGGAGGGTGAAGTGCTTGAAAGGGTACAGCAGGGAAGAAAGGTTGCTGGTTCCTTGAAAGCAGTGATAAGAAACAGGGAAGTGAGCATGGAAGTAAAAAAGTTACTACATGACAGTATTGTGATACCAACTCTAACGTACGGAAGTGAAGCTTGGACGTTGTTGGAAGGACACAAGTCAAGAGTGAGAGCAGTGGAAATGAGTTATTTAAGAGGAGCTTGTGGAGTCACGTGGAGAGACAGGCTGACGAATGAGGATATAAAGGAGCGTTGTGGTGTTGATGTGGATGTGATAGGAAGCGTTGTGAGGAACACACTGAGGTGGTTTGGCCATGTGGAGAGGATGGAGGGTGAAAGACTGACGAAGAGAGTGTATGTGAGTGAGGTGGAGGGTGGAAGAGGGAGGGGGAGACCGAGGATGAGATGGAGGGATGGGGTGGAGAGGTATATGAGAGAGGGGGGTGTGAGTTGGGAGCAGGGTAGTGAAATGGCGGGGGACAGGGCGACTTGGAGGCGATTTGTTTGTGGCCACCCCAAACGGGATTGAGGCGTCTGGCAATAGATAGATAGATAGATAGATGTTCACTAATTTATTTTTCATATTCATGTATAGTACTGTATTCATTACAGTATTGTACAGTATCAAACAGTATACAGTACTTTCTCCAAACACATTTGTAATGATATGAGTAGTGATGATAGTGTTCACCGAAACATATAAGGTACTGAGTGGGTAGGGTTTTTGATAATTCGGCAATTTTGATTTTTCGGCACTTGCCTGGTCCCATAGATGCCGAAAAATCGGACTTCTACTGTATATATATATATATATATATATACAGTATATATATACAGTAATCCCTGTACTATCTGGACGCCCACTATCCTGACACCCTACTTACTAGACATTTTGGTACCCGGGACTTAATAATCCCAAAATTGCCCCCAAATCGCAAAAAATTAAAAAACAAATCTGACTTTTTTCCCCCCATAATTTGAACTTGGCACGTGGCGCAGACCAGCTGTGTTTTGGTGCGTAGTTCTACTGACGTCCACTGGAGCGCCCTGGCATCCTCCCCACTTACTGTTCGTCTCTTGTTGTGAGTGCACGCTCATCACCATGGCCGCCCACGTGCCCACTTTTGTGGTGGTGCCCTACCTGCTGCAGGCTCTCCTGCCCCTTCTTCGTGTGTGTGATGATGGCCCCACCGCCTGACAAGAGGAAGACAGTGGTTTTGACTCTGGAGAAGAAGAGGGAGATATTGGACAAAGTGGACGCGGGATGGTCGACCTCACGCATCCTCCGTGAATTCAGCGTGGCCTGATCTGCATTGTTTGATATCAAGAGATCCAGTGATAAACTCATGCAGTACACGGCTGACTTCTCATCGAAGAACAAATTCAACGTGGAGAGGAAGATGATGTTTACTCCCCGGTATGCAGAAGTCGACCATTCCACGTTGATTTGGTATCAACAACAACATGCTGCTGGTGTGCTGGTGCATGGCACGGAGCTGAAGGCTGCTGCTGAGAAGTTTGCAAGGCTTCATGACGCCCCAGACTTCAAGGTATCTGAGGGTTGACACTTTGTGTTCAAGTTATAGCATGGCCTTACCAACCGTAAGGCCCATGGCGAAGCTGTAGACGCCAATGTGGATGGAGTAGAGGAGTTTCGGCACAAGGTGAAGGGCTAGATCAACAGGGAGGGCCTCACTCTCGGTCAAGTCTACAATGCTGACGAAACTGGTTTATTCTATCGCTCTTTGCCAACGAACACTCTAGCTGAGGAGACGGAGAAGCGTGTCTGGCCGCAAGCTCTCCAAGCAACAGATATCTGCTTTGTGTTGTGCCAATGCTAACAGCATGCACTGGCTCAAGCCCGTTATTGTTGGCTGTGGAAAGCAGCCTTGGTGTCTTTGTGGGGTGATGGATGTCCTTCCTGTCGTTTGATACCGTTCTGTGAAGGCTTGATTCACAGCCAAGATCTTCAAAGACTGGTTCCACTGCCATTTCATCAAGGAGGTCATCCATTACCAGATGGAGAAACTTGGAATGCTATTCGACCAGGTAAAGGCCCTCCTCCTCTTGGACAATGCACCTGCCCACCCGTGCGACAATGAGTTGGTGGCTGAGAATGGCCGCATTAGGTGCATGTTTTTGCCACCTAATACGACTGCTCTCATCCAACCAGTGGACCAAGGAGTGATCGTGGCAACGAAGAGGCTGTACCGATGGAGGTTCCTAGACGAGGTGATGGTTGTTCTTGAGGACGAGGACGAGCGCAAGGAGGGACGGGACACGGGACACGCGAGGCCAGCGGACTTTGGAAAACCTTCACCGCTACAACATCGAGTCTGCAATCTACAACTGGGCCAGTGCATGGGAGGAAGTCCTTGTCAAGACCCTAGATAATGATTGGTCTCGTCTGCTTCTTGGAACGGATGTGGAGCACGATTTTCTAGGTTTCAATGTGGATGACTTCCATGCACGTCTACATGCGCATGGTGACAATGTTGATGTACTGTAGACGAAGTGCGTGAGTGGTTGGATGATGACGAGGGCGATCCTGGGTATCAGACCATGTCTGATATCGAGATAGCATCTTCAGTTGCAAGTGTCAATACTCAGCTTGAAGATTCCGATGAGGACAGCAACAGTGATGCGGACTCCTCTCAGCGTGACACTACTCCAGCCATCCCCAAGCTGGGCTCACTCCGGGAACACGTAGAGTTTGTTCTTGATTACCTGTAACACCCGAACTGCGACAGGGAGATGGGGCCCTTGGGACTGGCGGAGGAAGTGCGTGCTTTCAGGCTGCGCTTCATTAATCACCAAATCATCGTTCCTTGTGTCAGTCAACCATTGACAGCTTTTTCAGACCCGTGACCCCCGCGTGCCCAGCCCTGGCTCCACATCATTGCCTCCCCAAGACAGGCCCTCATCCTCCGAGCCACAGCCCAGCACATCAGGCACAGTGGAGTCGCCACTGGATGTGAGTTTGTGCCTCTCATCAGAGTCGTCTGCAGTGGGTAGTCCATCACCACGTCCCAGCGACGCGCCTCTAGGCCACCTGCATCAGTTACTCTCAGACTCTGACAGTGAATAAACAGCAAGAAGTCGCCACTAGACCACACAGGAATTTACAGTGTTGTGCAGTGAAAAAAACAGTGCGCAGTGTTAAGAAATTAGAATTCTGATTGCAAAGACTTAAGCACAGAGTGAATCACTGATTTTATTAACGTACAATGGAGCGCAAGTTAGACGAATGTGCATTGTTAAGAAAATGGATTTCTGAGTGCAAAGACATAAGTGCAAAGTGCAACACTGATTTCATTAAGGTACAATGGAGTGCAAGTAAGACTAGAGTGCGCAGTGTTAAGAAAATGGAATTATGAGTGCAAATGACTAAGCTCAGTGGAAGACTTCATGTACACTGTACTGCAGGTGCATCAGGTACTCCGTTTTACTGTCAGAGTCTGAGAGGAGGCGGGTTATTCATCGAGATGGCCAGAGACTTGTTGTAAGTACCCAGAATGTTTCATATTGTACTGTATTTTCCGTACATGCCTCTATAACCTTCTTTCACTCTTTCCCTTATTGGTGTGAATAGGGTCTTAGGTGCAATGCATGTCCAGTAGGGAGGTGTTTTTCTGAGTTAGGCTAGGTTAGGGACCATAAGTACCAGTCCAGGAGCCAGTGACTTGTTTTAAGTACTCAGAATGTTTAATATTGTATATACTCACCTCTAAAACCTCATTCTCTGATTCTTTTGCATTTATTTCACTCTTTTATGTCCCTTATTGATGTGAATTGGGTCTTAAATAGGTGCTATGCATGTCCAGTAGGGAGTTATAGAGGTGTTTTTCTGAGTCAGGCTAGGTTGGGGTCCATAAGCACAAGTCCAGGAGGCTGGGGCCCACTATCCAGACAGGATCACTCTCTGGACATGCCTTTGGTTCTATTACGTCGGATAGTGGAGGGATGTCCAGTATACAGTAACCCCTCCAATATCCGGATCAATAGAGCCATCGGTAGGTTCGGATATTGGTTTCGTCCGGATATTGGGCCCCAGCTTATGGACTTGTATTTACGGACCCTAACACAGAGAAACACCTATACAACTCCCTCCGGACATGCATAGCACCTATTTAACACCCAAATCACACCAATAAGGCACATAAATGACTGAAATAAATGCAATAGAAACATAAAATGTGGGTTTAGAAGTATGTTCATACATTAATAAACATTCTGGTACTTATGGACTCTAACCGAACCTAACCTAACCGAACCTAACCGAACTCTGAAAAACACATTCCTACTGCACATGCATGAGGTAAGTTTAGTATGGAAAGAAGTACAGTATGACACTTTCTGGTAAGTATAGTATGGGAAAAAATACAATATGAAACATTCTGGTAAATATAGTATGGAAAATAGTACAACATGAAACATTCTGGCTACTTACAGCAAGTCCCTGGCCACCTCGATGAATAACCGCCTCCTCTCGGACTCTGACAGTAAGAACGATTTCCTGAAGCACTTGCACTACACTCTTCCTGAAGTCTTGCACTGAACTTAGTCACTAACACACAGAAGTCATGGCGAACAGCGCAGGTCTTGTCGCGGTGAGAGACAGGCGGGAAGTGGGGAGGATGCAGCGGCGCTCTATCGGACGTCGGAGGAATGACGAACCAAAACAATGCTCTCACGCGGCGCGCGCGGCAAGTTCAAATTACGGACGGCAAAAAATCGATTTTTTTTCCAATTTTTTTGGATTTTCGGACCATTTTGGGAATGTTTGATCCCAGGACGATAAGGTTCGGTTAGTGGGGATGTTCGGTTAGTGGGCGTCCGGATATTAGAGTGATTACTGTATATATATATATATATATATATATATATATATATGTATATATACAGTAACCCCTCCAATATCCGGATCAATAGAGCCATAGGCAGGTCCGGATAGTGGTCCTGTCCGGATATTGGGCCCCAGCTTATGGACTAGTACTTACGGACCCTAACTCTGAAAAACACCTATACAACTCCCTCTGGACATGCATAGCACCTATTTAAGACCCAAATCACACCAATAAGGGACATAAAAGACTGAAATAAATGCAAAAGAACCATAAAATGAGGTTTTAGAGGTGAGTTTATACAATATTAAACATTCTGGGTACTTACAAGTCCCTTGGTCTTGGACTGGTTTGAACCGCCAGTTTGCAGTCCACAGTTAATCCTCTGCACTCTAAATTCTAATTTCTTAACACTGCACAACACTGTAAATTCCTGTGTGTTCTAGTGGCAGGGTATTGCAGTTTATTCACTGTTTATTCACAAAAAACAAGCACCTGTGGCTTGCACTGTTATGAGTATCTGCTCTCCATCGGAGTTAAGCTGTGACTGTTGATGTTGGTGGGGTAACAGAGTTGCCAGATCGCAACAGCCACATTACCAATCTCCTCAACTTTCATTGTCAAATATAACTTTTCATTACCAAATTCGTAAAGCTAGCATATATTCTTCACTAATTATATATACAAGTGGAAATACATGTAATCACTCTCCTTATAACTAACACCATGTTGATTATTTTCACACTATGTAGGGTAGCAGATTAATCAGAGAGAGCAAACAATCCACCATCTCCATCCTGTGTATCCTCATACATGTGAAAAATCCATTTGGTAATGCATTATTCTAATTCATTACCAAACGAATTTTTCATTACCAAATCGGCCCACACTTGGTAATGAAAAATACCAAATGGCAACCTGACAGGGGAGGAAGGAAGGGGTGAAGGGACCATGGTGTAACAGCTGTTTGGCGCCAGGCGGGAATTTCAAATTATGGGAGGGAAAAAAGTCAGATTTTTTCGAATTTTTTGCAGTTTTTGGCCCATTTTGGGAATATTGGATCCCAGGAGGATTATGTCCGGTTAGTGGGGATGTTCGGATATTGGGCGTTCGGATATTAGAGGGATTACTGTATATATATATATATACTGTATATATATATATATATATATATATATATATAATTTATATAAATATATATATATATAAATATATATATATATATATATATATATGTATATATATATATATATATATATATGTATATATATATATATATATATATATGTATATATATATATATATATATATATATATATATGTATATATATATATATATATATATATATATATATATATATATATATATATATATATATATATATATATATATATATATATATATGTATATATATATATATATATATATATATATATATATCCATCTGTCTATCTATCTGTCTATCTATGTATCTATTGCCAGACGCCTCAATCCCGTTCGGGGTGGCCACAAACAAATCGCCTCCACGTCGCCCCCTGCTCCCAACTCACACCCCCCTCTCTCATATACCTCTCCACCCCATCCCTCCATCTCATCCTCGGTCTCCCCCTCCCTCTCCCCCCCTCCACCTCCCTCTCCCCCCCTCCACCTCACTCACATACACTCTTCGTCAGACTTTCACCCTCCATCCTCTCCACATGGCCAAACCACCTCAGTGTATTCCACCTAACGCTTCCCATCACATCCACATTCACACCACAACGCTCCTTTATATCCTCATTTGTCAGCCTGTCTCTCCATGTGACTCCACAGAGTCCTCTTAAATAACTCATTTCCACTGCTCTCACTCTTGACCTGTGTCCTTCCAACAACGTCCAAGCTTTGCTTCCATACGTTAGAGTTAGTATTGCAGTACTATCATACAGTGACTTTTTTACTTAATGCTCACTTCCCTATATCTTATCATTGCTTTCAAAGAACCTGCAACTCATCTTCTTTGTTGCACCATTTCAAGCACATTATCCTTCAAAATTCCATCCTTACTCATCACACTACCCAGGTACTTAAATGCACTCACATTTTCCATTTCCTTATCATCCAGCCTCACTGTATATTTATGGCTTTGTGTCTCTCAAAGATCTTAACCTTACTCTTCTTTACGTTCACCTTTAGATTCAGTTTCTTGCACACTCTCCCAAACTCATTCACCAAGCCTTGCAGTTCCCCATTGTCTTCACATAACAATATAGTATCATCTACAAACAACAATACTGGAAATTGCCAAATGCTGCCCTCTTTCGTTAGGGCTACTCCAACATCCACTGCTCTGCCTTGAATCTCTTTTATAACCCCATCCATAAACAGAGTAAACAACCATGGAGACATGGCACATCCCTGTTTCAATCCAACATTCAGATAGAAAAATTCTCCCACTTCACCATCCACATGCACTGGGGCGTCAGCACCCTTGTACATACTTTTCATGGCATTCAGCAACTTCCCATTTACTCCATATTTCTTAATATTTTCCACATTCCTTGTCTATCCACCCTGTCATATGCTTTCTCCAAATCCATGAAGGCTGCATACAACTTCTTTCCCTTCTCTAGAAACTTTTCCACAAAAGACCTAAAGATGAATATCTCATCTACACAACCTCTTCCAGTCCTAAAACCTCCCTTTTTTTCTCCAACTAATTCCTCTGTTATTTCCCTAACTCTGTCAATAAGTATCCTGTCATATAATTTGCCACTTACACAAAGAAGACAGATGCCCTCATGATTACCACACACATCTTTTTCCCCTTTTTCCTTTGTGTAGCGGAATAATTATAATCATAATTATATCTGACTGCCAGTCCTCAGGATTCTACCTTCCTCCCAGTACACACACACACACTCATATATATATTTATTTATCAGATACGTTTGTGTGAAGCTACAGAACGTGGTGAATGTTTTTGGCGTATCCGATAGAGCCGGGATTCCAGGGGCTTGAATTTCAAGATGAGTGAATGGAAGCATGGCCCATTGAATTGGGCAAATTTGGGCTGTCTGGACATTGCTACTTCTCACCCTGCTCTAGGGTGGGAAAGGAGGTCTAGATGATGATGAATATATATATATATATATATATATATATGTATATATATATATATATACACAGTAGGCTCGCCCAGTGCGCGTCATCACAGTGCACGAATCGCATTGTGCGCGAGTGACCAAAAATCATAACAAAAAACCCTGAATGCGCGAGTTTACCCCACAAAACACGAGGTAGAGGCAAGAAGTGGCTTAAAAATGCGATTTTCCATCAGTACGCGACCCCCCCCCCACACACAACGCACCAATAGTGACCTAGAGGCTCATGGGGAAGGTGCTCAAGAGGAGTCTACAATAAGATATTACCAATAACAGCTTCAATAATAACGTTTTCGGCAATAACAGTAAGTTAGAATAGATACCCAGTTTCTATAATAATGATGTTTATTTCGTGAATACCAAGTTGTTATACTGCCAATACGTCCATAACAAGATGAGGAATGAAACAAACAAGCAAGAAGAGATGAAGGAAATTGCCGAAAATGTGAGCAGTAGCGAGGAGGAGAGGGAGGATCCTCCCTTCACCACCTCCCCTGACTCGCCCACCGCCGTCCTCCACTGCCTCACCTGACTCACCAGCCGCCTCCTTTTCCACCTTCATAGCCCCACCTGACTCACCTGCTCCACCTGGCATACCTGCAACCCCCACCATAATGACTGTTGCTGCATTCTGGAAGAAATGTAACATTCAACAGGCCTTAAATTTCTTCGTCAAAGCCTGGAATAATACAACATTGGCAACCGTTAAACAAGCGTGGTGCGGCCGGGGTGGTGGCGGGGGCACTGTAAGTGCATTGCCGCGCCTCAGAACTCTTGTTGTTTATATCCATCAGGCCTGTTGTTTACTGTTGTTAAGGTGACTGCCCATATTTTTGTTATTGCAGCTATATCTGTAGTACTATGTCTGAAAAATTTGACCTTTTTTATGTCTCTAAGGGCCAAAAAATGTCCAGGTATGAGGGGGTACCGCCCATATGTAATTATTCCCATAAGATTATGTATTCCCAGTACGCGAATTCCCAGTGCGCGAGGTCATGGACCGCCCAATCTCTCGCGCACTGTGCGAGCCTACTGTATATATATATATATATATATATATACTGTATATAAAATGGGCTTGCACAGTACGCATGATCACAGTGCACGAATCTCATAGTACACGAGTGACCAAAAGTCATAACCATAAAGCTTTGAATGCATGAGTTTAGCCCACAATACACGAGGCAGAGGCAAGGAGTGGCCTCAAACCGCTATTTTCCCAGATTACGTGACCCCCCTCCCCACACGATGCAGCCATCGTGACTTAGAGGCACGTGGGGAAGGTGGTTAAGAGGAGTCTACAGTAAGGTCTCTCCAGTAACAACCTTGACGATAACGTTTTCAGCAATAATGGTAAGTTAGAATAGATACCCTTGTTCTATAATAATGTTTGGGTTCACCTGAATAACGGGTATTTTGCGAATGCCAAGTTGTTATACTGCAAATACGTCCATAACAAGATGAGGACTGAAACAGACAAACAAGAAGAGATGAAGAAAATTGCCGAAACTGTGGGCAGTAGTGAGGAGGAGATGGAGTATCCTCCCCTCACCACCTCCCCTGACTCACCCGCCACAGTCCCCTCCACCACCACTGCCCCACGTGACTCACCAGCTGCCTCCCCCTCCACCTCCACAGCCTCACCTGACTCACCTGCTTCACCTGGCATACCTGCAACCCCCACCATAATCACAGTTGCTGCATTTTAAAACAAATATAACATTCAACAGGCCATAAATTTCTTCGTCAGAGCCTGGAATAATACAACACCGGCAACCGTTAAATACGCGTGGTGCGGCCGGGGCAGCGGGGGGACTCCAAGTGTGTTGCCGCGCCTCGGAACCCCTGCTATTTAATTCCATCAGGCTTGTCATCTACTGTTTTTAAGGTGACTGATCATATTTTTGTTATTTTAGCTGTATGTCTAGTGTATGTCTTTAAAATTTTCCCATATATTATGTCTCCAAGGTTAAAAAAATATCAGTGTTTGAGGGGGTCCCGCCCATATGTTATTTTTCCCATTAGATTATACAGTATATTCTCAATACGCACAATTACAGTGCGCGAGGTCATTGACTGCCCATCCACTCGCGCACTGTGTGAGCCCACTGAATATGTGTGTGTGTGTGTGTGTGTGTGTGTGTGTGTGTGTGTGTGCAGTAGAAGTCCTGTAATCCGAATTGCAGGGGACCGTGGGTCTTTCAAACTGTTGTTTTTTTCAGACTGTTAAGAGAGACCTCTGAAAACAGTAGAAATATGTACACTCACGTTCACTGATTTCTGTCCAGGGGTGCCCCCTTCCTACCCCTGTATAACCAGGGAAGATGGGAAGGGGGGATGAAACAAGCTTCACCCGCCTCTACCCCAGCTCCCAACCCTTCCCCATACCCCTACCCAGCCCCCCCCCATCTGTCATTCTTAACTGGCAGTTACATCTCAAGCTGATTTCATGCTTAACATTCTTGGTACCACTACTAATACAAACGTAAAACACTAGGATATGTTAAATGTATATAATACAACTGGCAACATGCTGCAGCAAGAAATTAATGCGTTACTGTATGACATTGACAGTAAACAAAAACATTAACAATGGCCACCTCAGGCCTCATGTCTTAGGAGCACTGATTAGTAAACACACACACACACACACACACACACACACACACACACACAGATCGCTGACGGAGATGGAGCTCTTAGTGGATCGTGGGGAATTATTTGCTGAAACAGCGGCTAAAAGGAACCCAGCCTATTGTGATAATGTAAATGAATAAGTGAATGGTGGTCCTGTATGATAGTGGTGAAAAAAAGTGCTGATTTTGGGCCAACAAAAGTACAAAATACAGTGCAAGTGTAAAGTTTTCGTAGGTTGCATCATGGCGGAAAGAGGCAGCTCTTTGTTTACACCTGATAGCGGCGAGTTTGAGGGCTTTACTGATGAGGATAAGGGTGAAGGAAGTGTTAAACTGAATCAAACAAGAGTTGCAGGAGTAGAGAAAATAGCAGAGACGAATGACCAGGAATTAAAGACGGTATGGTCAATAATTAGAGAGTTACAGGATCGGACCTTAGAACATTATAAAGAGAGTAAGATACTTCAGAACAAGTTGGATAACATCTGTACATGCAGTGCTGAACAAGAAATTCAAGTTATGGAAATAAAACTGAGTAATGAATCTTCCTCAAATGAAATAAAACAGCACAAGAGGAAAAATAAGAGGTTGGAAGAAGAAAGGGACAGGATGAAAAGTAAACTAGAAGAGCATGAATCAAAGTTAAGGATGCATGATGAACATATTAAGGAAATCAAGGAACAGCACAAGGGGGGGAAGAAAATCCAGGAGGATGGAAATATAAATTTGAAGGAGATCATAGAACAACAAAGCAGGGAAAAGGTGGAAAAGGAAGTGGATAGGGTACTAAGAAGTAGAGAATCTTTAGTCAGGGATGAAGCAGACTAGAAGAAATGCATGATAATTTCAGGACTAAAAGAAAAACAGATGACAGTAAGGTCAGAAAGGGAAAGAGAAGAACTGAGTAAGGCAAAAGAGATAGTATCAGTAGTTATGGAGGGTAACAATGAAGCTCAAGAAGAGAATGAAGAGGTGTTTAGGCTAGAAAAGTATGAGGCAGGAGGAGTGAGGCCACTTAAAGTAAAGTTTAAGTCTCAGGCAGTGGTAAATGAAATTATCAACGGAACTTGGAAATTATCAGAAAAGGAAGAGCTCAAGAATGTTTGGATAAGGAGAGATACAAATGAGGAAGAAAGAGCTAAGATCAAGGAGCTATTAAAGGAAGCAAAAACAAAAAACGAACTGAGAACGGAGGAAGAGAAGACAGTGCTCTATTGGAGAGTTATGGATCAGAAGTTCAGGAAGTGGTACTGATGGAGAGAGGGAGAGAAGAGGGAATAAAGAACAGTGAAAAACGTTGGAAAGTGGCATATACTGTACTAATGTTGATGGTTTAATATCGGCAAGGTTAGAAATCAACGATTACTTGAGGGTACATGAACCAGTTATTATGTGTTTTATTGAGACCAAGTTAAGAGAGGATATTTACATCCAAATGGGAGATGGCAAATACAAACTGTAGAGAAGAGACAGAAAAGAAAAATGGGAGGAGGAGTGATGATAGCAGTGAAGAATAACATCAGTGTGGAACTGGGGGAGGGCAAGGCTGAAGTGATGAATATGAAACTAGAAACCGGAGAGAATGGCAAGAGAGACATTGCAGTGGTATACGTTCCCCCTAAGACAAAGGCATGGAAGGATGATGAATATCAGATGTTATCAGACATGGGTAGCTATCTCAAGCAAGTGATTGAGAAAAGCAATAACATAATCATGATGGAGGATTTTAACTGTAAAGAGGTGAACTGTGAGGAATGGGATTCAGGAAGCATTGAAGATTCTTGGGGCACTATATTGTTAAATATTGCAATGAATAATGTTATGACCCAGTGGGTCAAAGAAGAGACTAGATTCAGAGGAGACGACACACCAGTAAGATTAGATTTACTACTAACTAAAGAACCTGATGTAGTTGAAAATTTAAAATATAGGAAAAAGTGATCATGTGGTCATTGAGTTCCAGATGATAAAAGGGAATGTGGTGCCAAGAGATGAGCTTTATAGGCGGGAAGATAAAACTACTGGAAAGCAAACTTTACAGGATTGAGGAAATTTTACGAAAATGCGGATTGGAGAAAATACAGAGAAACAAGAGAGACGCAGAGGAAGTGGGATATCTTTCTAGACCTCTTAATTCGGGAGTGGAGAAACATGTTCCAAGAGTAAGTGGGAAAGAAAATGGGAAGAAGGATTGGTTTAACAGAAGGTGCATGATAGCCAAAAAAAAGAGAGGGACATGGCATGGAACAAATGGAGAAGAGAGGTAATAATAAATCAAAGAATATAAAAGAACTAGAAATGAATATACAAGAATATGCAGAGAGGAAGAAAGGAACTTCGAAAAAGGTATAATTGACAAATTTAAGAAAGAACCCAAATTGTTTTATAGATTTGTTAATGGCAGATTGAAACAAAAGGAAGGAATCACCCAACTGAAAGTAGAAGGAGAGGTCGACAAAGATGCGGCAATGCAAGCTGAAATAACGAACAAATGTTTCCAATCGGTTTTCACTAAAGAAAGGGATTTTGTGGAGGGGGAGGGTGTGACTAGAAATGCAGTGATAGAAGACATAAAAGTGGAAGTCCAGGAAGTGTATAAATTACTGGAAACTCAAGATGTAGGAAAGCCCCAGGACCGATTGGAATCTCTACCTGGGTACTGAAAGATTGCAGAGAACAACTGGCAGATAAGATTCACGATTTAATTGTGTGTTCTCTGGAAGAAGGGAAAGTGCCTTGGGAATGGAAGAGGGCCAATGCGGTACCAACTTACAAGGGAGGAAACAAAGAAGAACCCCTGAATTATAGACCAGTGTCCCTGACCAGTGTAGTTGCAAGATTGTATGGGAGAATTCTGAAAGACAAATGGATAAAATATCTGGAGGAGATGAATATATTGGCTGAGAGCCAGTTTGGATTCAGAAGTGGAAGGTCATGTGTTTCCAACTTGTTGAGCTTTTACTCTAGAGCGATTGACATGCTACAAGAGAGAGACAGCTGGGTGGATTGTGTGTATCTAGGTTTAGAGAAAGCCATTGATAAGGTGCCCCACAAGTGACTAATGCGGAAATTGGAACTGAAGGGAAACATCCTGGAGTGGATGAGAGACTTCTTGAGAGACTGACAAATGAGGACAGTAATAAAGGACAAGATGTCCAGATGGAGGGAAGTAACAAGTGGAGTCCTACAGGGCTTGGTGTTAGCGCCAGTAATGTTCTTGATGTACGTAAATGATGTGGTAGATGGAATGAACAGTTATGCAAGTCTGTTTGCTTATGATGCAAAGATCTTGAGGAGAGTAGAAGTCGAGGAAGACTGTAAAATGCTGCAGGAAGACCTGAATAGGATCCAAAATTGGAGCCAGATGTGGGAAATGAAATTTAATGCAAAAAAATTTAAAATACAGTATTGGAAATGGGTAAGATTGCCAAGAGGCCATCACTGAATTACATGATGGGTAATGAACCAGTCAAAAAAGTGAGAGAAGAGAAAGATTTAGGAGTGCTGGTCCAGGATAGTTTGTCACTGGAAAAACACATTAACAAGATAGCTACAGAGACGTACAATCTCTTGACAAACATACGAGTGGCATTCCAGTACATGGATGAGGAAGTTATGGAAAATTGATAGTGGCCATGATCCGCCCCAGGTTAGAATATGCGGCAGTAGTGTGGTCCCCACACAAGAAGAAAAGATATAAATAGGATCGAGAGAATACAAAGAACAGCAACCAAGATGGTCCCCAACTGGCAGATCTGTCTTATGGAGAGAGGCTAGAAAAGCTGGGCCTGTCATCCCTAGAAGAAGGGAGAGAGAGGGGAGACATGATTGCAGTGTTCAGGGCCATGATGGGACTAGATAAAATTGATAAAAATGATCTGTTTGTGTGGGATGGGAGAGTAACAAGAAGACTTGGAATGAAACTGAAAAAGCCAAGTTGTTTGAAGGATATCAAGAGATATAGCTTTCCATATAGATGTATAGACCTGTGGAACAGCCTGGACAAAGAGATCGTGCAGTCTAAAAACTTAAACGAGTTCAAAACAAAATTTGACTCAATGAGAAAAAGAGACAGGACCCCACAAGCGTAGCTTATTTCCTGTATATCACAACTAGGTAAATGCAACTAAGTAAATACACACACAGCATGCACGCAAGCATCCAAAACATGGGGCTTGGGATGGCCGTTTGTAACATTTTTGTTTTACTGTCACTGTTATAATGCATTACTTGCTGCAGCGTGTTAACAGTTATATACTTTTTACATATCCCAGTGTTTTATGTTTGAGTATTAGTATTGTGGCTATGAGTGTAAAGTATGAGGTTAGTCTGATATGTAACTGCCAGTTAAGAATGACGAATGAAGAGGTTGGGCTGGGTAGTGGTATGGGGGAAGGTTGGGTTGGGTAGGGGTATGGGGAAGGGTTGGGAGCTGGGTTATAGGCATGTGATGCTCGTTTTTTCTCCCCCCTCCCATCTTCCCTGGGTATAAAGGGGTACGAAGGGGGAACCCCCTGAACAGAAATTAGTGATTGTGAGTGCACATGATCATTAAATAAACGTTTAAAATTATATGGGTTATTGTTTAATTCACGGGAAATGCATAGAAGTGTAGGTGAAGAGTTGCAGGCAGGTACATCCAAATCCAAGAGCTAGTCCAAGCCAGACAAATCCTTAGATAAATGCCAGAAAAAAAAAAAAAAAAAAAAAAAAAAATCGCCTTGGAAAATTCGGAGTATAGGGATTTTCGGATTATCGGTAGCTGGATTGGAGGACTTTTACTGTGTGTGTGTGTGTGTGTGTGTATATGTATTTATATATGCAGATGACTCAACACTACATAGTTCATTCACACTCAGACATCCATTTACAAAGTCTAATATCTCTACCTCTCAACTCAGTACAGCCATCTCCATAAATCAAGATCTATCTACAATCAGTGAATGGGGACAAAACAACCTTGTCTCTTTTAATGCTAGTAAAACTAAATATATACAGTTTACTAATAGACAGATATTGCCAGATTCGTACATTACCTTCAGTGCTACTAATATTCCCATCTCCAAAAGTATTGAAATTCTTGGTGTCTCACTTAACAGTGCCCTCAGCTGGACCTCTCATGTCAGATCACTTGCTAAAACCGCCTCAAAGAAACTTGGATTATTGTACAGAGTCCGTAACTTCTTTGCCGATGAGCAGTTAGCTATAATTTATAAGAGTCATGTGCGCTCTCAGCTTGAATATTGCTCACCCTTGTGGAATGGTTGTGGAGAGATTGCATTAAGACAACTAGACAAAATTCAGAATAAAGCTGTTAGATTCATTAACAACCCTGCCATTACATATAATCTACCTCCCCTGCAAGTAAGAAGGAATGTTGCCTCCCTTGCATTATTTTATAGATATTTTTTTGGCAAATGCTCAGACGAAGTTGTGTCCATGGTGCCACCTCTCTATGCCATCCCTCGTGCTACACGGGCATCTGGTAGTGCTCATGACTGGAATGTCACTCAACCATATTGCGGAACTTCTGCCTATCAGAATTCTTTCATTCCCCGAACTGCATCTCTCTGGAACTCGCTTCCCCAGAGTTGTTTTCCTCCAAATTTCAACCCACAACTGTTCAAGTCTAATTGTTACAGATATTTTATGAACAGAGGACACCAGTAATCTGGTGTGTGGATTATTTTTTTTTTTACCCATTTGTTTTTCCTTCCTCCGTTCTGTTATTTATAAAAAATATATATATATATCCGGTATATATACTGTACAGTAATCCCTCCACTATACGATGTAATAGAGCCAAAGGCATGTCCGGAAAGTGGTCCTGTCCGGAAAGTGGACCCCTGCCTGATGGATTATTTATGAGTGTGTTGTCCCAGATGATTGGCTGAAGAGTGTAATTGTAAATGTGTATAAAGGGAAGGATGATGCCCTGGAAAGAGGAAATTATAGAGGTATAAAGCTTTTAGATCAGATAATGAAGGTAATGGAGAGAGTTTTAGAAGGTATGATTAGAGAAAGAGTGATTACTGATGAGATGCAGTTTGGGTTTATGCCAGGTAGGTGGACCACTGATGCTATATTAATTGTTCGACAGCTTCAGGAAAAATATATTGGTAGGAGAAGGGATCTTTATTTTGTTTTTGTTGAATTGGAAAAGGCCTTTGACAGAGTCCCTAGAGAGGTGGTGAAGTGGGCAATGAGAAAGCTTGGCTTGGAGGAGTGGCTGGTTAGGGTGGTTATGGCTATGTATGTGGGTACTCACACTCAGGTAAGAGTGAATGGAGATTTAAGTGATGAGTTTTCCGTGAATGTTGGTGTGCATCAGGGGTCAGTCTTGAGTCTCATGTTGTTTATCATGGCTTTGAACATTGCCCTGGCTTTGAACATGGCATATCACAGCTGCATCCAGTCAGTTCTGTTCGAAATTTGGGTGTTTATTTTAATTCTAAGTTAAATTACAAAGAACATATTAATCAGGTTGTAAGAGGGTGTAACTTGCATATCAGAAATCTGTATTCTGTGAGAAGATTCCTGAATAGACGGTGCCTTTTAACATTGGTCCATGCAGTGGTCTTGTCTCGTATTAATTATTGTAATTCACTGTGGGTTGGTCTTCCAAATAATATACTAACAAAAGTTCAGTCTGTGTTGAACAGGGTGGCACGGCTTATCTTTGGTCTCCCCCCGAGAACCTCAACTACCCCGTTTCTGATTGAGTTGCATTGGTTACCAGTAAAGGCTAGAATTGAATTTAAACTGTGTCTTATTACATTCAAGGTTCTTAAGTTTGGTGAACCGAAGTATCTTGCTGAATTGTTAAAACTCCCATCGACATGCCCGGGTGTGATGTTACGCAGTGAAGATGATTCCTTTCGTCTTGATGAGCCAGGAGCCATTCACCAGTCATCTTTCTCTGATCGTTCTTTTGCATATAGAGCCCCTAGATTATATAACAGATTGCCATTGTCCATAAGACAACTCTCTACTGTTGAATCCTTTAAGAGAATCTGAAAGCCTTTCTTTTTTCAAAATGCTATGACCTGGAGAGAGGTACTATGACGGATGATTATAGGGTTTAATTATTGCCACTTTCATGTATATATGATGTAGCTTGTATTATATACAAGAAATGTCACAATTCTTGTAATTGTAAAAATAATGTATGTGTGTCGAGCGCTAGTGAATTCCCAAAAGGAAGAACTGGCGCTTTTGAGAAACAAAAGGCCAGATTATTATTATTATTATTATAATTACTTGAAACCCTTTCACGTGACTTTAGAAACGGACTCATGTGGGAGTTGTTGTATGCTGATGATTTGGTGTTGATTGCAGAGAACGAAAGGGAGGCGGAGGAAAGGTTTAGGAAGTGGAGAGATGGTATGGGGCACAAGGGCTTAAGGGTAAATGCAGATAAAACAAAAGTGATGATATCTAGGGTTGGTGGCGGTACTGTCAAAGACGAAGGAGAGTGGCCATGTGCAGTTTGCCACAAGGGCGTGGGAAGTAATTCCATCTTGTGCGGTGTTTGTGATAATGGGTGCATAAGAGATGTAGTGGTATCAGAGGTAGACTGCGAGATAATGCTGATTTTATGTGTACGGCATGTCGGGGTGAGCAGGTGGAGATTGTCAGACGTAAAAGGATTGAACTTGCTGGTGAATCTCTTGAGTGTGTGGAAAAGTTTTGGTATTTGGGAGACATGTTGTGTGCTGGAGGTGGGGCTGGAGCTGGCTCTGTGGCTAGGGTGAGAAGTGGTTGGAAGAAGTTCAGGAAGCTTTTGCCTCTCCTGACATTGAGAGGACTCTCCCTACGTGCTAAGGGGTCTTTGTATGCAGCGTGTGTTAGGAGTGTAATGCTGTATGGTAGTGAGACCTGGGCAGTGAAGGAGGAAGATATTCGCCAGCTCAGACGTACAGAAATGACAATGATTAGGTGGATGGCAGTGCGTCCCTGCATCCAAGGCCTGGAGGGGCTGGGTTTATGATGGAGGAGTTGAGAGGTAGGATGGGACTGGAGTGTATTGGTGTTGTGATGAGGAGGGGTAGATTGAGATGGTTTGGACATGTGGAGAGGATGGGGGATGATAATTGGGTGAGGAAGGTGAGAAGTGTTAATATTAGGGGTGGTGTTATGAGTGGTAGACCGAGAAAGACATGGGACGAGGTCATTAAGTGTGACCTCAGGGTTAAGGGACTGAACAGGGAGGCTGCAATGGATTGTGCAGCGTGGAGAGTCGCCATTAGGTGACCAAGGCCGACACATGCAAGCATGTTGGAGCCTTTAAAAACGAAAACGAAAACGAAAAAACGACCCTAACCCAGCCTAACTTTGAAAGCCACCTAAATAACTCCCTACTGGACATGCATAGCACCTATTTAAACCTATGTAAGACCCTTTCACACCAATAATGGACATAAAGCATGAAATATATGAAAAGGAACCAAAGAATGAGGAATTAGAAGTGACTGTACCTCAGCCAGGGTACTTACAGCACTTCTGTGGCCGCCTTCTTAAAGCTTTGGCAGTGGTGAAAATGCTCTTGAAGCACGTACAGTAATCCAGTGTTGTGCTGCATTTACAGTAATTCTTTGCACTGTGAGTTATAATTGTTTAACACTGCACGTTGTTAATTGCACCACGCCAGTTTCAACCGCCAGTTTCAGCCGCCAGTTTGCACTCCACAATTAATCCTTTGCACTCTAAATTCTAATTTCTTGACACTGCACAACACTGTAAATTCTCATGTGGTCTGCTGGCGAGGTATTGCAGTTTATTCACTGTTTATTCACAAAAAAAACGAGCACGTGTGGCATATATTGTGATAAGCATCCACTCACGATCGAAGTTAAGCAGTAACTGTTGAAGTGTTGGTGACGGGGGGGAAGCAGAGTTGCCAGATTGCAACGGCCACATTACCAAACCCCTCAATAATCATTACCAAATTTAACTTTTCATTACCAAATTCATAAAGCTAGCATTTATTCTTCACTAATTATATATACAAGTGGAAATACATGTAATCACTCTCCATATAATTAACAGCATGTTGATTATTTTCATTCTATGTAGGCTAGGAGATTAATCAGAGAGAGCAGACAATCCACCATCTCCATCCTGTGTATTCTCATACATGTGAAAAATCCATTTGGTAATGCATTATTCTGATTCAATACCAAACGAATTTTTCATTATCAAATTGGCCCACTTTTGGTAATGAAAAATACCAAATGGCAACCTGACAGGGGTGGGGGGAGGGGGGAGGAAGGAAGGGGTGAAGGGGCCATGGTGTAAACAGCTGTTCGGTGCCATGCGGCAATTTCAAATTACGGGAGGAAAAAAATTGGATTTTGGGGTGATTTTTTTTTTTTTTTCTTTTTTCTTTTTTGGGCCATTTTTGGGTTCTGAAGGTCCAGGCCCACAGTGTCTGGAAAGTGGGCGTCTGGATAGTACAGGGATTACTGTATATATATATATATATATATATATATATATATATATATATATATATACTGTATATATATATATATATATATATATATATACCGCACCCTTGCATCCAACACGGTAATATTGTCATGCATGGGTCCCGTGTTGGACCAAAAATGTGTTGGACAAACAACAGAGCTTATGGAGAAAAATGAATTATGTCACCAACCCTAGGAAAAGTCACCCTAAATACCTACCATATACCTATACATATATTGGTACTACTGTAAATATAATAATGATAAGTAACCTTTTAGGATAGTGTAGGTGGTCTTGCTGGGAATGGAAAGTGATATCTGAGACTGCAGGTAGTCCTACTGGGTCCCTGGAGGATGGCTGCTGGTGTCACTAGTGGATAATGGCTGCTGCTCCTCCTCAACCTCCCTCATAAATCCTTTGAAATTCCTCTTCCCTTTCTTCTGCCTCTCGATGAATTCTAGCTTGGTGGCCTGAGGGAGGTGCCACCGCTTCTCGGGGTTCTCAGAAGGCTTCCTAGGCATCGTGAGCAGGGTAAAATGCAGTAGCAAGGGCAGAAAATGCAGCTAGAAAAATACACCGTCCAATGCGAATTATGCGACTGAGTGGTGCTGTGGCAGGAGAAATTTAAACAAAACATCACGTGAGAGCAGAAGCGTTTTTAATTGGGTGACATCACAATCACGTCACTATAGCGGGTGGGGGAGGCTACTTGATCAGAAATTTTGATTGGCTGTCAGCGTCACGGGAACGTCCAGTATGACCGTGTTGGACCAGAGGTGATCGTGCTAGAGGCGAACTCCGCGGATTTTGCCCACTTCTCGGAGCTCCGTCTGTGTTATGCTAACGCACCTGTTTTACAATACTTAAATCGTATTAAATCGTACTAATATTTTGCTTTCCGTGCTGGACGCGAATTGTGCTGGACAAACGCGTGGTGGACACGAGGGTACTGTATATGTCTATCTATCTATCTATAGCCCGATGCCCTAATCCCGCAAAGGGTGGCCGCAGACAAAACGTCTCCAAGTCACTCTGTCACCCACCATTTGACTACCCTCCCCCCAACTCACCCCCCCCTCCCTCATATACCTCTCAACTCCATCCCTCCACCTCATCCTCGGTCTACCCCTCCCTCAATCAGTATTTCCTGTGGCACCCCACGGGATGCATAGGGCCTCAATGAACTCTCTCCACCAATATTTGTCTCTTGCCATCTCCTTCAGGTCCCACCACCTCTTCTTCCTCTAGCAGTCCACTCTGGCACATCCTGTATTAAACTACCTTCTTTTCTGTATATGTGCCCCAGCCACTTCCAGCAAGACAGTCTCAATATTCATTAACTGATATCCATTACTCTTGTATTTGTAACTCTGTCTTGCCACTTTACCCCAAGAATCCTTCTCAGTATTTTATTCTCAAATCCTAATACTTTCTGATCTGTTGCAATTGTACTGTACCATGACTCATGCCCGTAAATTAAAATTGGTCTAACCATGGACTTGTAAATTTTCACTTTAGTATGTACTGAAAGCATATTATTATTCCGAACAGATTTCAACATTCCAACTGCTCGCCAAGCCTGTCTAATCCTCTCCTCAATTTCATTGTTTAATGATCCATTAAATGATACAATTGTTCCCAGATATTTAAAGTTTTCTACATTCTTCACCACATTATTCCCAATTACAAAATCGATTTGATTCTCCACATTCATATTAATAATTTAAGTCTTTCCACAATTTATTACCAATCCCACTTTTTCTCCTTCCTCCACCAGACAATCAAGCACCCTCTGCTTCTCTTAAATACTTCTGCAACTCAGTACAATATCATCAGCATAGTTCTGCTTCTTATTTTCTTTCCAGTTAATTCCTGCACCTGTTCTCCTTACAACCTTTTTCATAACATAATCCATAACCAAAACAAACAACAATGGTGAAAGAACTCCTCCTTGAATCACTCCTGACCTAACTTGAATGGATCACTCAAAGAACCACCCACCATTACCTTACAAAAAGTACCTTCATCTAGGCTTCTAATAATATTTACAAACTTTTCTTGTATACCATAGAATTTCATAATTTTCAACATAGCTCCATGTGAAACACTATCAAACGCCTTTTCAAAATCCACAAAACACATACTAAGTGGCATTTTCATCTCATTAGCTTGTTGCATTAGATGCCTTAAAATAAAAATTGATCATTACAACCTCAACCCTTTCTAAATCCCGCTTGTTCTTCTCTTAAAATTTTATCAATTACTGGCTCTATTCTGTTCAACAAGATTTTGGAAAAGACTTTTGCAACTACAGGTGTCAAAGTTATCCCCCTCCAATTGCCACACACACTTAAATCTCCCTTTTTTGGTATTATTATAATCACTCCATTTTTCCACTCTTCTGGAATTCCACCATTATCCCAAGCCACATTAAAAAGTTTCAAAAGCCATTCATCAACTCGTCATTTTCCACCTTAAGCATTTCAGGGAATATTCCATCCTCTCCTGGAGCCTTAAAATTCTTTAACTCCTTTATAGATTTTGCTACCTCTTTCAAAGTTATATCCCGTTTCTATCTGCAAATCTCTCTCGGCTGGCAAAATGTCCTCTTCGGCTGGGATTGGTCTATTTAGAACAGATTCAAAGTGCTCTTTCCACCTTCCTTTTATATCCAAATCTTTAGTCATCAAATTGCCATTTCTATCTGTCTATCTATCTATCTATATATACTAGTATACTGTACCGTATGTGATACATACATAGTGAGCCCTCACTTTATCTAACCAATTGGGGGAAGAAGCTGACAGTATATCCAGTAGTTTGATATAGCTGATGTTCAGTTGGGACAGCTTTATTAAATACAGATTTGATATACAGTCAATCTTGTTCAGTGATTTTCTTATGGAATTTTTCATGTTTAGTTTTACAGTATTTAAATTTTGTGTGGATTTATACCATGTTCTTTGATATTACGTAGAATAATACTGTATTATATAATTTCAGTCAGTAATGCACAACAGAATAGAAAATACAGCAAGAATCACTCTGTATATACCTTTCATTTGGTTTGGTGGCCATGATTCCTTGCATTATCAACCCAGGTTTGGTAGCATCAAGGTGATTGATATGGCAGAAGTTTGGTTTAATGAGGTTTGATAGAGAGAAGTTTACTGTACATTATAAATATTCAGTATATTGGGATTATAGTTTTGTTGCAAAGGGCCTGATATTATAGTGGTCAGATCATCCCAGTCAAGGTGATGACCTTCCATACAGTAGGTTCGATCCACAAGAAGTGGCTGTAGGTTTTTCAGTCATGTAATGCCACCAAGGAGAGTAGACTGGTCATCTGCCTTTAAATGAAATGGACCATGGTAGCCTATCCTTTGGCCAGTACACCATAAAGGAGATTAATGGGTCTGGCTATTACCTGTTACTGCTTTGTGGCAAATTAACATATAAAGGTTTACTGTCTTTATCATTCTTTGCTAGTGGGGGCGCTCACCATCCACTCACTCAATGTAGTGCTGCCCTCAGATGCCTGCCCTTTCCTCTCTTCCTTCCTTCTTTCCTTCCTTCCTCTTCTGTCTTTCGTTCCTTCATTCTTTCCTCTTCCTCATGTCTACGGGTGACTCTACACTCCCACTTCTGTCTTTTTCTTTCTTCATTCTTTCCACTTCCTTCTGCCTGTGGGTGACTGTACACTGAGTGACAAGCCAAATGGTTTCCTGTATGCCAGGAAATAATTTACTATGCTGGGAGGTAACCGCATGACCAAATTATGGCACCTGATGGTTTAGTGGGTAATCAAGGCGCTCCAATCGGATTGAGCCTATGCAGGTTTCCATATCCAAGGGGTGATTAGGGTTTATTGCTCACGTATTGCCACTCAAGGATGAGTGAGGCTGGTCACTGTCATCTTAAATATCAGGAGCAACTTACCTTGCCCCGAGCTCCTATATTCCTCTTGGGGCAACACTGGATTAGATGATAATGATCTTTACTTGTTTCTGGGATCATATTGTCAAGGTTCTGGGTGTTTCCATATATTGGTGGGGGACAGTTTGAGAGTTTGTGTTTTACAGGAGTTATTATTAACTGCTGAGGAATGTATGTGGAATACAGAGAGTGGATAGGATACAAAATTATGTGATTCCCGAAAGATGTGGAGTGAGGAGGTCTGTGGACACCAGAAATCGAAGAGTGTGCTGATATGGTATGGTCATGTGGAGAGATTGGATAACAATAGAGTGGTGAAAAAGGTATATCTGAGCAAATTTGAAGGAGGGAGGAGGCGAGGTAGGCCAAGGAGAAGGTGAAGGGATATGGTGGATGAGTGTGTGGGGAAGAGAGATTTGGAAGTAGGTGAGGCTAGGGTACTGACCAGAGATCGAGCTGGCTGGATGAATATTGTGTTAAGTGCATGATAAGGGATTTGGCACCTCTTCTTAATGGGACAGCGTCCGGATTGACTCTATCGGATACGTTTATGTGAAGCTACAGAACGTGGTGAATGTTTTGGCGTATCAGATAGAGTCAGAATCCTGGGAGTTTGAATGATGAGTGAGTGGAAGTGTGGCCCATTGGATTGTGCATATTTGGGCTGTCTGGACATTGCTACTCCTCACCCTGCCGTAGGGTGGGAAAGGAGGTCTGGATGATGATAATGATGATTATGATTATTAATTTGTGGTCTGGAGTGTATACATATGGTACTGTAATTTTTTTCAGTTGACCTGTGTTTGAGCTTCACTAACTTCATTCAAAAGGAAAACATCCCTTATTTATGGTGTTGTTTAAAGTGTTTGATATTGCTGTTCTGTTGAATTTATGTGTATATTTGAGCCTATTTTATTGCTTGTTAGGTTATATGGCTTAGGAAGTTGGGGAGAAGAGCTGTTGCTGATGTTATCCTCATGAAGTCAAAGTTAATGTGAGAACCGTAGAGACATACTCCAAGTTGTTCTGCCCATATGTAGTGAAAGAGAAATTGATTTAGAAGATAGAGATCAAAAAGTGGGCAGAATAAGAAGAGGCAGACCCAGAATGAGGTGGCAGGAGTAGGTAAAGGAAGATATAAGGGAGGATGGTGTGTATTGGGTTGCCATTGTTGCTGTAGACCTAGGTTTTTATTTTTCTGGCTGTGAACTCAGTGGACTTCAGTCTACCAACCTTTTCTCAGGGGATAGGGAGGGAATTGAGGAATATTTAAATATCAGGGCAGAGGGAGCAGCTTGGTTATGTTGGTGCCACCACATGAAGGCATCCTTCCCCTGCATCAAAGTTATGGGAGGAAAGGTTATTATTATGTTAGGATTGAAGTGTCTTGAGGTTGTTTAGTAGAATAGAAGAAAAGAAGTCATATTTAGTTCATTGAGAAGTAGGGCTTAGATGCACAGGGCAAAAGCAATTGAAAAATCATAACTTATAAGTGGCACTAGATGTAACCCATGAGGGTTTACATCTTAGAAATGTTTGGGGTTTATTGCATTGATAAAGCCAGGCAAAGAAGAGTGACTGGTTACATGCTTTAAATGTCTGGAGTAAGTAGCCTAGCCACAGACCCCTATATTCCTAATGGGGCGGTAAAGACCAGATTAATAGATAGATATCCAGATAGATGGAAATGCTGTAGTATATTGCATTCGTACAGTTGCTGCACTTTTAGCTCTTGAAAATCTGTCTACAGATCCATTTTTTGTAACACAAAGCCATGAGGTTCTTTTGGCTCTTTTGAAAATATTTACCTTCCTACTTTGAAAGCTGTAAAGAAGGACTGGGATAATAGTTCTCATATACATTCAGATGTATAAGTTTTGACTCACAGTATAATGAGGGTTAAAGCCATTTTAATGATAAATATAAATCCTTATGTACATTGACACATATATAGGTTTTGATACACATTATTAAGTCTCATGAGTTAGTAATGGTGTCCCTTAATGAACTCAGTAGTAGGCCACTTGTAGGGAGTGTACATGGTTAGGTAATTTAGTGAGAAACGTGGGCATAGGTTGAAAGATATACAGTAGATGTACAAGGCATGTGAATCCAAAAATGCTGATGCAGAGCTTTATGGTAAAAAGTAGTGGAGATTTGTAATTTTGTAAAGCTATGATTACAGAATATGTTGTATATTCCTTCAGTGCTTCACAACATCCCCATTAATGACATCAGAGCCTAAAAATTTCCTTGAAGTACTTGTTATGCTCCAAGGGTAAATGAGAACTGCCCTTGTTTGATTGGATTTTTAGTGTACAAATCCATATTCTGTACTGAAGCCGTCCACATGTTTAGAGGTATTTTGATATTGACACTGTATCTTTAGGTAGATGTAAAATTTTTGGTCTGTAGAAATTTTTATGGATGAAAGCCAGAGCCAAAGGATGCAGTAATGTAGTTGGAAATTTCATTCCAGATCAGACTAAAGCATAAAGAGGATTACTGATGATTAACTATAGTGATCAGAGTAAGAATGTAAGAGATTTACAGTACTGTATTAAAACATTCAGATAACAAGCACAGAATTTATTTATCACAGGACAAAAATATATTAAATGCATTAAAGAAATTTGTAACTAAATATCCATAAATAGTATCATTCAATCACATATTTCCTCCTTTGAGATGTAGAGGCTTGGGGCAAGGATACTCAAGCTCAACAGTGGATAAATGTCCACCCAATTTACTTGCTTTAAACCTTTAACAAATTGCAACCTGTTTACAGTCAGTCGACTTCATGAACAGGCAACTTATCAGTAAGAAGCTTTAATGTATCAACTTAGTTTATTATATGCTTCATGGTGTAATTGAAAAATCAGTATTTCTTTAAAGAATAATGAGCCTGAAATCACTTTGTACCCATCTCTTTGTTTTGAAAAGTGATACTAGATGTACAGTACCACCCATTATACTGAACAAAACTTTTTTCACCTACTTAGAATGAAAAGGCCATTGACGTGTACTCAGAGTATGAAATGGTTAGCAACTTCTTCCTGTCGTATCACCCACCCTTCACATATCTGATGTCATACAGGCATGTCAGTACATTTGTTATACTTTTTATTTATGTATTCATATCCCTTCGTTTTTGGTTTTGCTGTTTAGGCTGGTGCGTTCTGCATTGTAGCACTGTTTTTAAAGATGTTGTACAGTAATGATTATTTTGCGAAATATTCATGAAATATGGTCACGCATGCTGCTGGCTTCCAGCCCTGTCTTCCCCAACTCTTATCGTGAGTACAGTATTTGCGCATTT